>NW_011494903.1:8541389-8564908 GCF_000754665.1 Bison bison bison
CCTGACCTGCATACAAATTTCTCAAGAGGCAGGTCAGGTGGTCTGGTATTCCCATCTCTTTCAGAATTTTCCACAGTTTATTGTGATCCACACAGTCAAAGGCTTTGGCATAGTCAATAAAGCAGAAATAGATGTTCTTCTGGAACTCTCTTGCTTTTTCCATGATCCAGCAGATGTTGGCAATCTGATCTCTGGTTCCTCTGCCTTTTCTAAAACCAGCTTGAATGTCTGGAAGTTCATGGTTCACATATTGCTGAAGTCTGGCGTGAAGAATTTTGAGCATTACTTTACTAGCCTGTGAGATGAGTGCAATTGTGCGGTAGTTTGAGCATTCTTTGGCATTGCCTTTCTTTGGGATTGGAATGAAAACTGCCCTTTTCCAGTCCTGTGGCCACTGATGAGTTTTCCAAATTTGCTGGCATATTGGCACTTTCACAGCATCATCTTTCAGGATTTGAAAGAGCTCAACTGGAATATCTTTAATATTAGCTAGCTCTTTCTGCGAAGAAGGCAATGGCACCCCACTCCAGTACTCTTGCCTGGAAAATCCCATGGGCGGAGGAGCCTGGTGGGCTGAAGTCCATGGGGTTGCTAAGAGTCGGACATGACCGAGCGACTTCACTTTCACTTTTCACTTTCAGGAAATGGCAACCCACTCCAGTGTTCTTGCCTGGAGAATCCCAGGGACGGGGGAGCCTGGTGGGCTGCCATTTATGGGGTCGCACAGAGTCGGACACGACTGAAGCAACTTAGCAGCAGCAGCAGCTCTTTTCTGGTATTTTTTAAACTTCTTGCACTTAATCCATTGACCTCCTAAAATCACCCTTCTGGACTCCTGTGGCCTTTATTGGCTTCTCTTGACCCCTCCAATGCCAGGTCCTCTGACCACTAACCCAAATCCTGGGCTTATTCTCACGGACCTGCTTTGTTCTGATGCTGGCAACAAAGGACCACATTCTCTGAGCACCCTGGAACTCTCCTACAACTAATTGTGTCACTTAACTCAGGACCCAAACCACCAGCCTTGATTCCTACCTCCTTGATTTAGTCCTAACCAGAATATGCTCAACTTTTGTTTAAAATCTTTTTATGGAACTAGAACAGTTACCATATAAAGTTCACCTTTAATTTTATATTTTAAGTACACCTTTGCATATCTATTGAGTAGATTTGACGCACATAGTAGAGTTACTTTAAGTCTTTCAGCACAATACTTAATTCAGTTTCCACTGTCTAATATACCTTATGTACAATTTTTCATTTCTACAATTCAGCATGCTGAAAAAAAGGTCTAGAGTCTAGAGAGCAGAAGAAACACATAGAATGTTCTTAAACTCTTGCTATTAGCATCCATATCTTTCTTTAGAAGAGATTCCTGGAATGGAGGAAAAGCAGCAGCTGCCTGAAATTGTGTACCTGACCCCCTGGATCCCATCCTGTATTGGTTTTGTGTGTTTATGTGCTTAATACTTCTGGCTGCAGCTCCCTAGGTTCTGCCACTGATCTTCATGGTCAAAAGATTAAATTCAAATAGAGTTCAGAATTGACAAAAATTGTAACTTCAATGCCCATCTTAATTCCATAATGAAGCACATTCTGGACTTTGGCTTGGGGCCTCTAGGCTCTGTGACAAACTAATGTGATCATGAATATGAGCGGAGCCCACTAAGAGCACTCACAGCACAGGTTGGGGCTGCGGCCTCAGTGTTGAGTGCAGTGTCCGTACAAGTCTGGGCAGTGGGACTTGAGATGCTCTTAAGAAGAAATGATATGGCTTCATGACTCAAAGTTGCTCCTAGGCTGTCCCACAATATTCAATTTATTTCCTATTGATTTAGGAGAGAATAGGGACCATTCTAGGGCTTCCGGGATGATGCTAGTGGTAAAGAACCTGCCTGCCAATGCAGAAGACATAAGAACACTGGTTTGATCCCTGAGTTAGGAAGATCCCCTAGAAGAAGGGATGGCAACCAGCTCTAGTATTCTTGCCTGGAGAATCCCATGGACAGAGGAGCCTGGCAGGCTACAGTCCATAGGGTTGCAAAGAGTCAGATACAACTCAAGTGACTTAGCACAGCACATATGGGGCCATTATATGATTTTAGGAAGGTGAAATGACATGAGGAGGTCAGTGTCATAGAAAGCCTAGTTTGCCAATGACATACAAAATTGCCTGGAATAGGAGAGCCCAGTGCTGGGATATCAACCCAGGTCCAGGAGATGAGGGCCTGGACTAAAGAAGTTCATGTAAAGGGGATTAGACTCACATAAGAAAACATCCCAGAGACAGAATTGGAGGCAGAAGTTAGGAGATAATGATGAGAGAGGACATGGCTTTCTTGAAACCATATTTACCAAAACACCACCTTTACTTGGAAACTGTCCTAAGTCACACTTTCTGGGAAACCTTGAGTTGGAAGGAGTAGGGAGAATGGACACTCTACACAGAAGTTCTCCCATCAGAAGAGCTGAAAGACCTCTTGGGCTCAGGAGTGTGAGCCTTTACCCTGGAAGTGTTCAGAGTCAGGAAGCCTCTGTCTGTTCACTCGGCTATTTCCACTGGTTTCTATTGGGTTGGCCAAAAAATTCATTCAGATTTTTCTGTAAGATCTTATGGAAAAACCTGGATGAACTTTTTAACCAACCCAATAACAGGAGGATCACAGTTGCTCATGGTGTGTTCCATGACTCCAGGCCCCTTCCTACCCTCTTTTAAAATAATTGAGGCTAAAGTTCCAAATCCGGAGCAGTTTAATTCTCAAAGAGATAGCTGATGAATACAATTATATGTAGCTCTTCCTCACTGTGATTTGTGAGCAGGTCAAATGCGGGTTTGAATCTGAACCAGACACCAGTGTGTCACTGCCGTCAAGCCAGGCTTCAGAAGAGTGATCTGTCTTTCCCAGGCGAAGAAAACATCTTTCCTCACAGAAACCATGACATCTTGGCCTGCAGTGAGGATCGTCTTGCTTGCCACAAACTGACAGAACAAATTTTTTTAAAAAAGGAAAAGGCAATCTGGTAGTTGTAGATAAATTGCATGGGTTAACAATATGACCCCTTCATAAACACATTTTTATTTGAAGTGACAGACTGGAAAACAAAATAAGCCAGTGAGCAAATCCCTTTTTTAGAATAGTTGGATAAGATGCATATTAGCACCAATAATCTACTGTTGCTCCTATGATATGTCCTCAGAAGTGAGGCCGGTCTTCTGCCCCATCCTCAAAGGTCCTGAATATTCTTTTAGCTTAAGATGTTTTAGATTCAGGGATGGTTTTTCCAGGTGGTCTCCACGGACAAAGAAGAGACTTCTTCTTTGAGGTCAAGATTATGTGTTTCCACTTTCCCCAACACTGGTGCAAAAGGATAGTGTTTACTGGGGAAAATGAAAGAAAAGTGATTTGCTGAATGAATATATTAATCATTCTTACTACTTGAGGGGTATTCTTACCAACCCTGAAAATTTTCCCTTGACATAGAATAAATGTCTCAATAACCCTTCACCTGTACAACTTTTTTATATGATTCTCATTTCTGTAAAGAAGACCCATGAGTATGAGACATTCAAGGGGACTTTTTTCAGCTCTGTTCTACCAATCATACTTTTTCATTAAAAATGCTGTTTTAGGTGTTTAACAAATCCTGGTTTTAGATGTGTGTGTGTGTGTGTGTATAACACACACACACACACACACACACACACACATATATATATATACACACACATATATATACACACACATATATATATATTTACACACATACATCTGTGTGATGTAGCATAGATTGCCTCCTCTCTTGAAAACATTTCTTCATTTTGTAGATAGACAGATGGTCATTCCCTTCCACCTAAATGTCCATTAACAGTGTGTTGGTTAAAAAATGGGTTTATGTCATTTTGGCAGTTGTTAAAATGCTCAAAAAATGTGAAAAGATGTGTAAGGTACATTAAATTTAAAAAGCAGTAGTTAAAATGTTCATATAGTATGATATCACTTGCTTAAAAAAGCATGTGTATATGTGTTTGTACGTGTAAAGTAAGGTTTTGAAAGAGAATCCAAGAGACTATTAAGTGCAATTATCTTTGGGATTTAAGACTAGGGGTGGAGGGAAATGGAAACTTTTACTTTTCATTTTACACTCCTCTCTATTGTGGGCTATTTTGTCACGTGTAAAAGAGTCTGTGGATATGTTATGGTTCTTTTTAAATCCAAATATCAGAATTTTATTTTTTGGGTTTCTCTTTGGTGTTCTTTTGCAAAAATTTATTATAAATATGTATTACTTTTGCTCATGGCTAAATCTGCCTCAGTTTACATCTTCTGTCTACAAACTGTTCAGAAGCAGATATTCTATTCAATGAAATCTTTTATTTTAAATTTGATGTACTTCCCCTCTTAATATGGCAGAATCTACACACAATAAATATTTCTAATTTTAATATTTGTAAGTGGAAGATAAAAGGCAAACTCTTGGGGGTTGTTTTCTCATCTATTTCTCATAGCTTTTTTATTTTGTTCAGTTTTTTGTTTAAGACAAGGGATATGGTGGTTATCATACTATTTAATGGGCTTTCCAGATGACTCAGTGGTAAATAATCCACTTGCTAATGCAGAAGACATGGGTTCAAGCCCTGCGTCTGGAAGATCCCCTGCAGAAAGAAATGGCAACCCACTCTAGTATTCTTGCCTGAGAAATCCCACGGACAGAGGAGCCTAGTGGGCTACAGTCCATAGGGTCTCAAAAGAGTTAGTCACAACTGAGCGACTAAACAGCAGCATACTATTTAACGCCAGTTGACTTTTCTGCATGAGCTCTGACTCGAGAAGCTCTGCTATGGCTGTAGGAAGCAGTGTTCCAAAGGCTTTTTAAACAATTGCTTCACCCTCAATCACATGGGATAAATATTTTGCCTTCCTAGTTGTAAATTAGTAGTTTTGACCAACTGTCTCAGGTGAGTTTGTAAGGGCCTAGTGCAATTTAATCAAGTGCTTCATGCCCTACACTTTGGTTCCTTTGGATGGCAGCTGCCAGTTTGAAAAATAGAGCTGAAGTTGTGGTCTGTACCCAGCTTCTGAGTAAATCATTCCTGCTGGCCTGTTGTGGGTTTTAACGCCCAGGACTCTATGCTGTGTTCATGTCTGAGGCAGAGAAAGCAGTCAGGGTGCTTTTAGGTGACAGGGATGAGGGCTTGCTGGTCAGTCAGAATAAAACCTAGGATAATTCCGGTGGGAAATTACCAGGATGATCAAGATCTTAAAATCAAGTTTTGTATGGAAAAAGTAAAGGAACAAAGAAACTGTAGCCTAGAAATGGGCAAAATAATTGATTATCAGCGCTAGGAAGGATGCCAGACATCATCTCATTCAAGCTCCTTCCTTTTACAGATGACATTCAAAGCAGTTGAATAAGTTGATGGACATCATGGAGCTTATTCGTGGTGATGCAGAAACTAGAACTGATGTCTGACTCCCATGCCCAGTACTCCTTTCCCAGTGCCTTCCCCAGAGTCTTTCCTTTCTATCACAGCTACGAGGTGATGAACATATGCTTCTTATGTTCTTAAGAAGCATAAATAGGATGAATGCATAAAGGGCTTAGCTTAGAGTCTGGCAAAGAGAGGAAGCCCTTCATGTTTTAATTCCATTTCTCGCCTTTAGGTCTCCTACCATAATAACCAATAAGCGAGGGTAAGACTGTAGCTAGAATTGATCATGGTCTTTAAGTGGATGTTCTGTTTTTTGAGAATGTTGTGTTAGAACATATGAGAGTAAAACATAAGTTTATATTTCATCAAAACATAGGAAAGTATGAAAAAAAAAACCTTTTTAATGAATATAATTGTCCAGCAATATAAAAAGCTGTGCTCAGAGCTGAGTTTCTCATCATAAGTTGTATTCAAGTGTGCCAGGTGGCAATCAATCCAACATTCCCTACAGAATTCTCTTAATGAATTTAAGCTATGATTAAATTATTTCCTCGTCTGTCTTTAATTTTCGGGCAATGAGGATAAGGCAAAAGATGTAGCCACTGCAAGTATTCAGGAAGATTAATCTGATAGCAGCAACAAATGGGGAAGCAGAAATGCAAATGGGAAGCTGGCTAGGGGCTGTAACATTTTGAACTATCAATAGGAAATCACAGAAAAATAAATGCTGGATCAACCACAAAAGCTTCAGAATCTGATCTGCATTTATTTCACCTCTCCTCTCATAAAACTGATTATGTACTGAGTCACAAAGCTCCTGAGATTTCTACTCATGGCCAAGCTCCTTAAAGTTCCCCATGATTAGTGCATCTGCCAGTCTCAGTAACCACCCAGCAGGAAGACAAGGGCACTAAATGGTGGAGATACTGGAAAAAGCATGAATAAAGGGTTGGAAACAGACTGTGTTCAGCTAAGCTTGCATGCCTCTCTTTTCTCCTTAGGTTATGTTGACATCGGACTGATTCCAAAAGGAGCCAGGGACATACGAGTAATGGAGGTTGAAGGAGCTGGAAACTTTCTGGCCATCAGGAGTGAAGACCCTGAAAAATATTACCTCAATGGAGGATTTATTATCCAGTGGAATGGGAACTACAAGCTGGCAGGGACCATCTTTCAATACGACAGAAAAGGAGACCTGGAGAAACTGATGGCCACGGGTCCCACCAACGAGTCAGTGTGGATCCAGGTAATGCAGAAATGAAGGAAACTGCTGACATTTACACTAGTTAGGATCTTTGTAATTTTCTTTTCCAAAGTATTTGCTAGAGGATATGGCTCTAGTGGTAAAGAACCTGTGTGCCAATGCAGGAGACATAAGAGATGCAGGTTCGATCCCTGGGTTAGGAAGATCCCCTGGAAGAGGGCATGGTAACCCACTCCAGGACTTTGCCTGGAGAACCAACATAGAGAGAGGGGCCTGGCAGGCTATAGTCCATAGGGTCGCAAAAAGTCAGACATGACTGAAGTGACTTAGTACACCTTCATTAATAATCCTTAAAGCTCCTTTTAGCAAGGAACAAGGGAGAAAATCCTTTATTGCCTAAAATTGCTGCAACTCTCATGACGGAATGCCAGGGGCCCTAAGATCGTCCATGGAGGTCAGTTTCCAGTATGGTCAATGCAGGCTATTTATTTCAGGATGAGTTTTTCCTTGGATATGAAAATGACAGCACCAGTCTATGTCAGCCTGTTACGAGTTTTCAAACAGCTTTCCAGCAGTGGTGATGAACTGACATGGTTCTTTCACGTGTTCTCATGTGGTTGTCCTCAGACAAAAGATTTGACTTTCTAAAACCCTTGGAGGAGAAATACATTTAGATATAGGATATGCTCTTCAAAGGCAGAAGTGATTTGTCTACCATACTGGCAAAGAACTATAGAAAAGGAGTGGGATAATTATACCAGCAGAGGCAAGGCAGGTTGGGGATTACGAATGGCCCAAGAGATAGTGACATCTAACTATATTCAGAGTTTAGAGGTAAGTCATTTCAGAACCAGAGATCAGAGCATTCACAGAAGCTAGAAGTCAAGGCTTGACAGCCATGATCCATAAATGTCAGGAAACCTTACATTTTAGAGGCCCACCAGGGAAAAAAGTTTTATATATGGGGACCCGCAATTCCATGGAGCAACCAATCCACCATCTCTAATGTAAGATAAATCTATTTCAAACACCTGATAAGTAGATTGCTGCAGGAGAGGGAAAGGAGGAGAAGGTCCCAATTCTGATTACAATTTTATGCTTTGGCTAAAACCCATGACCATTTTAACCCCAGAATTATATGCTGTAAAGAAATCAGCCTAAGAGCTAGAAGAGGGCATCATAAAGCAATAACAACAACAATCAAATTAGTGTTTACTGAGTGCTAACTGTATGCCAGGCACAGATCCAACCATATCTAATCACCTAATGATTATTTATTTAGCCCTCATCAACAATCCTTAGTCATGCTGTGATTATCCTTACCTTGTTGATAAGGAAAGTGAGGCACAAAGAGATCAAGGAAATTACCCATAACCACAAAGTTAGTAAGTATGCAAGGGCACAAGGTGACCTACCAGCTATTGTTGGAAAGGGTGCTCTGGTTAATCCCTCAGAATAATTCCCATATGATTAGATTTCCCATGGGAATTCAGTCAAGCAATAATAGATTGGGGCAGATTAGATGTAGATGTAGACTTAGAGGTGGAAGTAGACGTGCTTATTTAATGGCGATTGTTCCAGTGCGTGCCTTCGTGACTACTTTAAGGTGGTGGACATTGGGCAGGATTTTTATGTGACTGTGATTTGCAGTGTAAGGTCACATCGGAGTTTTGCATGACCCCTCTCTTGCCCTTTAGCTTCTTTTCCAGGTGACTAATCCTGGTATCAAGTATGAGTATACAATCCGGAAGGATGGCCTTGACAATGACGTGGAGAAGCTGGTGTACTTCTGGCAGTATGGCCGCTGGACAGAGTGCAGTGTAACATGTGGAACAGGTGAGAACAGATGCTCTCTCTATGAACAATGTCAGCTTCAGAATAAGCAATGGAGACAGTTCAAGCTGGCAGTTTGCACTCATGTCCCTGAGTCTGCAGGGTTCTACAAAGACGGCCCAGGGGCTTCTATGAGTAGTAAATGTGTCAGACGTGGTATAAACGAAGAGGCAGTTTTTTTTTGTTTTTTTTTTAATCAGCTTTATATACTATCCTCATGAAAGGTTTTATTTACATAAAGAGTTACAAGTCTTTTATTTATTTTCCATATTTGTTTATTTGGCTTTGCCGGGTCTTCGTTTCAGCATGTGGGATCTTTAGTTGTGCTATGCTAACTCTTAGTTGTAGCATGTGGGATCTAGTTTCCTGACCAAGGGTGGGACCCAGGCTCCCTGCATTGGGAGCTTGGAGTCTTAGCCACTGGACTGCCAGGGAAGTCCCTACATGTCTTTTTATTTACTTATTTATTTATTTTTAATTGGAGGATAATTGCTTTACAGTATTCTGTTGGTTTCTGCCATACATCAACATGAATCAGTCATTGGTATACCCATGTCCCCTCCCTCTTGAACCTTCCTCCCGCCTCCCACCTCATCCCAACCCTCAGGGGCATCATGGAGCTCAAATCTGGTGCTTAGCAACAACCTGTGTGTCTTTTTAAAAAGCAAAACATAAAGATTTATAACTGCTCTGGTTGAGGACCACAGAAGTCAAACCACCTACCAGAGGGATCCTTTCAATTACGGCCACATCCAGACCATAACCAGCTCTTGTGATTCCTAGCCCAATGGTCTTCTTCTGTCTCCAATTGATCAGTTTTTCATACCTACAGGAATAATAGTTTTCTCTCATAAAATCAAGCATTGGAAAGGTTCCTTGCTGTTAAGTATGTCAGGATAGGACAGGTTCTGCTGCGGTAACAAATCAAAATCTTAGGAACACAGTGAAGGTTTATTTTTATCCCATTCTAAACATAGGTCAGATGACCCTGCTTTGTCTTGTAGCTGAGACATCTGAAATTGCCCCGCTGGGAGAGGAGAAATTGAAGAGGCAGATTGGCCCTTCATAACGGCCTTGGCCTGGAGTGATGCAGACCACTTCTGCTTCAGTTTCATTGATTGGCCTCAGCCCTGTAGGCACAGTCCAGCTGCAGACAGATGCTAGAAGCTGGACAGGAGCACGTGGACATTTGTAGAACATGGGCTCTCGAGGTCTGTGAAGGCAGGAGTTGGGGCTATTCTGGTACTTGGGGCTCTTCACTCATTTGGGGGCTTTAATAGTAAACTCTAACTCTCTTTTCTTCTTTTGGATCCTGTCCAAGTCTGTTCTGGAATTTTCTGCCTCTGTTATTACTACTGCCTATAAAATGAGGACAACTAACGCTAGTGGTAAAGAACCCGCCTGCCAAAGCAGGAAACAAGAGAAGTGGCTTCGACCCCTGGATCAGGAAAATCCCCTGGAGGAGGGCAAAGCAACCCACTCCAGTATTTTTTCCTGGAGAATCCCATGGACAGACTGGCAGGCTACAGTCTATTGGGTTGCAAAGAGTCAGACACGACTGAAGCGACTTAGCATGCATGTATGCATTGTTACTACTGCCTATAAAACAAGGATGACTATATGCTGAAACGCCAGAATCAGCAATACAGCAAAGAGAATCAAAGTGAGGGAATGAAGGAGCCAGGAGAATACAGCCTCCTTCTCCCTGGCTTCCTCTCATGTACTTTGCTCCACTTGTCCACTTGCTCCTTCTACCCCCTGCCCCCCAGGAGGTAATCATGGAAAGAGATCCAGTGACAGTGAGACAACTTCTGTATTACTGATTTCTTTCTTTCCCTCCTTCAGTATAGAAAACCAAGAGCTAACCTTTGGAATGGAGAAGGAAATGGCAACCTACTCCAGTATCCTTGCCTGGAAAATCCCATGGACAGAGGAGCCTGGTGGACTACAGTCCACGGGGTCGCAAAGAGTCGGACATGAGTGAGCACACAGCACACAACCCTTAGAAATAACAGGTCATATGTTCATTTCAAAGTGCGTGACATTTTTAAAAACCCCAAACCTCTGGAAATCTGTCCAGGTCAAATGTGCACTGATATCAGCCTCAGGGGCATCCGTAAGAGCCTGTCCTGCTGTTCCCGCCAAGGATCCTGCCCCTGCTGCCCAGGAGGGCTAGACACGCTGAGAAGCAAAAGCTACTTAAGCAGAAAATAAGAAAATATTTTCCTGAGGAACAGTTGTGAGGAACATGAAGTCATTGAGACTTCATTGTGGTTAACAAATACTTTTTCAATTTTGCATCCCTTTTGTTCTCTTTTCTGTGCAAGGATTGTTGTTGTTTAGTTGCTAAGTTGTGTCCCACTCTTTTGCATCCCCATGGACTATAGCCTGCTAGGCTCCTCTATCCTGGGATTTTAAGCTTTAAGTTTGAATCATTTGTCCCAGGACACCACAGAGAGAAACTCAGCTAGTCCTGCCTTAGCAGGGCCTCCTCAGAGAAGAAGAGAACATCATCCACCCGCTCCTGCTATTTCAGCATGGGTTGGACTCTTTGCGTGACTTGTGTGATATTTCAGAACAGGGGAAATACCATATAAATAGCTGATTGGTGTGAGAGTCATAAAGATACATCTGCAGTTAGCAAGGAGATGCAACAGCCTTACCAAGAGTGAAGGGCATCCTGATCCTTCAGTTGCACCTCAGCCAACTTGGGCAAATGTCACTCTGCTTATTAAACTTTAGCACAGTGATCATAGTGTCCACATGCTCACCTAAATTTCTGCCTCTGCTATCTATTCAAATAGCACTGTGCTGTCTTCGTTCTGACAGAGAAGAGTGACAGCGTATCCACCTTCATACTCTCAGACATAGAGATTGAAATGCTAATATTTACACAGGACACTCACTGTTAAATATAAAGATGGAAGCATGCCCGAAACACTGAATCATTTGGTGGTGTATTTTTATGTCAGGTTAAAACTTTATATATTGTAAAACTAACTTAAATACGTTAATGAAATTTTTTTTTTTAAATCAGCACCCTAACACATATGCACTTTGGTATTTTGCTTTATTGCCCTTCAATATTCTTGTTTCCCATAAATCTTGTTTCACATAAATCTTTATGTGAAAGAAAGTAAAGTTGCTCGGTAATGTCCAACTCTTTGCAACCCCATGAACTGTAGCCTGCCAGGCTCCTCCACCCATGGGATTTTCCAGGCAAGAGCACTGGAGGGGTTGCCATTGCCTTCTCCAGTAGGTGTTTACAGTGTGTGCAGGCAAATGGATTTATGTACACACACACACATGTTTTCATTTAACATCCTAACATAGGTAATTTTCCACGTATTATTCAGTCTCCAGAGCAATCATTTTTATGGACACATTATATTTTACTAGCAAGACAATTGGAGAAGGCAATGGCACCCCACTCCAGTACTCTTGCCTGGAAAATTCCATGGATGGAGGAGCCTGGTAGGCTGCAGACCATGGGGTCGAGAAGAGTTGGACACGACTGAGTGACTTCACTTTCACTTTTCCCTTTCATGCATTGGAGAAGGAAATGGCAACCCACTCCAGTGTTCTCGCCTGGAGAATCCCAGGGACAGGGGAGCCTGGTGGGCTGCTGTCTATGGGGTCGCACAGAGTCGGACATGACTGAAGCGACTTAGCAGCAGCAGCAAGACAAAGCAAAATTCCCTTAGCCAGTTCCTTATTGATCATTACCCTCTAATGAGCATCTTTGGGCCCATGTAAAGAATTATCTCATTAAATGTTAATTTGTAAATATAATTTCTGGGTTCAAAAAGTAAGATATACCAAATATTAAGAAATTTATTATCAAATTGATTCCCATAGTAAAAGGGTCGCTAGTTTTACACTTTTTCACCAGAAAATATTTCAAACATCCCAGCAAAAAAAGGAGAATGCCATAACAAACTCCTGTATATCAACCACTCAAGTTAATCAGATCTTATTATTATGTCATGTTTATTTCAATCTTCATTTTTAAAGAATAAAAAAGTGCACAAATATACTTAAAGAGCACTCTCTAATTCCACTCTCTTTCCTTTCTCCCAGAGTTAACTAGAGTCAATGTTTTGTTTCCATGTGGGAGAAACACTAGAGGAATGGCAAAGAGAAAGAAGATCTTGGCAGTCATCTGGGGAAGTAATATTTGTGGCTTGAACTAAAAGTAAGGTGGTTCACACTGCTGTATTTAAAATGGATGAGCAACAAGGCCCTGGTGTATAGCACATGGAACTCTGCTCAATGTTATGTGGCAGCCTGGATGGTGTTGGGGGCTTGGGGGAGAAAAGATAAGTGTATATATATGGCTAGGTCCCTTCGTGGTCTACTTGAAACTGTCACAACATTTTTTGTTAATCAGCTATACCTCCATAAAAAAGCAAAAGTTTAAAAGTAAGTAAATAAATAAAAGTAAGGTGTTACAGGTAGAAAAATTACACAAATGTGGAGATATTTAGGAGGTGCACTAGCCTGGACTTACTGGGTGACTCAGTTTATCTGTTGGTAGGGAGTTTTTTGAGCCTGGGGATGGTTGAAATGTTCTCCTTTCAATGTTCCCCTCTGCATAACTGGCTAAATGTGGTTTTACTCACTGAAGCAGAGAGATGTGACAAGAAACAGTTCTAAAGAGGAGTTTATAATTATGTGAATTCAGTTAAAGTGAGTGTGAGATGTCCAAGTGAAAATATCCAAAGGCAGCAAGTAGCATGCTTATTTTAAAATATATGTCAGATTGCTGTCTTTTTCAGTTTGGACTGCTATTACAAAACACAACAGACTGGGAAGCTTCATTTCTCACAGTTCTGGAGGCTAGAAATTCCAAGGTCAAGGTGCTCACAGATTCAGTTCTCAGAGAATCTTCTGACTTGATGGCTGTCTTCTCACTGTATCCTTACATGGCAGAGAGAGCAAGGTCTCCCGTGCCCCTTCTTTACATAAGGGTGTCTGTTCTGTTATGAGGACCTTACCCTCATGACCCAATTACCTCCCCCATTACCCCACCTGCAAATACCATGACACTGGTGTGGGGGGGCTTCAACATATGAATTTTCATATGTTCAATAAATGTTCATTCCATAGCACTGTCCTATCAAACATATTTTATCCAGAGTAAATTCTTGTTGTAATTATTTTACTGTCTGTCAATTCAGTTCAGTCCCTCAGTTGTGTCCAGCTCTTTGTGACCCCATAAACTGCAGCACGCCAGGCCTCCCTGTTCATCACCAACTCCTGGAGTCCACCCAAACTCATGTCCATTGAGTCAGTGATGCCATCCAGCCATCTCATCCTCTGTCATCCCCTTCTCCTCCTGCCCTCAATTTTTCCCAGCATCAGGGTCTTTTCCAATGAGTCAGCTCTTCTCATCAGGTGACCAAAGTATTGGAGCTTCAGCTTCTGTCCTTCCAGTGAATATTCAGGGTTGATTTCCTTTAGGATTGACTAGTTTGATCTTGCAGTCCAAGGTACTCTCAAGAGTCTTCCCCAGCACCACAATTTGAAAGCTTCAACTCTTCAGTGTTCAACCTTCTTTATGGAAAAACTCTCCCTTTTGGTTTCTTTTTATTTTTCTCTTTCCTGTTCTTTTCCTCCCCTTTACTATCTACATGCACCCACTCTTCCTAGTTTTGGCACTTTTTTCCTGACCACCCTGTGGGACTTCATTTTAGGACAGTACTTGTTAAGGTGGTTCAGAATTGCCTCTCCTTGTGACACTGAAAATACATTAGGAATTATCACAGAGACAGCAGGCAGCTTGGTGGAGTGTTTATGTGACAAGCTGAGTCCTTACTTTGCCACCTTCCTAGGCCTGAAGTTCAGGAGTTAGGATCCAAGAAGTTTGTGGTGAGGGTGGTCTCCTTCCCACCTCATGTGGAGCAGTTCAAGCTCTGAGACTTCACTGGAGCCAAGCACATGGCCACCACCCACAACAGCTTCTGGCAGACCCTTCACTTAAGTCCTGCTCACCCTTTTGCCAGGATTTTTACCTGCATTTAAGCATTGTGACATTTTGGTTTTCCCTTTGAAATAGTTATAATTGAATACTTTTTATAATTTTGCATATTACTGAACCACCAGTAACTTTACATATTTGTTGTTTTTGTTCAGTGAAGTCATGTCCAACTCTTTGCAACTCCATGGGCTGCAGCATGTCAGGCTTCCCTGTCCTTCACTATCTCCTGGAGTTTGCTCAAACTCATGTCCATTGAGTCAGTGATGCCATCCAACGATCTCATCCTCTGTTGCCTCCTAGTTCTTCTGCCTTCAGTCTTTCCTAGCATCAGAGTCTTTTCCAGTCAGTTGGCTCTTTCCCTCAGGTGGCCTAAGTATTGGAGTTTCAGCTTCAGCATCAGTCCTTCCAATGAATATTCAGGGTTGATTTCCTATAGGATTGACTGGTTTTATCTCCTTGCAGTCCAAGGAAGTCTCAGGAGTCTTTTCCAACACCTACGAATTACTCTTGTCTATTTGGAGCAGAGAGCTACTAAAGTATAAATTCACTAAGATGTAATCAGTCATTGGCTTCTTATCTGGAAGAAGGCTTTGAAGGAGAACCAAAATGATATGTTCCAAGGGAAAGATAGAGCTCTGCCTCTGCTGGCTCAGTCTTGACCTGCCAAAAAAAAGGACGGGTGGGACATTGCCTGTGCCCACCCACCAAAGGCTGTCACACGTCTCTAAATCAAGAGGATTCCGCTTCCCAATCAGGCAACTTGTGTGTACAGTCAGCTTCTTCTAGCAACTCTATATCTGTTGGCTTCAAGAGAATGTTTTGCCTCCATATACATACCCCTTCTTCTTTTTTCAAAGATGAATTTAAACCAACATGCCTCCAGGAACAAGAACAAAATGAAGAATCCAAAAAATATAGTTAGGGAGAAAATTCAATAATTTTTGTTGAAATGAGTGAAGGACAAGAAGCAAGTTATGTTGATTATTGTAGATACAGCATTCTGATTAAATCTGGCAAAAAGGCAGCCTGTTTTTTTCTGCTTTTATTTTATTAACAGTTGAGGTAACCAAGTTACTTAAAATGAAGTTTATAATTTAAAAAAATCCACTAAGATGTTATTTCCTTAGTCTATTTTAAATTTTTATCTTTGTTTGAGAGCAGAAAT
The DNA here is from genome assembly GCF_000754665.1 of Bison bison bison. Taxonomy (NCBI): domain Eukaryota; kingdom Metazoa; phylum Chordata; class Mammalia; order Artiodactyla; family Bovidae; genus Bison; species Bison bison. The sequence goes on from NW_011494903.1 coordinate 8,557,003, forward strand.
CCATATGAAGAATTGGCAAGAGAATATTATAAATTTAGTTGGCTATCATCAAAGCCAGCCCACTTATTTCCCACAGCCCACTTTTCAAAGAGAACTCAAAGTATAACAACAACAGTGTCTCCTTCTGTTTGTGTTCATTCTTCTATCCTCTCTGCCATATTTGATTTTACTCCTGCTTTATCTGTGGGGCGTGACTTTGGGATGACTCTGGGAGAATTTAGGATGAGCTATCCCTTGGGAAGGGTTGGAAGGGAATGGAAGAATGAGCACTACCATTCATTACAAGAGGCTTGTTGAAGAAAATTTACCCCAGTCACCCATCAAAAGATCAACCAGAAAAGTATAACCAATGAATTATCTGCGAAGGAACAGCTGCAGAAATGGCTTGACACAGATGCTGTGTTGACCTTTAGGAAGCTTCAGGACTCCTTACTAAAAAGAAATATTTTGGCAAAACCTCAAGCTCACTTTTGTAAGAATGTAAAAGCCATAGTCTTGCCCTATTCTAGCCTCAGTACTGCAGGAAGCTTCTAGTTGTAATGCATTCTAACCAAAACTGCCTTATGTCTAGTAAAACCTAGAGCAGTGGCACTACTCTGAGACAGTGAGTCGTCACCTCTGAGCGTGACCTCTGCCAGTTCTGTGCTCTGTGGTCTCCTCAATGCTGTGTTTTTAGGTGTAGAAATACACCGATGACCTGCACCAAAGGGGGAACATTTCCCACTGCCCCACTCTGGACATCACCTGGTTTGGCTGAATTCTCTCTGGAGTATAATTATTGTCCCTTTGTTTAAGAAACATCGTGTTCTGATAGGAAAAGGTAAATACAATTCCAAAGACCATGGGAAGCTCCTGGAGATTGCTAGAACTGTTCTAAACTGCCTTAGAAACTAGATCATGTTCATTAGAAATAAATGCATGTAGAACAGATACCTACAGTCACTGAAACTAGTTCTTACAGGGTCTATCTGACAGTATTGCTATGAAGGCTCAAAATAATCATACATTTGGGATATGTCCACATATCCTTGATAAAGGGTGAGAATAATACATTAGGGCATGCATTTCTCTCTAATCCTGATAGGTGACCATATAGTGATTGTGCATGCTCAAGTCATTCAGTCCAGCTCTTTGTGACCCCATGGACTATAGCATCAGGCTCCCTTGTCCATAGGGTAGTGCAGACAAGAATAGTGGACTGGGTTCCCATTCCCTCCTTCAGGCGATTTTCTCTACCCAGGGATCAAATGCACATCTCCTGCATTGGCAGGCAGATTCTTTACCACTGAGCCACCTGGGAAGCCCATAGTGATGCTTAGAAGACAGAAAATCAGAGTCAGATACTTCGTTGACTTTGTAAAATTGCACTTATCTTGGTGCTATTCCATCTGACTTTGTCCTCTGTTAATTGTCAAGTATGATTAAAAAAAGAATGAAAGTGTTAGTCACTCAGTCATATCTAACTCTTTGCGACCCCATGGACTGAGCCCACCAGGCTCCTCTGTCCATGGAATTCTCCAGGCAAGAATACCGGATGGAGTGGGTTGCCATTCCCTTCTTCAGGGGATCTTCCCAACCCAGGGATAGAACTCACGTCTCCTGCGTTGCAGGCAGATTCTTTACCATCTGAGCCAACAGGGAATCCCTTTGTCCTCTGTAATTGTCAAGTTGGATCAACCAAGTCCAGATATTAACCCCCCCAAAATATCAAAATATACATGTTTCAATATGTAGGACTTCATAAAAATAATAGGATTCATTGAGACAGATTTAGATATATGCTCTGGAATAAGGATTATATAGTTTACCATATGCATAAATATATAAAATAAACTACTAGTAGTACACAGTAGAGATCTGATAACTTTCTAGTTGCCTTTACTAATGAACTAGTGAGAACTCTTAGCCTAGAGTAGCTAATCTATTTTTTTTTTTTTAGTGTTTGCCCTAGAATTAGCAATACATGTTTACAGCTAATCCAAGTCCACTTTCAAATATTAATAGCGCTATACCACTTTATAGGCAGTAAGAATACCTTGTAATAACAAAATATCCTAGTTACTACTGCCTCTTGTCTGTTGTATCATTTCAGTCATTCATTTCATTTGTATATGTACCTAAGCCCATATACATATGTATCATATACACATAAGCATCATAATCAATACATTGTTGGTATTATTATTAATATTTTTAACAAACTGTTTTCTGTTAGATCAGCTCAGAATTTTAAAAATGCAAGTTTTTATTTAACCTTCATTTATTGCTTCTTTAATGCTTTTCCTTTTTTTAATATAGATCCAAATTTTTGATTTTTAATGCTTTCCTTCTTTCTTAACATTACTTTCCCACAGGTCTACTGGCAACAAATTCCTTCCACTTTTGTTTGTCTGAAAAAGTATTTCTGCTTCTCTTTTGAATGGTGATTTCACAGGGTGCCCAATTCTAGGTTGCCATGGTTTTTTTCTCTCAACATTTCTAGTATTTCACTCCACTCTCCTCTTGCTTGTGAGATTTCTGAGAAGTCTTATGCAGTTTTTTCTTTGTGCCTCTGTGAGCAAGGTGTTTTTTCCCTCTGACTTGTTTCACAATATTTTTTCTTTGTCTTTGATTTTCTATAATCTGAAAATGATATGCCTAGATGTAGTTTTTTGGCATTATCCTGGGTCTGTGGTTTGGTATCTGGCATTGTTTTTGTTCATTCCTCAGTCATGTCCGACTCTTTGCAACCCCATGGACTGCAGCACAACAGGCTTCCCTGTCCTTCACCATCTCCCAGAACTTGCTCAAACTCATGTCCATTGAGTCGGTGATGCCATCCAACCATCCTGTCCTCTGCCGTCCCCCTCTCCTCCTGCCTTCAATCCTTCCCAGCATCAGGGTCTTTTCCAGTGAGCTGGCTCTTCACATCAGGTGGCCAAAGTATTGGAGCTTCAACTTCAGCATCAGTCCTTCCAATGAATATTCAGGATTGATTTCCTTTAGTGTTGACTGGTTTGATCTCCTTGCTGTCCAAGGGACTCTCAAGAGTCTCCTTCAAACCACAGTTTAAAAAGCATCAATTCTTCAGCGCTCAGCTTTCCTTATGGTCCAACTCTCATATCCATACATGACTAGTGGAAAAACCATAGCCTTGACTAGATGGCTTTATTTGTTGGCAAAGTAGTGTCTCTGCTTTTTAATATGCTGTATAGGTTTGTCATAGCTTTTCTTCCAAGGAGCAAGCATCATTTAATTTCGTGGCTGCAGCCACCATCTGCAGTGATTTTGGAGCCCAAGAAAATAAAGTCTGTCACTGTTTCCATTGTTTCCCCATCTATTTGCCATGAACTGATAAGACTGGATGCCATGATCTTAGTTTTTTGAATGTTGAGTTTTAAGCCAGCTTTTTCACTGTCCTCTTTCACCTTCATCAAGAGGGTCTTTAGTTACTCTTTTCTTAATATTTCAGTTCAGTTCAGTTCAGTCACTTAGTCATGTCCGACTCTTTGTGACCCCATGAATCGCAGCACACCAGGCCTCCCTGTCCATCACCAACTTCTGGAGTTCACTCAGACTCACATCCATCTCATCCTCTGTCGTCCCCTTCTCCTCCTGCCCCCAATCCCTCCCAGCATCAGACTTTTTTCCAATGAGTCAACTCTTCGTATGAGGTGGCCAAAGTACTGGAATTTCAGCTTCAGCATCATTCCTTCCAAAGAAATCCCAGGGCTGATCTCCTTCAGAATGGACTGGTTGGATCTCCTTGCAGTCCAAGGGACTCTCAAGAGTCTTCTCCAACACCACAGTTCAAAAGCATCAATTCTTCACGCGCTCAGCCTTCTTCACAGTCCAACTCTCACATCCATACATGACCACTGGAAAAACCATAACCTTGACAAGATGGACCTTTGTTGGCAAAGTAATGTCTCTGCTTTTCAATATGCTATCTAGGTTGGTCATAACTTTCCTTCCAAGGAGTAAGTGTCTTTTAATTTCATGGCTGCAGTCACCATCTGCAGTGATTTTGGAGCCCCCCCAAAAATAAAGTCTGACACTGTTTCCACTGTTTCCCCATCTATTTCCCATGAAGTGATAGGACTGGATGCCATGATCTTCATTTTCTGAATGTTGAGCTTTAAGCCAACTTTTTCACTCTCCACTTTCACTTTCATCAAGAGGCTTTTGAGTTCCTCTTCACTTTCTGCCATAACGGTGGTGTCATCTGCATATCTGAGGTTATTGATATTTCTCCCAGCAATCTTGATTCCAGCTTGTGCTTCTTCCAGCCCAGTGTTTCTCACGGTGTACTCTGCATATAAGTTAAATAAACAGGGTGACAATCTACAGCCTTGACGGACTCCTTTTCCTATTTGGAACCAGTCTGTTGTTCCATGTCCAGTTCTAACTGTTGCTTCCTGACCTGCATACAGATTTCTCAAGAGGCAGGTCAGGTGGTCTGGTATTCCCATCTCTTTCAGAATTTTCTACAGTTTATTGTGATCCACACAGTCAAAGGCTTTGGCATAAACAATAAAGCATAAATAGATGTTTTTCTGGAACTCTCTTGCTTTTTCCTTCATCCAGCAGATGTTGGCAATTTGATCTCTGGTTCCTCTGCCTTTTCTAAAACCAGCTTGAACATCAGGAAGTTCACGGTTCACGTATTGCTGAAGCCTGGCTTGGAGAATTTTGAGCATTACTTTACTAGCATGTGAGATGAGTTTAGTTGGTGAAATTCAGGTTCCCATGGTGGTCCACTTATGAGTCTCTGCTTTGGGAAGTTGGGAATCTGTGACTCCCTCTATTCGTCGATGTCTCAAGTCTTGAAGATAGCAGTTTGACCTATACCCTTTCCTCTCACATGCTCAAGAATAGTTGGTTTTTCAGTCTGTCCAGGTTTTTTACTTGTCATTACAACAGAGTGGCAACTTCCAAGTTCCCTACATATGGAACTTTTAACCAGAATCCTTTCCAAGGTAGCTAATCTAATGTTCTCGTATTCTGCTGGTCATCTTCGTTGCATCCCATCCCTTTTTTTTTATCACATGTGGCCAGCAGAGATTAGTCCCTTCCCTGTTTCCAGGACCTTAATTTGGTTCCCTAATAATGTACTTTCTGGGGATTTCTCAGTTGGTTTCTCTGAAGGCTGGCTTTGCTCAGTGTGTCTTGAAATTGCTAGCTGACTGCTTTCTTGTTAACCTGTGAGTTTTGTGAGATGTTTCTGGCCTCTGCCTCTTTTTTAAGCATGTGCTTTTCCTGATGTGCACACAGCAGGTGTAGAAGAGGAATTATAAGCAGGAAAGAGTACTTCCTGATCCTAAGTTTTGAAAATGGATCCCATCTCATTCCATTACGCATTCTTCAAGCACCAGCAATGCTCCTATTTGAGTATATCTTATGTACTTATTTTTTCTTTAAAAATTTCTTTCTGACGTGACAGTCAGTATATGTAATCAGTTCATTGGGATTTCAGGGAGGAGGAAACTATTGGCCTTAAGTCTTAACCAGTGTTGTAACAAGTGTGGGTTTCAGCAATGGATAATAATAAAATCAAACCTCATTAGTTGATGTCCAATTAATATTTTTACTTACTGAAGTCAGTTTCAATGTCCTTTTGAGCTAGAGAAACAATCGTATAAATCAGGGTCCCGCTGTTTGTAGTAAGAAGCTTACATTATTGGAGTATGAGGACAGGATGAGTTAGATTTGCTCTATTCCTTGGTATCAGAGTGTGAAGCCAACCCTGACCTCACAACATTCAGAAAACAGAGCTGTGCAGGCAAATAATGTCCCATGATTAGTGAGTGGGTTACAAAGAAGCTTCACGTTCAGGTTAAAATCTTTTCTCAGGGACCTAACATGCATTAAGCACTGTGCCAGGACTTAGGGGACATCATCTTAGATACATCATGTATATATCAGAGTGTATGCATCATTTATATCCTCACAGAAACCTTATACAATACTCTCATCAACATGAGGATGAGGAAAATGAGGTTAGAAGAGGTTAGAAAGATTGCCCAGGATCATTTGATACATGTTAAAAGCAGGATTCAAAACCATTTCTAATTCCAGTGGTGGTGGTGTTAATGTTGACATTGTAGTTGTTGAAGACACACACACACACATCAATGTGTTTGAGCTCTTGCAGTGATGGGATTCAAGTTCTTCTTGACTGAACCTTCATTATGAAGGACAGATCTGAATTCACTGATCAAGGAAATCAGAGATGAAGGGAGTCAAGGAGCCAGAAAATACCAAATGTATGTTTACTGGGAACTGAAATTGAAAGTTGATAGATTTAGATGGACTTGCCAACAAGACATATGGTTATATAATTCCTATTCTTCCCATCTTCTATGAAGTTAAATGTTATTTCTGTTTATTTAAGAGAATTGTGGCAGTGTTTGTTTTCATCTCATATTATTATACTCAAGGTTATGTCCAGTTTTAGGAGAATTATCAATTTGTGTGCTAGTGTAAAATTTAACGTGTACTGCTTAACTTACTCTCAAATGATGGTTTTTTAAAAAAGATCTTGTTCTTTGTCAGTATTTTAAAGACTTGGTATACAGTACTTTGAATCTCTTTCAGATGCTGTGATTAAATATTCAGGGCTTGAGTATCTTTGATCTTAAGTTAAAATAATAGAAAATCTTACATTTTCTGCCACAGATCATTACAATAAGCTAAGTTTTCAGTTTATCCCCTCATAAATTAAATTTTTGAGTCAGAAAAATCTTGTATGAGCTAAATTAACAATATAACAGTCTCCCTTTATTTTACAGTCTCAATATTGAATTGAGAATATGATGAACTGTATTGTCCTGTTTAATTTTGTTTTGGTTTTGGACATAAGAAACTTGTTCTTTATATCAAGGGATAATTTTCACTCAAGATGATCAGGTTCAAGTGTATATGAAGATAATTTTTTAAATTTATTTTATTTTATTTTTTAACTTTACAGTATTGTATTGGTTTTGCCATATATCGAAATGAATCCGCCACAGGCATACATGCGTTCCCCATCCTGAACCCTCCTCTCTCCCCCCTCCCCATACCATCCCTCTGGGTCGTCCCAGTGCACCAGCCCCAAGCATCCAGTATCGTGCATCGAACCTGGACTAGCGGCTCATTTCATATATGATATTATACATATTTCAATGCCATTCTCCAAAATCATCCCACCCTCTCCCTCTCCCTCTCCCACAGAGTCCAAAAGACTGTTCTATACATCTGTGTCTCTTTTGCTGTCTCTTATACAGGGTTTATTGTTACCATCTTTCTAAATTCCATATATATGTGTTAGTATACTGTATTGGTGTTTTTCTTTCTGGCTTGCTTCACTCTGTATAATAGGCTCCAGTTTCATCCACCTCATTAGAACTGATTCAAATGCATTCTTTTTAATGGCTGAGTAATACTCCATTGTGTATATGTACCACAGCTTTCTTATCCATTCATCTGCTGATGGACATCTAGGTTGCTTCCATGTCCTGGCTATTATAAACAGTGCTGCGATGAACATTGGGGTACACATGTCTCTTTCAATTCTGGTTTCCTCAGTGTGTATGCCCAGCAGTGGGATTGCTGGGTCATAAGGCAGTTCTATTTTCAGTTTTTTAAGAAATCTCCACACTGTTCTCCATTTTTTTTAAAGTAAAAGTTCTTAATTAATCTCTCACTGTGTGTTAGTCACTCAGTCGTGTCTGACTCTTTGCAACCTCGTGGACTGTAGCGCACCAGGCTCCTTTGTTCACAGAACTCTCCAGCAAGAAAATGGGAGTGTGTTGCCATGCCGTTCTCCAGGAGATCTTCCTGACCTAGGAATCAAACCAGGTTCCTTACATCACAGGTCAATTGTTTACCTTCTGAGCCTCAAGAAAGCCCCAACCACTCACTGCTGCTGCTGCTGCTAAGTCAC
>NW_011494903.1:8565008-8568973 GCF_000754665.1 Bison bison bison
AAGAACACTGGAGTGGGTTGCCATTTCCTTCTCCAATGCATGAAAGTGAAAAGTGAAAGGGAAGTCGCTAAGTCAAGTTCGACTCTTTCTCGACCCCATGGACTGAAGCCTACCAGGCTCCTCCGTCCATGGGATTTTCCAGGCGAGAGTACTGGAGTGGGGTGCCATTGCTTTCTCCAAACTGCTCACTACCAGTGTCTAAAAAAGTTTCCTATATGTTTACAGCTTCACGGTGACATTCTCATTGCTATATGTGGAGACAGTGACTCAGATTCCTCTATAAAACTTTGGGTTTGATTCTCATCTATTTAGAATGTGATTGATTTCCACTTACTGCCCTTTTCAAGTAAATACTTATAGATAATCAGTTAACTTAGTTCTGGGCCACCATATTGATTGGCACCTTAATTACTTAGAATTTCTTTGTGGGCTGTGTTCAGTGTGTAAGTTAAAGGGTCAAAAGGCAAGCCAGATTTAAAAGCCAACATCATTTTTCTTTTTTGAATTACAGGAAAAGGTCAGGGTCACATAGATTCAACCTAATCTGTTACACTTTCTGCATTTGCAGTGTTACATCATGATCACTACTCTTAAAATAATGACTGATTCTGACCCCCTCCACAAAGAGGTATTACAATATCCTATGTCAAGAAAGATTCTGTTGTTTCAGCAGTTGGTTTACAGAGTTGATTAATGACTATGCCACTCATAATTAATGGTTTGAGTTTTTTATTACAATGGAGACGTTATCAGTCAGGGTGCCCTGCACACCCAAACAGAATACCCTGACCACTTTCAAAGGTGTGCGTAGGGCTTAGGGAAGCCAAGAAAAGTGATTCATTACCTCTGTCCATCCATTAATAGTAGAGGATGGAGGGAACAAAGCTACCATCCTAGGCCTAAAGAAGTAAAAGGAGGAGCAGTTATCCAAAGAAATAGTGTCTCCATTTCCCAAATTTAATTGGAAGCCACAGCAATCCATAGCATCAGCTTCTGCAGAGTGAACCTGGAGTGAAAACCAAAAAAAAAAAAAATAAAAGGAATGAAAACAGAAAACACAGGAGAGGATGAAATGAAAAGTCAATAAAATCAGTAGTGGTGAGTTTCCTAGCAAGCCAAGCTCGTTGGTAGCTCTGGGTCTTGACTCAAGAAAAGAAGGAAGCTAGCATTTATTGAGTACTATTCCAGTTACTATTGCTGTATAACATAGCAACCTAAATTTAGTGTACTAAAACGCCCATTTTACTATGGCTTCTTACCTATAAAATTGAACTGGTAAAGAACCTACCTACCAATGCAGGAGATCTAAGAGACTCAGGTTCAGTCCCTGGATTGGGAAGATCCCCTTGGAGAAGGGCATGGCAGCCCACTCTAGTATTCTTGCCTAGAGAATCCCATGGACAGAGGAGCCTGGGGGACTACAGTCCATGTGGTCACAAAGAGTCAGACACAATTCAAGTGACTTAACATGCATGCACGTAGGTAGGACTCTGTAGGTCAGAAATTTAGACAGGATACAGTGGGGATGGCATGCCTTAGCTCCACAGTGTTTGACACCTCAGCTAGGAAGACCCGGGTGGCAAAGAATGATTCAGATGCCTAGGAGCTGGAGTCATCTGGAGGCTTCTTAACTCATATGATTGGCACTTGGGCTGGATAACTCATTGGGGACTGTCAACTGGAGTAGCTATACCTGGTCTCTCCAAGGGTGGGGGCTTCCTACTCCATGGCAGGTGGAGGGTCTTGAGAGTGACAGATTCTAAAGAATTAGAGGGAAGCCACATGGTCTTTTATGACCTCACCTCTGAACTCACATAACTTCATTTCTGCATTCAGTCCAAAGTCAGGGTAACTAGAGAAGAACATACCAAAAGACAGATTATTGTTGTAGCCATCTTTGGAAAATACAGTTTGTCACCAAGGCAACAAGAACTAGCAATGTGGAGGCATTCTGATGGCAGTTGAAACAAACTTTTCCAAGTTAATGGTAAAATTTTATTAACCAGAATTCACTTATTAGCCAGTTTTCCATGATTAAACTTTATCATCTCTTCAAGGATTATAGATTATAAAAGTAGAAGACACTCCCAGAAATAAACTAGCTCAGCATCACACTCTTAAACAGTCTGAATGTCATTATTCTCATTTCTTGCTGTTAAACTAGTGATGAGTAGAAGGAAAAGTAGAGACTAGAACCTAGGACTCTTGGATTTTATTTGTCTTACTTATTTAACTAGAATTTGATAAGGGATGGAATTATAGATTACATTTTACAAAGTGAACAGAGAAGTACCTGAGTAGAGTCAGAAGCACCTGGCCAGGTATTGTGTTCCTATAACCTGGGAGTAATCAGTCTATTGAGTCAGGGTCCCTCATTGGAAGGTTTGGGCTTAGCTTTGTATCTATGAAGTGAGAACTCAAGAGCTAGAATAATAGAAGATTAGTGGTCTGTGGTGTTGGAGAAGACTCTTGAGAGCCCCTTGGACTGCAAGATCAAACCAATCAATCCTGAAGGAAATCAATCCTGAATATTCTTTGGAAGGACTGATGCTGAAGTTGAAGCTCCAATACTTTGGCCACCTGATGCAAAGAGCTGGCTTATTAGAAAAGACCCTGATGCTGGGAAAGATTGAAGGCAGGAGGATAAGGGGATTACAGAGGATGAGATGGTTGGATGGCATCACCAACTTAATAGACATGAGTTTGAGCAAGCTCCCGGAGATGGTGATGGACAGGGAAGCCCAGCGTACTGCAGTCCATGGGGTCACAAAGAGTCAAACAAGACTGAGCAACTGAACAGCAACAACAATGACCATTAATTCCAACAGAGAAACTCTGACACATTGTTTATTTCCCCCCATGCACCCGGCAGTATCTGCCTGGCCCATTCATCCACTCATCTGGCTGCTGGTCTAGCAGACTGACTCATGAAATGTTATTAACTTTCTGGCGGGGACTGTTGGTAATGTCTCTGCCCTCCTACTACTTCTGGAGTAAGAAGCACTGACTTATCTTTGCTATTAATGCACAGAAACAAGCCTTCTGTGGGGGGATATTTCCAACCTATGAGAGTCATCTGACAGTTGCCTTTTATGTTTTGACATCAAGAATTTGCCAAACTATCCAAAGTTTTACTGAAACTTCTAAGATCTAAGCATTTTCCTTTTTTTCTCTTCTATAATGGCAGATTCCGTGTCAGTTTTTCTGGATTCAGTCATTGCAATCTCCACTCCACTCGTATTATATAAGACTTCTCTACAGGTGTGTGTGTCTTTCCAGACAATGACTCAGTCATTATGCCATGAAAGTTTCTTTTATAGTGTTGCTTCAAGCTGTTGGTAGAACTTTGTTTATATGAGAAAAAAAAAAAAAAGAGCACATATTCTATCATTTGAGAAAGCCTGAGTGGCTGAAAGGTTACCTGTCTCTTTAAATAGAACTGCTGCTGCTGCTGGTGCTAAGTCACTTCAGTCGTGTCCGACTGTGCAACCTCATAGATGGCAGCCCACCAGGTTCCTCTGTCCCTGGGATTTCTCCAGGCAAGAATACTGGAGTGGGTTGCCATTTCCTTCTCCAATGCATGCATGCATGCTAAGTCGCTTCAGTCATGTCCAACTCTATGCAACCCTATGGACAGCAGCCCACCAGGCTCCTCTGTACACAGGATTCTCTAGGCAAGAACACTGGAGCGGGTTGCCATTTCCTTCTCCTTAAATAGAACTAAACAGTGTTGATTTAACAATAAAATTAGGAACTAAACAATAAAAGAGGAACTAAAGAGCCTCTTGATAAAAGTGAAAGAGGAGAGTGAAAAAGCTGGCTTAAAACTCAACATTCAGAAAGCTAGGATCCAGTCCCATCACTTCAAGGCAAATAGATGGGGAAACAATGGAAGCAGTGACAGACTTTATTTTCTTGGGCTCCAAAATCACTGCAGATGGTGACTGCAGCCATGAAGTTAAAAG
>NW_011494903.1:8569073-8574980 GCF_000754665.1 Bison bison bison
TGCTGCTGCTGCTAAGTCACTTCAGTCGTGTCCGACTCTGTGCGACCCCATAGATGGCAGCCCACCAGGCCCCCCATCCCTGGGATTCTCCAGGCAAGAACACTGGAGTGGGTTGCCATTGCCTTCTCCAGTGCATGAAAGTGAAAAGTGAAAGTGAAGTCGCTCAGTCATGTCTGACTCTTCTCGACCCCATGAACTGCAGCCTACCAGGCTCCCTCCGCCCATGGGATTTTCCAGGCAAGAATACTGGAGTGGGGTGCCATCCCCTTCTCTGATGACAAACCTAGACAGTGTATTAAAAAGCAGAGACAACACTTTGCCAACAAAGGTCCATCTAGTCAAAGATGTGGTTTCTCTGGTAGTCATGTATAGATGTGAGAGTTAAACCATAAAAAAAGCTGAGTGCTGAAAAATTGATGCTTTTTGAACTGTGGTGTTGGAGAAGACTCTTAAGAGTCGCTTGCACTACAAGGAGATTAAACCAGTCAATCCTAAAGGAAATCAGTCCTGAATATTCATTGGAAGAACTGATGCTGAAGCCGAAACTCCAATCCTTTTGGCCACCTGATGCAAAGAGCCAATTCACTGGAAAAGACCCTGATGCTGGGAAAGATTGAAGGCAGGAAAAGGAAGCAACAGAGGCTGAGATGATTGGATGGCATCACTGACTTGACAGACATGAGTTTGAGCAAGTTCCAGGAGTTGGTGATGGACAGGGAAGCCTGGCGTGCTACAGACCATGGTGTTGCGAAGAGTTGGACATGACTGAGCAAGTGAACTGAACTGAGTGAACAATAAAATACTGTTGATTCATTTTAAAGTCTTCACTTACTGTTTTGCATTTCCCTCTGACATTTTTGAATTTGTTGTTGTTCAGTTGCTCAATCATATCTGACTCTTTGTGACCCCATGGATTGCAGCACACCAGGCTTCCTGCCCTTCACTGTCTCCTGAAGTTTGCTCAAACTCATGTCCACTGAGTCAGTGATGCCATCCAACCGTCTCATCTGAGATACAATCTTTGGCATCTGAATATGCAAGCTAGCCCTAGATATTGGCATGAGTCCATGTAAGGGCATGTGATGCAGTGTGTGGTAGGGGAGCTCCCCATTTTGGGTCCTGCCAGCATTGTGGATATGGGCAATCCCTTCATGTAATTGGCACTAAAGTAAGGAAGTGACTAGCTTATTGGTGCACATGTGGCCCTTCAAATTCTGGGCTTCACCAGTGAGCCCACTCAAGGCCCAGATGCCCTGAGAGCTCAGGGTGCCCGTCTCTGTGCTGGTCAATTGCTCTCTTGTCTGGGGCCTCCATCTTCAGTCTTCCCACCCAGCCTTTCCTATTTTGCATGGAATCATTGGCTCTTTCAGAACAGATGATGACACTCTTCCTACCTGCCCTTCACCTCTCAATCCGTGATGTCTGGCTACTCCTCCACATTCTCTTGCCAATGATGTCCTAGCTAGTAAAGCCAGTGGTCCTTTCTTTTCCCTTCTTAACCTGTATGACTTCACTGTGCCCTGTTTTCTCATATGTTAGGTAGCAATAGTAATAGTGTTGACCTCATTGGGTTGTGAGGTTTTATTTATTACACATCATAGTAGATAATAGGTGCTGTGTTATACATACACACACTTACATTTATACATGTGTATATATTTGTCTGGGACATACATAGGTAGTCACACACACACACATAAACACATCAGATCAGATCAGATCAGTCGCTCAGTTGTGTCTGACTCTTTGCGACCCCATGAATCGCAGCACACCAGGCCTTCCTGTCCATCACCAACTCCCGGAGTTCACTCAGACTCACGTCCATCGAGTCAGTGATGCCATCCAGCCATCTCATCCTCTGTCGTCCCCTTCTCCTCTTGCCCCCCAATCCCTCCCAGCATCAGAGTCTTTTCCAATGAGTCAACTCTTCGCATGAGGTGGCCAAAGTACTGGAGTTTCAGCTTTAGCATCATTCCTTCCAAAGAAATCCCAGGGCTGATCTCCTTCAGAATGGACTGGTTAGATCTCCTTGTAGTCCAAGAGACTCTCAAGAATCTTCTCCAACACCACAGTTCAAAAGCATCAATTCTTCAGCACTCAGCCTTCTTCACAGTCCAACTCTCACATCCATACATGACCACAGGAAAAACCATAGCCTTGACTAGACGAACCTTTGTTGGCAAAGTAATGTCTCTGCTTTTGAATATGCTATCTAGGTTGGTCATAACATTCCTTCCAAGGAGTAAGCGTCTTCATACAAGTCTGAACAGTGCCCTGGGCAAGGCAAGCACTACCTAGATTAATTACTACTCAGTTAGTTAGTGTTAGTCGCTCAGTTCAGTTCAGTCTCTTAGTCACGTCTGACTCTTTGTGACCCCATGAACTGCAGCAGGCCAGGCTTCCCTGTCCATCACCAACTCCCGGAACTTTTGGAGCCCAAAATATAAAGTCTTTCACTGTTTCCATTGTTTCCTCATCTATTTACCATGAAGTGGTAGAACCAGATGCCATGATCTTTTGCTTTTTGAGTGTTCAGTTTTAAGCCAGCTTTTTCACTCTCTTCTTTCACTTTCCTCAAGAGGCTCTTCAGTTGCTCTTCACTTTCTGCCATAAGGGTGGTGTCATCTGCATATCTGAGGTTATTGATATTTCTCCCAGCAATCTTGATTCCAGCTTGTGCTTCATCCGGCCCAGCATTTTGTATGATGTACTCTGCATATAAATTAAATAAGCAAGGTGACAATATACAGCCTTGACATACTCCTTTCCCAATTTGGAACCAGTCCATATTTGGAACAAGACTGCTTCCAAATTGGGAAAGGAGTCACTCATTCACGTGCAACTCTTTGTGCTCTCAGGGACCGTAACTCGCCAGGCTCCTCTGTCCAAGGAATTCTCCAGGGAAGAATACTGCAGTGGGTAGCGATTCCCTTCTCCAGGGGATCTTCCTGACCCAGGGATTGAACCCAACTATCATTCTATATCCAAAGTCAAATCCAGCCCCCACGTGGGCTGTGTTCACCTGTAGACCCGACCATTTCTATGTGCTTCTCTTTCTTACCAACCTGGTGTCAAAGGCAACAGTATTTTCGATCCCTGTTGTCAGAACCCTCTACTTTAAAAAACATAACCTCTCAACTTCACAACATTATTTTGAATTTTATTTCTGTCTTTCAGAGTTTACAAGCCCCAACTAATATAAAGCTCCCATTCCTCTCTTTTATTAAACTAAATAAGTCGGATTGTGTTGCAACACCTGGTGGTGGCATCTGTTTTCAGTATTTAAATCTCACTTTGTGTTTTATTTGGCATATGTATGTGGAGTCTTGTCTCCACAGCTAGAGTGGAATCTGTATACTAGATTACATATTAATTGGCCTATATTATCTTTGGTCCTTACTTAGGAAGATATTTTTCACCCATTGCGTTCAGCAGCATGAGCAGATTTAAAGAGGTCTCCATTCCTACTTTAAAAACCAAATACTCTGGACTTCCCTGGTAGTCCACTGGTTGAGACTTCACCTTCCAATGCGGGAGATGTAGATTTGATCCCTGGTCGGAGAACTAAGATTCCACATGCTTCATGGCTAAAAGGCCAAACCATAGAACAGAAGTAGTAATGTAACAAATTCAATAAAGACTTTAAAAAAATGGTCCACATCAAAAAAAAAAAAAAATCTTTAAGAAAATAAAAATAAAGACCAAATACTTTATGGACAACTTTCTCATCAGTTATAGGCATGATCAGGGGCCTCATCTGACACTAAGAATGTGGGCTTGGGTTTAATACATGTGAACCTTTCTGTTAAACCCCCAGGTATCCGCCGCCAGACTGCCCATTGCGTGAAGAAGGGCCGTGGGATAGTGAAAGCTACATTCTGTGATCCAGAAACACAACCCAATGGGAGACAGAAGAAGTGTCATGAACAGGATTGTCCACCCAGGTAACTGTTGGTAACAGCTCGAGCTCCATGTGTCTGCCTACCATGGTGTCTGATTTCATAGTAATCAAGGGCTCAGTGATGGGGGAGGGCTGGGTGGCTTCATTATTAGAATAAATACAGGCAAGTTGTCACAGGTTTCTGTGGCTATGCTGTTAGAACCTGTGACAAGGTGTGAGTGGGGAACGTTTTCTCCCCAGAGAACAGTATTTCCTACAAAGCTCGTATGATCTATGTTTAATTACTTGGTAAGACTTAAGTCCCAAAGCACTGTTGAACAGAATGATGTGTAGATCATCCCAAAATTCTTTAGCTAATTGGTTAGGCTTTTCCAAGAGCACTTTACCCACCAGTGCAATAGTAGCCTTTAGAGAACACGCTTACACTTTTGGAGCACTGCCTTGAAAAGTGGACTTACAGACCAGGCTTGTTCAACCTCAGCACTGTTGACATTTGGGGCTGGATAATTCTTTGTTGTTGGGGGCTGTCACATGTTTAGCAGCATCCCTGGCCTTGTGTCCATTTAGAAGTTTGTAGCATTTCATCTTCCCCGTCTAGGTTGTGACAACCATAAATGTCTCCAAACTTTGCCAAATGTCTTGTGGGGGCAAAATCACCCTTGGTTGAGAACTGCTGTTAACAGAGGTATTCATCTGCTCCGAATCATATAGATTCAAGTTTCTAGAAGGCAGCTTGGATGTTATTATGAGGGGCGTTTGTTAGAGAAAGAGGGGTAGGGAGAAGAAGAAAAAGAAAAAAGAAGGGAGGGAAGGAAAGAAAGAATTAGTTGTGGGGAGTGTTTTCATTCCCTCGTGTCCATAAACAGAGATGTATTTCATTTGCAGATCCCGTCAGGCATTCATTCCAGTCCCAAGAAGACACATTAAGAAGAGTTTAGTTTAACAGGAGGGGACTGGTTGGCATAATAAATCTACCAAGTGACAGGCAGAATTCTAAAGACAAGCTGAAAGAATGGGATAAATGTCAAATAACTAGGTCAAAAAGAAGCATCTAGACAGCTCAGCCAAGGCAGACAGTGTCAGTTTCTTCTGGTCTCAGGCAGGGAGGTCCCAGAGGCCAGGGTGTTCTCATCTCAGAGTCAGGTTGATTCTCTGTCCAGTTCTGGGGTTTCTTTCTGGGTGGAAGGTGGGCTGTGAGGTTCAGAGCTGGACCCCATCTCCATCAAGAGAGGACAGAGGTACTACTGTCCCCTCCCCTCGCTGTGGCTCTACCCTGATGTCTTTATTGAGTTTGTTACAATGTTGCCTTTGTTAGGTTTTGGGTTTTTGGCCACAAGGCATGTGGGATCTTAGTTCCACAAGCAGGGTTCGAACCCACACCCTCTGCACTGGAAGGTGAAGTCTTAACCACTGGACCACCAGGGAAGTCCCTCCCATAACTCTTTCACTGGGAAGAGCTAGGGACTTGAGGGGAGGATCAGGCCCCACTAGGTTTCGTATGTAATCATTGCAGTTTCTATAGATCCTTCTCAGGGAAGAATGAGCCTGGAAAGAGGAATCTTTCTTATCGCTTGCCTTATCTCATCAATAGCCTGTCCCTTTGTGGAGTTTACGCGCTTCCATCGTATTTATCTCCATCAAAGTCAATGACTCTCACCAGGCACTTCCTTTTGCCCTCACCAGCTGCCAACCACCACACACACCCTGGGATGCTTGCCTCACTTTTCAATGCCACCCTTTCTGGTGAGTGGCTACCTTCTTAAAACCACAGCTGTTTAGTTCCTGAATCTAACTTTGGCCCTAGGGTTCAGGGACATTTTTATTATTTTGGTCTACCTGGGCCTTCCTTAATATTACCAGCAAGTCTTTGTTAAACATCCATTATTTCCCACGAGAGGTACGATGGCAATGATAACCATGTTACAGTTACATGTACTGAGCACTGTGATTTTGTGATATAATAAAATCTATGTCTCTGGTACCTGGTTCCAGGCAGAGCTCCTAAA
>NW_011494903.1:8575342-8608155 GCF_000754665.1 Bison bison bison
TCCTTATAGAAGCAGAGGCAAACTTCACACACCACACACACACACACACACACACACACACACACACACACACACACACACACACACAGAGGAGAAACAATATGAAGGTGGAACAGAAAGATTTGAAGACACTGGAGTGACAGGCCACAAGCCAAGGAGTGCTGGCAGCCACCACAGACTTGAAGATGGAAGGAATGGATCTTCCCTAGAGCCTCCAAAGAGTGCAGCCCTCCCAACACCTTCACTTCATCCCAGTAATGCTGACTTGTCTGTCTGGCCTCCAGAGATATAAGAAACTAGATTTCTTTTGTTTTTGCCACCAAGTTTGTGATGACTTGTTTTACAGCAGCCCTAGGAAAGTAACACAAGCAGTGTACTAATTAATGCCAGCATAATGTAAAGCGGGAGCTTCCCGGGTTGCTCAGTGGTAAAGAATCAGCCTGACAATGCAGGAGATGCAGATTCGATCCCCAGTCGGGAAGATCCCCTGGAGGAGGGCATGACAGTCCATCCCAGTATTCCTGGCTGGAGAATTCCGTGGTTGGAGGAGCCTGGCCTGCTGCAGTCTATGGGTCACAAAGAGTCAGGCACAACTGAGCACACACGTGCACACACAACGTAAAAGCAGGGAGAGGAGGGGCAATCTCTTCACCAAGTCACAGAAGCACCAAAGCTTGGAAAGTAAGTGACTCGAGCTTTCTCAGGATGTTTTGGAATAGCACAAATACGTCACTTCCTAAGGAAGCTTACAGCCAGGAGAGCTATATGAGACACGTACATCAGCAAGACAGAGCTGTTGTCAGGGCTGGGACCCAGGGACCTGATCACTGTCCACGGCCCCTGTCCTCTTTGGAGCTCTGTGGTTAACTGACATCGCTTTAGCTTGCATTTCTAAGAGCAGCGTTGTTAGAACAAGGTAAATGATGTGCATGCTAAGTAGCTTCAGTCATGTCTGACTCTTTGCAACCCTGTGGACTGCAGTCCACCAGGCTCCTCTGTCCATGGGCTTCTCCAGGCAAAAAATACTGGAGTGGGTTGCCATGCCCTCCTCTAGGGGATCTTCCTGACCCAGGAATCAAACCCAAATCTCTTACGTCTAGTCTCCTGCACTGGCAGGCAGATTCTTTTTACCACTAGCGCCACCTGGAAAGCTCCACAAAATTTTTACATGGACTGATTCCACAGCTTCCTGTCACAAAATCAGTAATGAACCTCTGGTATCACCATCTAGAATGGAAGTGTTGATGGCCACAAATAGGTAATAGGCTACCGGGCAGTCACTGTGCTGTCCCACTCAGTACAAATGTGACATCCAGTGCTCAGGTTTTCTTGGGGAGCTGATGATCATTTTTGTAGCTGCCGCTTCTGCCACTGTACATCATTGCACTTCAAGGGAGGAAAACAATACATCTTATGCCCAATTTCTGCTGTTGTGTTGGAAACATAATTTCCTCCAATTCCCTCCAAACAATTTGAAGATCATACTTAAAGAAGAACAAAACATATGCAATTTGACAACTCTTTTTAAATTTTTATCATTTAGTAGCATTTTTTTTGTTTTGATTTCCCTCTGATATGCATTTCCCAAGGTCTGAGTTTCTTGAATTTCTGTACATGATTAATGCCTGGGCTCCAGCTTGTGGTCCTTAAAGATCTTAAAAGTAGCAGATCAAGCCTGAATTTACCCAGTTCAGACCTCAAGCTAAAGCACAGCCTTTGGAGAGGGATATTAAAGATCCCAGTAGCATTTTTTTAACTTGAAAGTAGAATGTCTGCTTTTGGTTTTGTTTTTATACCCAAGGTCACACACACATACTTAGATGCATACATACATTTATGTTTAAAATTTATGATACCTGTACTGGGATGGGTTCAGTTCAGTTCAGTTGCTCAGTTGTGTCCAACTCTTTGCAACCCCATGAATTGCAGCACACCAGGCCTCCCTGTCCATCACCAACTCCTGGAGTTCACTCAAACTCAGGTCCATCGAGTCAGTGATGCCATCCAGCCATCTCATCCTCTGTCGTCCCCTTCTCCTCTTGCCCCCAATCCCTCCCAGCATCAGAGTCTTTTCCAATGAGTCAACTCTTTATATGAGGTGGCCAAAGTACTGGAGTTTCAGCTTTAGCGTCATTCCTTCCAAAGAACACTCATTACTGATCTCTTGACCTCAGATAGCTAACTTTATAGGAGAAGGAAATGGCAACCCACTCCAGTGTTCTTGCCTAGAGAATCCCATAGACAGAGGAGCCTGGTCGGCTGCTGTCCATAAGGTCGCACAGAGTCGGACACGACTGAAGCGACTTAGCACGCATACATGCATTGGAGAAGGGAAATGGCAACCCACTCCAGTTTTCTTGCCTGGAGGATCCCAGGGGCAGGGGAGCCCAGTGGGCTGCCATCTGTGGGGTTGCACAGAGTCGGACATGACTGAAATGACTTAAAACCAGCTAACTTTATTGAAAGTTCTTTTTTAACCTTTATTTGTCTTCATATTATATATATATATTTTTTTTCATATTCCTTTTGCTGTATCTGTATTGGTTTATTTAATGCCTCAGGACTAAAGTCTTTCTCAAAAGTAACAACTAGCAAATTCACCTGTAGTGCTTCTATTATGCAGTTCATTTTGTTGAAATAGGTAAGACTCTCTAAGGTCAGAGATTTTGACTCCTGAAGATGTTAAGTAGATACAGCACATAACAGGTACAATTTCTGAAAATGCATTCTAAAGTAGCATGTGTTGTGTGCTCAGTCATGTCCAGCTCTTTGCAACGCCATGGACTGTAGCCTGCCAGGCTCCTCTGTCCATGAAATTATCCAGGCAAGTAAAAACCATCACAATATTGTAATGTAATTATCCTCCAATTAAAATAAATTAAGTTAGTAAATAAAATTTTTAAAAAAGGAATACTGGAATAGGTTGCTGTTTCCTACTCCACTAAAGTAGCATATGATAAGTTAAATAGAATTTCATGAAATATTCCAACATAATGGATAATTTATAGAAGTCCTTCTTATTTATTATTGTGTTTCAGCTTCCTAAAAGATTCATGATAAAGTCAAGAGGTAGAGGGTAGATATTATTCCCAGATGGTAATAAGGTAGAGGTTACTAACAATTTTCAGAACCTACTGTTTTACTTTTCTCTTATACTTTATTTACTTATTTATTGATAAACCTACACTGACATATCATAATTTCCCAAAGTCCGTAGTTTAGCATAGGGTTCTCACTCTTGGTGATGTACATACATTCCATGGGTTTTGGCAAATATATAATGATATTATCCATTGTTATGTTACCATGCAGAGTATTTTCACTATCTAAAAATCCTTCTTTCCTTTAGCAACCACTGGCCTTTTTACCACCTTTATAGTTTTGTCTTTTCCAGAATTTCAGATAGTGGGAATCATACAGTATATAACCTTTTCAGATTGCCTTCTTTCACTTAATAATACACATTTAAGGTTTCTCCATGTCTTTTCATAGCTTGATAGCTCATTTCTTTTCTGTGTGAATATTATTCCATTATCTGGATGGACCACAGTTTATCAGTTCACCTTCTGAAGGATATCTTGGTTGCGTCCAAGTTTTGGGAATTATGAATAAAGCTACCGTAAACATCCCTATGTGGGGTTTTGTGTGAACAAAAAGTTTTCAGCTCCTTTAGATAAATACCAAGGAGTATGATTTCTGAATTGAGAACCCACTCTACTTCAAGCCTTTTCCATGTTGCCAAGTGATTTATTCATGTTAGCAACTCTGATTGGTAGATACTTTTATGCCTTTGCACAGATGAGGACGCTAAAGTCCTCAGATTCTTCCCAAATCACTTAGCCGAAGTGGTAGAGTCTAGATTTGAACCTGGATGAAGCTACTGAGTGTTCTGTGCTGGTGCTAGTACACCGTGCTGCTGCCCAGGATCTCAGGATGAGCACGTTTCGGTGCTGAAATCAGAAATCCAAGTTTAAAATATTTCTCACACATTAAAACACAATGAAAAAGTTATTAACAAGCAGAAACTAACTTCAAAGCTAAATCATGCCTGCAAACTCACAAGGGGATTAAAGAAAGGAAATTAAGTTAACTTGTTTTTTTAAAGACTAATAAATGTCGATGGCTATCTTAATATTATTTGTCTTTGGAAGACTAGTCCAGTAGTTTCCTTAGATATGAATTTCAAGTTGTAACATCTTCGCCTGTCACCTAATTTTCATGCTGTCTGAAAACTTCATACCATTGTTCAGGGCTGTCATTTCCACTCATAAAATGGTTTCATATGCAAGATTTAATCTTTTTATTTCTGGATTATTGTCCTTCAGTAATAATTTGTTTCTATACCCAATTTGGACCTTCTGTGTTCTTTCCCAAATAGATACTTAAGATAGATTTTTAAAAAAGATTTAATAAAAAGCTTCTGTTAATCTTAATGTAAGAAATCTGTGTTATATCATCAATGGCTTCCAGAATGAAAGTTTGCATGGCACACTCCAGGATGGAGTAGCCTGTCAAGAAAGAAATTCTTTGGAATTGAAAGTGTATCTGACTCCAGAAAGAGGTCATTTGAGTCTCTTCTCTCTATGACTTCTCTCTGAACTTTGGTTTACAGGAAAGCAAACTTCTGCCAGGCTCCAGTTGTGATGGTGCTCTGTATATTTAAATGCTCCATAAACTCCTATAACAGGTCTTTCCAGCCTGGCAGCTGTATGTAGGTTTTCGTGCAAAAAGAATGCTTCATGATTTAAATCCAGGTTTCTCAGCCTGAGAACTAGAGCCCTTTTGGGCTGGATGATTCTTTGCTGTGGGGGCTGTCCTGTGTCTTGTAGAATATTTCTCAGCACCCTTGTTTGCTATCCACTAGATGCCAAGAGTACACCTCCCCTCTCATTTGTGACAACCAAAAATGCCTTCAAACATTCCCAAATGTCCCCTGGGGAGGTGGCTGTGGGAATCTCCATTGGGTGAGAAACACCAATCTGTTATTGTTCAGTGACTCAGTCATGTCCAACTCTGAGTGACCCCCATGGACTGCAGCACGCCAGGCTTCCCTGTCCATCACCAACTCCCAGAGTTTGCTCAAACTCATGTCCATCGAGTCAGTGATGCCATCCAACCATCTCATCCTCTGTTGTCCCCTTCTCCTCCTGCCTTCAATCTTTCCCAGCTTCATGGCCTTTTCCAATGAGTCAGCTCTTCACATCGGATGGGCCAAAGTCTTGGAGCTTCAGTTTCAGCATCAGTCCTTCCAGTGAATATTCAGGGTTGATTTCCTTTAAGATTGACTGGCTTGATCTCCTTGCTGTCCAAGGGACTCTCAAGAGTCTTCTCCAACACCACAGTTCAAAGGCATAAATGACAAGAAAGGGGTCATTAAGACTGGGAAAGTCCATGAGAGTGGGGAGAGAAATGAGCATGGTGCGAGTGGGGAATAACAAGAAAACCAGAGAAAATCAGGGGATGAACAGGATACAGTGAGAATGTGGCTACTCTGTTACAAAGATCAGTGACGCATACTGTAATTTTAGTATGAATTATGTAATATATAGAAATGTGTGTGTGTGTGTTTCAAGACCCTCAAAGAGCTTATAGTTACCTCGGAAAAGCTTACTGTACTTTGGACATCCTTCAAACAGAAGAATCTGTATCTTCCACCTACACCCATACCAGCGCTTGCTCAGGAAGTTCTGACTACCAATAAGCCAGTAAAATACAAAATTAAACTCTTTCTAATCTTCATTACTCAGAAAACTATAAGTCTTAATCTGAATTTTTTTAAAACTCTTGCTTAGAATAGAAATTTCCTTTAAAATATCCATTTTTATAACTACTGTCTTTGTACTAATCTTTGTCCTAATAGCATACTAAATCTACAGAGTCCATTCTTTATAGAAAAAATTGCAAGATAAACAATCAAATTCATTTATCTGATGTCATAACACCATGCATGTGTGCTAAGTCACTTCAGTCATGCCCAACTCTGTACAACCCTATGGACTGTAGCCTGCCACACTCCTCTGTCTGTGGGATTCTCCAGGCAAGAATATTGGAGTGGGCTGCCATGCCCTCTTCCAGAGGATCTTTCCAATCCAGGGATCAAACCCATGTCTCCCACATTGGCAGGCAGGTTCTTTACCACTAATGCCACCTGGGAAGCCCATCATAACACCAGTGGTTTTTAATCCTGACTCCATATGAAAGTCATCAAAGAATTCTTTACACTGATGCCTTTGACCTAACCTCAAGAGATTCTGGCCATCCAATATAGCAAGGGGGCCTGAACTGATAGCTGATACTTTTTTAAAGATCCCCAAGTGATGATACAGTGAGAATCACTGATATAGGCCAGGTCCTTAGGACTTTTACCTAGTACCTGGAATGTTCAGATTGACTAATTATAGAGACAATTAAAAAAAAAAAAAACAACAGTATGAGACAATACTTGAGCAGTTATCCACCTGTACTTTAGGTGTGACAGATAATGGACATTCTGGCAAGAAAAAAATTAATAGAAAAAATGGAAAAAGTTGGATTAGATTGTTGTTGATTTTATGCTGATTAAACGAGAAAGGTTGCCTTGCTGGAGGTGGTGAATAAATGTGTGGTCTGGGCCTTTTGTCCTACTGAGTTCTTGGAATGTTATACTGTGCTTCTCAGCTATCACTCAGAGCATGTAAACAGTCTTCTGTTATAAATCTCCTATAAATATAAAACAAGATTCTTTTATAAATCTCCTCAAAGAGGTGGGATCATG
Organism: Bison bison bison; assembly: GCF_000754665.1. Taxonomy (NCBI): domain Eukaryota; kingdom Metazoa; phylum Chordata; class Mammalia; order Artiodactyla; family Bovidae; genus Bison; species Bison bison. The sequence goes on from NW_011494903.1 coordinate 8,582,097, forward strand.
GCAGACACCAAAACGAATGAGCTGGACAACAGAGAACAGTTTGGCAATAGCTGCTGAGTCCTGGGCCTGGAAGACCTTTGCAGGGAAATAAAGAGGGTGGATTTCACCTTAAACTAGGAGCAAACATATGCAAGATGTCCCCAGAAGTCTGTGAAGGCAGCTTCAGAAAGAGAAACAAGAAAGTCTATTATCACCTTTTAGTAACGTAGCTGAAAGCTTTGTAGTAAGTAGTTAGATAAATTGGACTTTCAGTCAGCTCACATTAAGGCCCTTCCAGAATGGCATTTGATTTATTTGATAGTGTGTCTGGCCTCCCATAGAAATGTCAGAGAAAGGACAGAGTAATTAGATTAACACAGAGGGCATTTACTTGGTGTCATATCATATGGTCCCAATATTAGCTCTTTATCTAAACAAGATGGCCAGATGTTAAATACCAGGGACTAAATGCTGCTGCTGCTAAGTCACTTCAGTCATGTCTGATTCTGTGCGACCCCATAGACGGCAGCCCACCAGGCTCCCCTGTCCCTGGGATTCTCCAGGCAAGAACACTGGAGTGGGTTGCCATTTCCTTCTCCAATGCATGAAAGTGAAAAGTGAAAGTGAAGTCACTCAGTTGTGTCTGACCCTCAGCAACGTCATGGACTGCAGCCTTCCAGGCTCTTCTGTTCATGGGATTTTCCAGGCAAGAGGACTGGAGTGGGTTGCTATTGCCAAGTAATCTTAATTACTTATTAACTGAAGAACGTAATAGAATTGAGGAAAAGCTTTCTTCTAGTATATTTAACCAGAGATTAAAAGTATGAGAATCAAAGAAGTTCTACTCAAATAAACTAATATTTTGTAGACATAAGTGGTAGTACATTAACCTACTTCAAAATTTGATACTATCTCAAGGTCAGAAGATTTCCTTAAAGTCAAGAATAAAGGAATTCACACATTGTACTGTTTTCCCATGAAAAACAAATATTCTGTTTTATTCCTGCATGGAGGGATGAATAAGCATACTACACATCTAAGCAATGGTGGACCCAAAGTGCGCTGGGTCAAGACCCCTGTTCTGTATTTGATATTGAGGAAGATTTGGACAATGATGAAGAAGGAGGAAAAGAGACGGCTCTGAAGAGGGTTCCTTGGCACTTTCAAAAGTGACTTTAGTGTAACCACAGGGCCCTGCATCCTAGAACCTTGAGGCAATCAACCATGATAGCAGGTAGAGGAAAATCACACATCTTCCTTTTTCCCTAGAGAATCCAGAATATTAATTTAGCAAACAGTTTCAACTATTCAACTTATCAAGAACAGCTGACAAAAAACAAGAGATTATCTTATTTAATACATTTCTTCTTTTCCTACTTCTTTCTTTTAAAGCGACCAGTGAGAATATTCACAGGTAGACTGAAGGAGATGGAGGAGGGAGAGAGTGATGACAATGCCCCTGACTGATCATCTTATACATAATTGAAAATTAATTAAGTGCATCATATTGAAACATAAAAACATTCAGTTAGGAGCCAGGAGACTTAGATTCTAATTGGGTTCTTTTAGTCAATAGCAGCAGTTAAAACAATAATTACAATTACAAATGATTGAGCTTGTATTATGTCAGGCTCTGTACTATGCACTGTACATAAATTGGTATTTCAGTACATGAATGACACTCATCTGAAGTCAATATTGTTATATCCATTCAACAGTTGTGGAGAGTAAGGCTTAAACTTGCTTGAGGTTTCACAATAGAAAACAGGACCTCAATTTTCTTGTCTGAGAAGAGAGAGGATTTGGTGGGAGGGTTGTTTTTTCATTTAAAGACATGCTTACTTATCATCTACTTAAGTCAAGTGTTCTGCGGAGTTCCATAGCTGTGACTGAACAAGCTAGCCATGGCCCTGTCTGCAGAGCGCCCTCTACTGGGCTGAAACATCTTCAGGGACCTCCCAACTCTCTGCAATCAGCGTTTCTGCTCTGGATTTCTATCCAGTGGTTGAAGGGCATGTGTATCGACTCGGGCTGATCTTTTCTCACATGTCCATGTGTGTCTGCAGGTGGTGGGCAGGGGAGTGGGAAGCATGTTCTGCAACATGTGGGCCCCATGGAGAGAAGAAGCGAACGGTGCTGTGCATCCAGACCATGGGCTCGGATGAGCAGGCTCTCCCCGCTCAAGACTGCCAGCATCTGCTGAAGCCCAAGACCCTCGTGTCCTGCAACAGAGACATCCTATGTCCATCAGACTGGACGGTGGGCAACTGGAGTGAGGTGAGCCCAGGGGTTAAAAGGGACACTGGGGTTATTCGTGCTTCATCAGCCCTCTCACCCATCCTCCTCATTAACCAATCCAAAGTGACAGGGGGTGAGGTGCACAGTGGCCTGTTTTCTGCATTTCCCACCTCCCAGTATCCTATCTTGTTTGTTTTCCATTCTTACAAGATCTTCCTCTCATCTGGTCAGATACCTACCTGCCTGGAAGGACCTGGATCTTACATACTCAGGCTCACGACAGCTAATTGAAAAATCTTCAGGATTTTTTGCTGGTCTGTTGTTAAACCATTGGGAACAAATCAAGGCTCTCCCACCTACCCCAAAAGCTGGCTTGCCAAACATTTACCAGAACTTATGTTTCAGACTAAAACTAAAGGAGAGTCACTCTAACTGGAATGATAGACAATGTGCTTGCTACTTGGAGAAGCCTCTTAAACCATCCATCTATTCAGACCTGATGAAGGTTTGGGACGTGTACTATTAGTCACATAAATTCAAATAGTGTTGCATTTCCCCACAATTAATCTGATCTGATTCGCAAAGTATGACTAGAAATCCATAGGCTAGGAGATCATGAAATACTTCCAGGCTTTAATTTTCTTTGGGTCACCAGGGGACCTAGAACTGTCAGGACTTTTGCTACCAGAGTCTGTAGTAGAAGTAGACCTCTGCTTTCTCCAAGGGTGCTGGCGTCTCCAGGGGCTTTGCTCTGCTTCCCTGTGTGTATTTCAGTCAGTGACCTAAGGAATGACTAGAAAATAAATGACTTTGTAAAACCAACAGGCCAGAATATATTGATGGTTGTTGACTTCTTATGAGCTTCCTTGGAAAGCCACATGGTTGCCATGATAATGCTACTATTGACCACAGTATCTTAGAATTCATCTTAGACTCACTGTCAGAGAAATGGAAAATATTTGATTCAGGAGAAAGCCACAGGAAGTGGATTAGAATTAAGTCTGGTGGATAAAGGGGTAATCTGATCCATTTGGATAAGACCTTTATGTTTAAAGTGATTCTTGATTATAAGTAATGCTATTGCTTTTCATAGCTTATAAAGTACTATCTAAAGAAGAATTCAGCTGTGCAGCAAAGTGAATTAGGTATATGTCTACATATATTCACTCTTTTTTAGATTGCCTTCTCATTTAGGTCCCCACAGAGCACTGAGTAGAGTTCCCTGTGTTATACAGTAGGTCCTCATTAGTTATCTATTTTATGCATGGCAGTGTACATGTCAATCCCAGTCTCCTAATTCATCCCACCCCACTTCCCCCTTGGTAATCATAAGTTTGTTTTCTACATCTGTGACTCTGTTTCTGCTTTGCAAATAAATTCATCTGTATCATTTTTGTAGATCCACATACAAGTGATACCACATGATATCTGTTTCTCTCTTTCTGATTTACTTCACTCTGCAGGACAGTCTCCAGGTCAATCCACAGCTCTGCAGATGGCATTATTTCATTCCTTTTTTATGGCTGAGTAATATTCCATTGTATATATGTGCCATCTCTTCTTTATCCTTTCCTCTGTTGATGGATATCTAGGTTGCTTCCATGTCCCAGCTAGTGTAACTAGCGCTGCAGTGAAAGTCGGGGCGCATGCACCCTCTTGAATTCTGGTTTTCTCTGGATATATGCCTAAGAATGGAATTGCTGGGTTGTATGGTAGTTCTATTTTTAGTTTTTTAAGGAAGTTCTATACTGTTCTCCATAGTAGCTGTTTATTTTGTTATTTTTTATTATTTGTTTAAAACTGGTGTTTATCCACCAATTTACATTCCCACTAACACTGTAAAAAGGGTTCCCTTTTCTCTACACCTTCTCCAGCATTTATTCTTTATAGGTTTTTTGATGGTGGCTATTCTAACCTGTGTGAGGTAATACCTCATTGAGGTTTTGATTCATATTTCTCTAATAATTAGTGATGTTGAACATCTTTTCATGTGTTTTTTTGGCTATCTGTATGTCTTCTTTGGATAAACATTTATTTAGGTTTTTAGATTGGGTTTGTTTGTTTCTTTTTTTTTTATATTGAGATGCATGAGTTGTTTGTATATTTTGGAAATTAATCCCTTGTCAGTTGCTTCATTTGCAAATATTTTCTCCCATTCTGAAGATTGCCTTTTTATTTTGTTTATGGTTTCTTTTGCTATGCAAAAGTTTTTAAGTTTAATTAGATCCCATTTGTTTATTTTTATTTTCATTACTCTAGGAGGTGGATCAAAAAAGATCTTGCTGTGATTTATGTCAGAAAGTATTCCGCCTATATTTTTCTCTGAGAGTTTTATATCTGGCCTTACTTTTGTGTCTTTAATCCATTTTGAGTTTATTTTTGTATATGGTATTAGGAAGTGTTCTGATTTCATTATTTCACAGGTAGCTGTCTAGTTTTCCCAGCCCTACTTATTGAAGAGACTATCTTTTCTCCATCGTATATTCTTGCCTCCTTTGTCATAGATTAAGTGACCACAGGTGCATAGGTTTATCTCTGGACATTCTGTTTGGTTCCATTGATCTATATTTGTGGTTTTGTGCCAGTACCATACTGTTTTAATGACTGTAGCTTTGTAGTATAGTCTGAAGTCATGGACCTGAGTTGGGAGAATGCTATGATGTACCACCCATACACATTTTCAGAAGTAAAGGGCTTATATTCAGCTGTTGGGACAACTCTGAAGGGCTATCCCAGGACCAGAGCTTCTCTTGAGACTGGCTAAACCTGTTGTCAGGCCTGCATCATGGCACCATCTATCCTAGGCTGTATCCTGTTTCCTTTCCCTCTTTCTGACAGGAGTTGGTTTCCAGAGTCTTCCTAATAAAAGCCATGCTAGCTAAATACCTCAGAGTCTGTCTCCTTGAAAACTTACCCTGCAACACTGAGTTAGACTCAAGGATCTTCTAGCAGTCTCAAGCAACTTAGTTTTTAGGAGACTGTATCTAATATGACTTCTGCAGGGCAGCCATGATTCCTGATTCCCATAAGATGTGCCTCTTCTAAAATCTTTCCTCAGCCCCACTGTTCTTAGAGACCAGGTTCTGGGCAGCAAAACTAATTCCAGACTCTACCTACTGGTAGAGATGAGGCCCAGAGGATATTGCCTGACTTGGGTAGGATTAACCCAGGAACTGTTCAGGCTAATTGAGAATGAATTCTCTTCATGGATGTTTGAACTGGGAATACGAAGATTTAAGATGAAATTCACTTTTTTGATCCAAAGCAGTGTTTCTCTTTTTTTTTTTTCCCCAATGGACTTCCCTGGTGGCTCAGACAGTAAAGAATCTGTCTGCAGATTCTTGCCTGCAATGCAGAAGACCTGGGTTCAATCCCTGGGTCAGAAAGATCCCCTGGAGAAGGAAATGGCTCCTTAAGTGCCTTTTTAGAGGCTCTTTCCCAATTGTCTTCCTCCATCATGACTTTATTTTCAAGGAGGGAAGTGGTTTGTGTGTGTGTGTGTGTGTGTGTGTGTTGAGATATAATTCACATACCATAAAATTCACCCATTGAAAGTGTACAAACAAATGACCTTTAGTATATTTGCAGAGTAATACAGTCACTACCACAGTAATTTAAGAATGTTTTCATCAACTCCTAAATAAACCCTGCATGCATTAATCATCATCCCAGGTCCCTACCTTCATTCCCCAGCCCTAGACAATCATTAATCCACTTTGTATTTCCAGAGATCTGCCTTTCTGAACGTTTCATATGAAAGAATTATATAATACATAATCATAGGACAGATATACTATGTATTTATTTATGTACTATGTATATATCTGTGCTTTATACATAAAGAGGGTGAGGTTTTTTAACTCACTCCACCCCAGAACCAGTCTTTATTGCCCCCACTGAGAATGAATGATCCTGTGACACTTAGTTTCTATGCAGAATTTTCCTGACCAGCTGCAGATATCAAAACTGTTCATTTGACAATATATGATTATTAAAAAAAAATTCAAAATTTTGTATAAGCAAAGGTACCATCTCTGAAGATAACTATTAGAAAGCAGAAAACTCTCATTTGAATACAACCATTTTGATAACTGTATTTCCAAAACTATTAGCTCAAAGTCACAATAGGTTTATTTCGCTTCTGCATGCGTGCATAAAAAGTCACTACAGTCATGTCCAACTCTGAGACACTATGGACTGTAACCTGCCGCCCTTATTTAGCTTCTAATTCTGTACATAGTACTCTCAGGAGCAGCTGGGTGGAAATTAAAAAAAGATATAGTTCCTTTATTGTAATAACTGCTAATCAAATGGGAGAGCAAGGACCCCCCAAAAAAGAAAGACAAAGGTGTATATGCAAAGAAAACATCTACAACCTAATCCAGACCTGTTGCTGGTATTGCACTGATTCATGTGAGCACATCAATAACAGGCCAGGGTATTTCCCTGCTGTTCCTGGGAATCTATAATCACAGCCTGTGGCTGGCCTGACCTATTAGTCCACTGCCAACCTCGATTGCTGTAAATTGCAGTGTTGTCAAAATAAGGCCGAATGGAGTACTGTGACTGGTCCATTAAAACTGTTTACCAAAAGTGTGTTGGCTGCATCCAAAGCAGTTAATAATTCTTGTCATGTAGAATTTACTAATTGCCAGAATCTTCATGCCTTTTCAAGGGACCACAATTACATATTTGGCTGAGGAGTCCTTTTCATTGTGTTTCTGTTTCTGGGGAGCAAAACGATGTGCCTCACTGGACAACAAAGGACTGAAATGTTGGCACCAAGTGACAAGTGCTGGAGTCTGTTGTCCTGAATAGAGGCCACTGCATAGTATAGTGAGGCAGACATGGAATGCAGTGTCCAGGTGCACTGAGGGGCTGAGCTGCTGCCTTCATCTAGAGGTGTTGTCAGGAGAGGTGCTTTTAGTTAAATCAGCATCAGAATATTCATTGAGTGGAATCTTCCTTTTTTCCCCCTCTGCTGTCTTGCTAATGTCTGTACACATTAGCCCTCTAATGAGCTTTGCTGAAGCATGAATGTCTTTGACATTCTGTACTGGGAAATGTTTTAAGAGACAATACAGTGTTTACAAAAGAAAGTGAAAGTGAAGTCACTCAGTCGTATCCAACTCTTTGTGACCCCATGGACTGTAGCCTATCAGGCTCCTCCATCCATGGGATTCTCCAGGCAGGAATACTGGAGTGGGTTGCCATTTCCTTCTCCAGGAGATCTTCCCAACCCAGGGATTGAACCTGGGTCTCCCACATTGTAGGCAGACATTTAACCATCTGAGCCACCAGGGAAGTCCTTAAAAAAGAAGTCAGCCAATAAACTTAGAAGTGATAAAATCAAGAAAGGAGTAATTTTTCCTACAATTGCACCCAACTGATTAAGAAAAATATGTACTTACTTTTCAAATAAGGGGCCACAAAATAGGAAAAGAAAAAAAGATGATATAGTGACTCCTGCTACACGTAGTATTTATGGTCTGGATTTTGTCCTGAGATCAACTATGATGCTCTTATAAGCCTGTAGAATGGTCCTCCCTGGGATGACCAAGGTAAGGAGAAGAGGCAAATCCATGAGATGCCCTTCCTGTGAAGAGACCACTGAGAGGAGGGTGGGCTTATCTGTGCCAGGCTGGACCACTCCTCCCTGACCCAGGAGATGTCAGAAGAAGGAGGTCTCTCCCTTCCCAGGGAGAGTCAGTGGCTGCCCCCAAAGACAGCTTTCCTACTCCCTGTGACCAGCTCCTTCCCCTCTAAGTTCATGTTCTAGACACCAGACTCCCACCCCCAATCTCAGGAATCAAGAATCTTATTCTGGTTTCGCCCAGCCTACTTGCTGGGCTTGGAGGGTCCAAAAGGGGGGCTCTATTGTAAACAAAGATAAGTATCAAAGTTTCTGTGGCTCCCACTAGATACCCTACTTTAGTGACATGCCTTTTGAGAGGTGGCCAGTCTAGTGGTGAAAAGCCTGCACCTCCCTCTACCAGGTCCAAATCCTGGCTTTCACTTAACAGATGTGTGAATTTAATCCCTCTGTGGTTACTTGTATTTTCCTGTGACTTGTTTCCTCTATCTCTAAAATGAGGATAACAGCAGTGCTTAGATTCTAGGGAAGCTGTGAGGATGAAATGAGCTAATATTCCTAAAATTCTCATAAGAAGAATACCTGGCACATAATAAGCTCTATATCATTTTTTAGTAAATGATCTATAATCATTTTTTAGTAAAGTGAATAAATAGATGGAAATAGTAAGAATATCATCCATCTTTTGTTGGCTGTTTTCCACTCTGTTTAAATATCTCATTTCATTCTTGAACTCTATGAGTTTGATTTTATTTCATTAATTCCCATATTTCTCCCAGCAGTTAGACTAATAGATTTCCTGGGATAGTAATTTTCCTAGGTTTTCCAGCCTTGGCAAGCTCTAACTGAGCTAGTGTTAAGCTTCTCTCAACCTTTGCTCATTTAGAAAGACAGGATTATCATAAAGTTTGATGATAATCCATGTGAGCCCTTCACATAGTGCCTCAGTCAGTTCAGTTCAGTTCAGTCACTCAGTCGTGTCCGACTCTTTGCGACCCCATGAATCGCAGCACGCCAGGCCTCCCTGTCCATCACCAACTCCTGGAGTTCACTCAGACTCATGTCCATCGAGTCAGTGATGCCATCCAGCCATCTCATCCTCTGTCATCCCCTTCTCCTCCTGCCCCCTATCCCTCCCAGCATCAGAGTCTTTTCCAATGAGTCAACTCTTCACATGAGGTGGCCAAAGTACTGGAGTTTCAGCTTTAGCATCATTCCTTCCAAAGAAATCCCAGGGCTGATCTCCTTCAGAATGGACTGGTTGGATCTCCTTGCAGTCCAAGGGACTTTTAAGAGTCTTCTCCAACACCACAGTTCAAAAGCATCGATTCTTCGGCGCTCAGCTTTCTTCATGCCTGGCAAATAGTAAAGTGAAAGTGAAAGTCACTCAGGCATGTCTGACTCTTTGCCACCCCGTGGACTATACAGTCTATGGAATTCTCCAGGCCAGAATACTGGACTAGTTAGCCTTTCCCTTCTCCAAGGGATTGTCCCAACCCAGGGATCGAACCCAGGTCTCCTACATTGCAGGAGGATTCTTTATCAGCTGAGCCACCAGGGAAGCCCAAGAATACTGGAATATTCACTAAATGGGAGTTTTATTATCAGGCAAGAAGACAAGGGTCTGTTTCCATGTTACTCTTACTTTGCAAGCCTTGTCTGGTCAGTGACACCCAAGTTCCCTGACAGAATGGATCTGTGGCCCTTGCATTTTCTTTAAAAAAAAAAAAAAAATTATTGGAGTATAGTTGATTTAAGTGTTGTGCTAGTGTCTACTGTATGGCAAAGGGAATCAGTTGTACATATACATATAACAACTCTTTTTAAGATTCATTTTTCAAACAGGTCATTACAGAGTCCTGAGTAGAGTTCTCAGTGCTATAGCAATGCACTCCAGTATTCTTGCCTGGAAAAGCCCATGGACGGAGGAGCTTGGTGGGCTACAATCCATAGGTCGCACAGAGTCAGACACGACTGAGCACACACACATACACAGCAGTGTTCATATATCAATCCCAGTCTCCCAATTTACCCCTCTCAACCCTTGCCCCTGGCAACCATGTTTGTCTTCTACGTCTGTGACTCTATTTCTGTTTTGTAAGTTTATTTGTACCCAGTTTTTAAGATGCCATATATAAGCAATATATAATATTTGTCTTTCTCTGACTTACTTCACTCAGTATGACAAGCTCTACATCCGTCCATGTTGCTGCAAATGGCATTCCCTCATTCTTTTTTATGATATTCCACTGTATATATGTACCCTAACTTCGTTTCCCATTCCTCTGTTAATGAGCATGCCCTGGCTTCCAAATCCTGGCTACTGTAAATAGTGCTACAGTGAACACTGGGGTGCATATATCTCTTTGAATTATGGCTTTCTCTGGGAATATGCCAAGGAATGGGGTCGCTGGGTCATATGGTAGTTCTTATAGCAAAAAAAACAAACAATCCAGTTTTTAAAAGTGGCAGAAAATCTAAATAGACATTTCTCCAAAGAAGACATATAGATATGAAAAAATGCTCAACATCACTAATTATTAGAGAAATGCAAATCAAAACTACAATAACATATCATCTCACACAGGTCAGAAGAGCCACCATCTAAAGACACCAAAGGTCTACAAATAATAAATGCTGGAGAGGGTGTGGACAAAAGGGAATCCTTCTACAATGTAGTGGGGAACATGTATTGGCCCCTGCATCTTCATCTAACTCCCTCTCTGAGCTCAGAGCCCTTTTATGCAGGGGCACATGGCTAAGTGCCGGCAAGGTTTTCATGGACCCACAAAAGTGTTTGAAAAACAAAATACTGTGTTGCTCCAACAAAGCAAAGGACACTGTAAAATCAGAAATCAATATTTAATCACATATTAAAAACAAATGATTATCAAGCATTTAGTATGTATATTAAACACCTTTGTAGGTATTACCAGGCTTACCAGGTGGCTCAGTGGTAAAGAATCCACCTACCAATACAGGAGACCCAGGAGACGTAGGTTTGATCCCTGGGTCAGGAAGATCCCCTAGAGGAGGAAATGGCCACCCACTCCAGTATTCTTGCCTGGAAAATCCCAGGGACAGAGGAGCCTGGTGAGCTACAGCCCATATGGTCGCAAAGAGTCAAACACGACTGAGCACACCATGGCCTCATTAGCCCCATTTCACTGGAAAAGAAAGAGAGGCATAGAGATATTTAGAAACTTGTCCAAAGTCACACAGCCTTTAAGCAATGGAGCCAGGATTTAACTGCTGGCAACATTTTACTCTGAACTCTGGCATACAGGTCTCAAACATCTGCAAAATGTAACAACATGTCAGCTCTCAGTGTTCATAAAAAATGTATTCTGTTTAGGAAACAATTTGTAGACTGGCTTTTCTCACTTTGCTGGCATTCCAGACTATGTGTAATGATTGCAGAGAAATCAGAGCCACTCATAAATTAAATGAGTGGTCCTCACCAAATGTTTTCAAAAGCAAAAGAATAAAAAGCTTTTCAAATTGTTTTTATAGAAGAAGATTATATATCACTTGAGACTAGAGATGGTTTTTAATATATTGGATGGGCCTTAGGGTAGAGCCTCAAAAGCAGACATGCTCAGGGTCTGCAGAGATCTTTAATCTACTCTCTTTGTGCATGACCAAAGCACACAAACAAACAAATGAATACAACAATTAATTAGGCCAGCTCCTGAGAATTTATTACGTGCAAAGCTGTTCACATGGGTTTTGGCTTCCACGTGTGACCAGGTAGACTAAATGTTTCACGATCAAGCTCTCCTGGCTCTTCAAACAGAAGGCACTGCAGCAAATGCCCATGGCTTATCTGTTGCTAAATGAAAACAGGCACGCAAAACTCATGTGAAGAGCCACAGGAGTTCCTGAAAACTGCAGGGAGATGGCATGGAAGGTGAGAAGACATGCCTGAGTCAGTTACTCTCAGTATTCCCCAGTTTCATTCAAGGTCCCGGACAGTCATGTGAGACTGGACACCTGATGCTTTAGTCTTGACCACCTGCTCTTTTGACATGTCACCTCTGCAAGTGCCAGCATCTCAGTTCTTCCCAGATGCCAGCAGCCCATGCTTTGCCAGGTTTCCTGCAGAACACATGTAAGCACCTTGTCTGAAACACCTACTTGGAGAAAACCAGTTGGGGGTCATATTGATTCTCCACAGTGCTGCATATTTGCTTGCTCAGGCTGCCTTAACAAAGTACCACAAACTGGGCACCTTAAACAATAGAAATGTACTGTCTCACCAATTTTGTAATGTTGACTGCAAAAATGCACAGCCTCAAAGTCAAGAGTTATGTTTTATTTGGTGGACAAAAGGGAGGCATTAAGCCTGAGATGCAACCTCTCAGATAGCTCTGAGGGACTGTACCAAAGAGGTAAGGGAGGAGCCAGAGTATAGAGGTTTCTCAGGTGGCACTAGGTAAAGAACCAGCCTGCCAATACAGGGGACATAAGAGATGTGGATTCAATCCCTGGGTAGGGAAGATCCCCTGGAGGAGGGCATGGCACCCCACTCCTGTATTCTTGCCTGGAGAATCTCATGGTGAACTACTGTCCATAGGGTTGCAAAGAGTTAGACATGACTGAAGTGACTTAGCGTGCATAGTTGACTTACAGTGTTGCACAAAACAGAAAAGAATCACAGATGTAGAAAACAAACTTGTGGTCGTTAAGGGGGAGAGGCAGGGGAGGGGTAAACTGGAAGCTTGGGATTGACATTGAGGTTTTTGCCACAAAGACCAGGTAGTTGGAACTCAGCAGGGCCCAGCGAGATATGAACTCACGACCCTGGTTTACAAGACCAGTGCTCTAACCCCTGAGCTATAGGGCCTCATATCTAAAGATTAACATTAATTAAAGAAAACCAGATATCTCAAGTTAATGAATTTAGCACTTTTCTATGTATGAGAAGATGAAGGAGTCTGGGCTCTCTGAAATCATGCCTCTGATGTACACCTTAGCTATCTGGGTCCCCTTCTTGAGTCCCCTCAGGGCTGGCTGGGTTTGACAACTGCAGCATCCTTTGTTTACTGCCAGGACAGGCAACATTTTTCATTCACAATAACTGGAAGTCTAAGAGTAAGGTGTCCGCAGAGTTGATTCCTCCTGAGGATTCCCAGGTGGCGCTAGTGGTAAAGAACCCGCCTGCCAGTGCAGGAGACATAAGAGACTTGTGTTTGATCCCTGGGTCAGGAAGATCCACTGGAGGAGGGCACAGCAACCCACTCCAGTGTTCTTGCCTGGAAAATCCCATGGACAGGAGAGCCTGGTGGGCTACAGTCCGTGGGGTCGCAGAGTCAGATGTGACTGAAGCAACTTTGCATGCATGCACACATGAGGGCTGTGAGAGAGAAATTTTCCACACTTCTCTCCTGACCTCTGATGCTTTGCTCACAATCTTTGGTGTCTCTTGGCTTATAGATGCCTCACCATCACCTCTGCTTTCATCTTCATGTGGTGCTGTCTCTATATGTGTGTCTCTGCATCCAGATTTACCCTTTTCACGAGGACAATGGTCATACTGGATTAGGGCCACCCTAGTGACCTCGTTTTACCTTGATTTCCTCTGTAAAGACAGCATCTCCAAATAAGACCACATTCTGAGGCACAAGGGAAGCAGGGGACTAGGAGTTAAGACTCTTATCTTTTTTGGAGGGGGACACGGTTCAGCCTGTAATAGGTCACTTACTTTTAAAGTGATTTTAGTATGAGATTGGAAGGACTAATGGTGACGCTGAAGCTCCAATACTTTGGCCACCTGATGGGAACAGCCGACTCATTGGAAAGACTGATGCTGGGAAAGAATGAGAGCAGGAGGAGAAGGAGATGACAGAGGACGAGATGGTTGGATGGCATCACCGACTCAATGGACACGAGTTTGAACAAACTCCAGGAGATAGTGGAGAGGGAAGCTTCGCATGCTGCAGTGCATGGGGTCACAGAGTTGGACATGATTGAGCAACTGAACCACAACCAATCATTCATTTATCACTTCCTGAGACTATGTATTGGCTATTTCCCTACTCATCCCTTTAACCCAGGCTCTCTGATAAACCCCAGCTGTGTTTTTGAATAAACTCTTAGCATGACAACTCTGAGCCAATTGCAAGGCCCCTCCCCCACAGTGCCCATCGGGTGGGTAGAGTTGACTAATTTAGCAGGGACTTCTTTCTCAGTGGGCTCCGCCCAGAGGCCTTAATCTCAGAGAGATGGCAAGTGAGGGCAAGATACCTCCCAGGGAGGACATTCACAGATGGACAAACGTTTGCCTGGTACAGAGTTCAAAATTATAAGGCAAGGGCGTAAGGTAATCGTCACAGAAACTGGTTTTGAGGATCCTGAAACTAGCGATTGAGATGAGTTCTAAGTGTGGTGCTGTGTCCTGCATTTATCTCATCTGAAGGGCTTGACAGCTCCTAAGGAGATAAGTACAGTTGGAAGATGTCCTGGGAAATGTGTGGGCTGAATGCAAAACAGTACCACTTGTTCTACTGTGACTGTGAGAAAAGGCACCTGAGTTTTTAGGCTCAGTATAACAGCAGACAGTTCACACTGACTGTCTCACTGGACGTAATATGCCCCAGTGTGAAGCAATGGCGAGCATCGATTATTTGAAAGATGCCATGTCTGCTGGGTGAGGAGAGTGGATGGGTTTGAATGGTAGGTAAAGAAACATGTAAACTCCCCCAGACCCGGTATCTGTTTATGAAGTTTTTGAGTTGCCAGTTGGGAATGGGGCCCATAGTTACAGATCATCTGCTTTTTCAAGAGAAGCTAAAAACCCTGGAGTTTTAATATGGAATCTTCTCACTTTAAAATGTTGCCTGCTAATTCGATATTTGTATTTTGTTATTTGCATGTTTCTTTTGAGGTTGAGCAGACCGAAGAATACATGCTGGTGGGCCACAGTTACCTCCTGGGCTGCGACTTTAGTGTTTCTGTTCTAGAATGCAATCTTCTGTTTTGAAAGACCAAAATCTAATGTGTTTTAATTAAACAACCATCTAGATAGCAATTATTTACTCCTGCTTTATTCTTTTAAGCTGAACAAATTCATAGTGAATAAGATTATTTAATACTTATAATTTGTAAAATTAGAAATAAAAACATATCTATTAGCCCTAGGAAACCCAAATCCAAAAAAAAAAAAAAATCCAGCAATAAACCAATGGGAATATGTGTCTCCATGGTATCTTCTAGACTTGTGGCTGCAACCATGTTACTTATTCAGCTGCTCACTTTACAGCATCCTGCAAGATAGGTCTGTGTCTCACTCTGTGCTTCAGAAGGATAGTAGAAATTGGGGACCCCATGCTCTTTGTTGTTATTACTATTATTATTATCAGCATCATTATTATAACAGTGATAATAATACCTTCCAATTCCCACTTGTCTCCTATATATTATGCACTTTGTTAAGATTGTTGTCTTATATATATATCCTCAGTCTTGAAATGTTATTATTACTTTCAGTTTCTAGATGAGGAAGCTGAGCTTAGTCCCTACATCACGCCTGGAGTTTATAATGGCATATCAGGTGCTATTTCTTACAGGTTTTATAACTTTTTAATTTCATAGTTAATCATGAGGTGGCGGGCACACATGCATATACTTTTGAATTTTTAAAAATGCTTGTAAAGTTGTAAAGTCTGTGAGTATTAGAGATGTTGCAAATCAAAACAAACCAAAAAAGGTTACAAACAGAGAAGAAAACAAAATCAGAGTTTCCTGCTTTTAGCTATGTCTACTCTGACATTTCTTGGAAAGAAAACGCAAGGCAGGGTACACCTGCTTGGTATTAGGGTTATGAGGGTCCTAATTTATGAATCAGTTCTCAAATTGGAGCCTGTCTGAGGCAGCCAGCCTGGAAATATGTTAAGGCATACATAGAGGATTATTTACTTAGACTGATACAGTTTTACAAAGTGAAGATTTGAAAACCCTGGGAGTTCAGATCAGAATGTAGCAAGTGGAGAAGTGACTCAGGATGACTAAAATGAATGCAGCATAAAGTCTCTTCATACACAAGAAAGGCAGAAACATTATAGCAAGCCAGAAAAATAAACACCCACAGCCTACCCTTTCCAGGCTTTAAAATGAAGTGAGTCATAGAAGAGACCATTTCCTCACTGCAGGGTTTTAAGAGCTTTATTGGTGGTCTCCATTTAGTTGGAAATAAGTGTGCATTTCTTGGTCTATGAAGCACTGTTCCCCCAAGCATAAAAGTGTTAGTTGCTCAGTCATGTCCGACTATTTGCCACTCCATGAACTGTAGCCCACCAGGCTCCAATGTCCATGGAATTTCCCAGGCAAGAATACTGGAGTGGGTTGCCATTCCTTTCTCCAGAGGATCTTCCTGACTCAGGGATCAAACCCAGGTTTCCTGCATTGTAGGCAGATTCTTTACCATCTGAGCTACCAGGGAAGTCCAAAGATTAATACTATTATATCAAAACAAACTTGGAAGTTCAGTCTTTGAGCTGGTTGTTTAAGTGTTTGTTGACATGTTAATCTCACAGCTTCAGTTGTGTCTGATTCTGTGCGACCCCATGGACTGTAGCCCCCCAGGCTCTCTGTCCATGGGATTTACCAGGCAAGGATACTGGAGTGGGTTGCCATGCCCTCCTCCAGGGGATCTTCCCAACCAGGGGTTGAACCGCATCTCTTATGTCTCCTGGACTGGCAGGTGGGTCCCTTACCACTAGCGCCACCTGAGAAGTCCTACAGCTTTATTGGTTGACCCAACTCTGCAGTTAAAACATTCCCTGAGCAACACAGTCTTCTGTACTCACATGCATCTCCTGCTTTTCAAAAATGCTGATTTCAACAGAATTATAATATATCAGTGAGTGATGATGCTGGATTAGAACAAAATTAAGGAGAAATTTGTTTTCCAATACAGAGGAACTTGAAAATAGGATTTGAGAAGGCAAGAAACTCAGTTAAAAATGCATAAGCTCCCAGGGAGAAGAATATTCCCATTCCTGATTATTTTCCAGGTAGAATAGTCACTTAATAAATATGTAGTAAGTGATCACTGTATCCTAAGAAGTATCCTGGAGTTCACTTATGAATAAAAGACAGATTCTGCCTTTGGGTAACTTTTCAAAAATCAAAAGCTTGACCAAGTCAATAAGTGAATTCAGTAGATAAATTGCTTGTCCACCTTGCTGTGCTAGGTTTTTTTTTTTTTTGGTGGATCGGGAGAGGCATGGAATTAATCCAATTTTTACTCTTCCACTGACTTCCAACCTTTCAAGTGGGTTCCTGAGTGTCAGCTTCCTCTCTTGTAAGAGATGGAATAATAATTACAGTCTTGCAAATCTCACAGCTGTATAGATCTCACAAGGCTGATATTCACAGGGTATCACACAGAATAATGGCTGTGAAGCCCTGTGAAATCCAAGACACGTTATGTAGTCCCCATCTTCAAGAAACCCATGTTAGGGTCAGAGAGGTAAGACAGACAAATGCGAACCAGCCAACACAAACTCCTGGATAGTCCATGTTCAAGAACCAACTATTTGGTAGATACTTTAACCTATCATTGAAAAAGAAAGCTAAAAATGGAGCAGTTGGGTAAAAATGTGATTTAAAAAAAATATCGAGAAATCTAGTGTTATGTATTGATCACAAACACGTGCTATGTATGCTTAGGGCTTCTCAGGTGGTGGTAGTGGTAAAGAACCCGCCTGCCAATGCAGGAGATGTAAGAGATGCACATTCTATCCCTGGGTCGGGAAGATCCCCTGGAGGAGGGCATGGCAACCCACTCCAGGATTCTTGCCTGGAGAATCCCATGGACAGAGGAACCTGGTGACCTGTGGTCCATAGAGTTGCAAAGAGATCTGTACCATGAATCCTGAGAAGTGACTGTCCTGTTAGGATTCCTTCAAAGGCAGTCTAGCCATCCGTGCTTTGCATGCCCTGGAAGGATGACTAGGGAGAGACGCCTGCCACAGCATCCATATATCAACACCATGCTCCAGGACTCCCCTGTCTCTTTGGACAGGGTATCTCCCCACCTTTGATTAACTTCCCACCTTTAAATTTCATAAAAGGTCCTGGCGTTATATACGTGTTATGCATACACTGACTGTCTAGCTTTTAATCTGAGCCCATCTGACAACAAGCAAGAAAATGGAGCTTGGGATACCTGAGTGAGGCTGTGTGACTTATATGAATATAAAGGGACAGGCTCATTATCATTAAATTAATAGATTCTAGAAAATACATAAACACTTTAATAGCACTGAAACCTTAGGGAAGATAATATTCCTATCTCTTGGGGAAAATCAGGTGATTGTTTAAATCATTGCACTCTTTGCGGATCCACTATCCAATAGTCCTGGCCCGGAGAGACTTCAGTTTCCCGTGTCATGGTTTGTCTTTTCAGTTTGTGAAGGGTAGATTGTTAGTTCTGAGCCCCAGCTGGTCTCCCCGAGATACATATTTCTATGGGAAACTAAAATTGCACAGAAGCCAAATACGAAGATAGGAAATGATTTCAGCCGCATAGTTCCGTTTCTACTGGGCCTGTCCTGATTTGCTGTAAATCAGCATGAGAACCAACATGTCTTTCCCACTGGACTAACAGCCATCTCTCTTTCCCAGTGCTCTGTTTCCTGTGGTGGTGGAGTGCGGATTCGCAGTGTCACGTGTGCCAAGAACCACGACGAGCCCTGCGACATGACAAGGAAACCCAACAGCAGAGCTCTCTGTGGCCTCCAGCAGTGCCCATCTAGCCGGAGAATTCTGAAGCCCAATAGAGGCACGATTTTCAGTGGGAAAAAGCTACCAACACCTGACCCCTTCAAGCCTGTCCCTCCAACTACACCCAGTCCTAGGACGCTGACTACACCCAGTCCCAGGGTGCTGACTTCACCCACAGTGCCTGGGCCTCTGAGCACAAGCACTCCGACAATGAACAGCCCTGGTCCTACCACAGCCTCCAAAGAAGGAGACCTGGATGGGAAGCAGGGGCAGAATAGTTCAATCCAAACTGAACTGGACACCCATAATGTCATTTCCACTGGAAGTACTTCCCAGCCCATCCTCACTTCTTGGTCTTTGAGCATCCAGCCAAATGAAGAGAATGTTTCCAATACCGACACTGGTCCTACCTCAGAGGGAGACCTTGTCATCACGACGACGAGTGGTTCTGACTCATCAACTTCCAGCAATGCTATGACTTGGCAGGTGACTTCGTTTTACAGTCCCTTGACCAAAGAGCCAGAAATGGAGATTCATAGTGGCTCAGGGGAAGGCAGTGAACCATCTGAGAAAAAAAATGAGAACAACTCTGTGACATGGACCAAGATCAGAGTACCTGGAAATGATGCTCCAGGGGAAAGAAGTACTGAAATACCACTTGGACCTCCACCAACACCTTATCTTGGGGGGGCATCTCTATGGCCACCCTTTAGCACAGTATCAGAAGGACTGGCACCCAGCCAAAGGCCCATTACTCTCAAAAATGGAACATCCAGAGCTAAAGAGACGGTCACTGAAAAGCCAGCTAATACTCCACTCCCTCTGGGAGAAGACCACCAGCCAGCATACTCCAAAAAGCCAGTAAACCCTCACCCAACAGAACTTCCAAGCAACATGAATCTAACACAGAGTTCTGGACCAGTCCTGACCAAGGAAGATGCAACAAGTCTGATGGCTGAGGGATTTTTGCTGAATGCCTCGGATTACAAGCATCTCTCAATGGGACGCAGCCCTGCCTACTGGATTGTCGGAAACTGGAGTGAGGTAAGAGTTCTGTTTCTTACCCAGGCCTGATTCTATATGGAATTAGCTAGGGGTGTTGCATTTCTGTGCAGATTTCCAAATGGACTTGAAAAAAATGAAGCAATCAGGTCCATGCCCTCACCTCCCTCTTCACCTAACTCCAAAAATAAAAAAAAAAAAAGTCCAGGGAAAGAGAACAAATGTAGTGAGATAGAGTGAGGAGAACCTAGAACTAAATCAGGAGACCTGAGTCAGCCAGTTGTGTGACAGTAGACAATTCAGTCTGCCTCTCTGAACCTGCTTTTGAACAACAGTGAAGCTAGTACAAATCACCTCTTTCCTCCAATGTCCCTTCCAGCTGCAAACTGTAAGAATTCTATGATGAAGGACCAAAGAATCCATAGGATTCAAAGAATCCTATGGGAGGACCTGAGTTCACATTTCATTCAGAAAGCCAATGTTGCACAATTGGAATGGAAATCTAAAACAAAGTTCTTTAGAAGAATTCTATGCTTACTTTATCAACGATTTTTTTTGACTCAGTGCTTCCTTGTATTAAAAAAATTCTTTTGAAAAAAACTCTTTTTGACTCATAGAGTAAGAAGAAAATAGAGTGAGAAGAAAATAAACATGATGGCAAAACATTGGTTCCTGTTTTCAGGCTTCAGGAATTTGGCTAGATATTTGTTTCTCCATTTCTAGAACTAATTACATCCTTTTAAGCATCACAATCATTTTTCACCCATTTGCATTTTGAATGCACAGTATTTGAACTTGTTAAAAATAAACTGACAACTCAAAAGAGAACTTTGTGGCAAAATAATCACATGTTCAAATCATTCAGCAATTTTTATGATGATGCATGACTCATCTCTCTAGCTAAAAAAGAAGTATTAGCAGCTAATGTAAAAATAACCATACATTTAATTTATAAACCATGTTATTTTCCAAACCACTTTCATATGTAGTCTCCTATTTTCTCCTTTTCATAGTTCTGGGGAGCAGGTAAACTCTCCATTTATACCAATTTACAATTACAGAAACTAAGATTTTTAACAGTTAGGTGACTTGTCTATAGACATGTCAGTTGGAAGATGAGCCTTTGAAATCTTTCCACTCTAATCCGCAGGCTCTCTAGTGAATTTTAGCAGCAGCTGACAAGTTCACTGTTTAAATTCTGTTGTATGAATTAGTCAGCATCATTGGTCCTGAAATCGACTATACTGTCAAAGAATAGGTAAATGCAACCTTTCACATTTTTTTATTTGCATTCAAACTATGTTTTCACGTTGATCTATTTTGATTTCTAAAGTGAAATCATGTTCATTACATTTTCTGTCAATGGAGAATCATCTTATTATCTCTTTTTGCAAGTAAAAATTCCAGTTTCAGGAGGACAAAAAAGATTTCCAGGCTTAGAGTAATCCAATTTGTTTAGAAAAGGAGAGGAATGAGTCTCATAATCCCTGACATTTTGGTCAGATTTCTTTCTGTTCAGTTCAGTTCAGTTCACTCAGTCGTGTCTGACTCTTTGTGACCCCATGAATCACAGTACGCCAGGCCTCCCTGTCCATCATCAACTCCTGGAGCCTACTCGAACCCACGTCCATCGAGTTGGTGATGCCATCCAGCCATCTCTTCCTCTGTTGTCCCCTTCTCCTCCTGCCCCCAATCCTTCCCAGCATCAGGGTCTTTTCCAATGTTAGCAAAGTCTAATTGGGCTCTTAATGATGAGGAGGACATTGACAGTGAATATGTATGAAGTGTGTGCCATGCTTTATAGAATGACTTTATGCTAATTCTCAGTACAGCTCAAGGAGATTGGTAATATGGCCCCATTTGCTGAGATGAGGAAGAGCTGAAAGGTGAACGCTAGCCAGAATCACAGACACAAGTGCGCATGCACACACACACACACACACACACATATGCACACGGCAGAGATCTGAACCTGAGCAGACAGACTTCATAGCCTATGGTCCATTGCTTTACCATCAGAAATATCACCACTCTCTCTGCCTTCTGTTATATTTGTTTCTTCCTTGATCATATGATCCATAAAAATAATGCCAGTTACATGATAACCCTGGGTAGACAGATGAGAAAATCACATGGTTCATAAGAAGGTGCTTTCAAATAACATTGAGGGCATGTGCTTATTTTTGAGTTCGCAGGAGCAAATGGTCACTGAAGTGGATTCAGCCAGCCTAGATATTTGAAATTAAAATGTACTGTGTAGGTTTTATGAATGGTATCATTCCACATAGTACCCTCAAAAGGTATTTTTCCTTTCAAAAACATGGGTCACCCCTAAAGAACTTAAATAGGCTCATTGTCCTCTATCCAACAAAACAGTCAAGAAAACAAGTTATGGAAACCGAGGCTACCTGTTAATTTGTAGGATTTTGTTAATTAGTCAGTGGAGATGAAGTCTGAAAGCACCTTCTGTTAAAGGCACCGTGGGCCTTGAGAAAAATACAAGGAGGACAAACAGAGGGTGAAAGACTAGATGGAAGGCATGTATATGGTATCAATATCAGAATAAAGTATGAGTGACATATTGTCCATAATGGCATATGTACAATGTGTGTATGTACTTAGAAGTCACACACAGATGCACACGTGAGAGGTAGGCTGTTGTTAACAAATAGAGCCAAACAAGTTATAGGTAACCAAAACAGAAGTTGGTTTCTCACTCACATAATAATACATGGGAATTCCATGTCTGCAGTGGTAGCAGTAGAGAGTGAGGCTCTGACCCGTGTGCAGTTCTTTGAGACTCCAGTCTGACAATGGCTCTACCATCTTCCCATCTTCAAATTGGCCCTGGGGTCACCATCCTAATCACAGCCAGGAAAGAAAAGAGCACAGAGGCTCTCCCACAAGAGGTTTTGTGGGCCAAACGTAGAAGGGGGCATTTAGCACTTCTGCTCATGTTCCACTGTCTAGAACTCAGTCATTTGACCCAAGCAAAGTGCAAAAAGGATAGAAAACATAATCTAGTTGAGTGCCCAGGAGGATGACAAAAAAGGATCATAGTGAGGATCTAGCAGTTCTGCCACTGAATGACGTGGCCCACTGTGTTTTAGGTATAGCCCATTCCAGAAGCAGTGAGGATAAGGGATATGATGTGTTGGGAGGATACTGCAGTAGTCTAGATGAGGAATTAGAACTATGACAAGAATGCTTGGGATGAAGAGGGAAATATAAATTCAGGAGACATGGGGAACTTAAAATCAGTAGGACTTTGTGAATAATTGGATGTGGAATGTGAGAAGAGAGGTGTAGAGGAGTCTGTCATGACTATTCCATTGGAATCTTGGGTAGCCAATGGGTGGTGCTCCCATAAACTGAGATATCATACAATGTACAGAAACAGTTTCAATAGAGACGAAGAAAGGATGATGAGTCCAGTTATAGATTGAGTTTAGTTGGCAGGACCTCTGGGCTATCCAAAGGATAACCAGCAGATGTTTGAGTATATTTATCTGAGGTTCTTGAGAGTGGTGAAAACTGGGGATGGCATTTGGTAGCCATGACCAATAGGGAGAAGTTCAAACCTTGGAAGTGAGCGAGGTCATCCGAGTACAACCTATAGGCTGCAAACAGAAGTGGCCTCAGGATGGGACTCGGAAAAAAAAACAACATTTTAAGAAGCTGGCTGACAAAGAGATCCCATGTGAAAGACTAGTAAGGAACAGTCTACTAATTAAGACTCAAATCAAGAGGTGTGGTGCCATGGACATCAAGCAATGTGAGAACTGACAGTGGACCTAGTGGATCTTACATTGGGCAAGTCACTGGTGACTTTTGGGGCAGCGTTTATAGTATTGAAATGGAAGGAGACACTAAAGTGCAGCCTGAAGGAGAGACCCTTTCAGATGAAACAGTCCTCACATTAGGAATATTAATAAAGATGGACAGCTCTTCTCAGTCCACAGAATAATGCATTACAAAAGTTTCATTAAAAAGTAGCTTTGGATGACCTAGAAATTAGTTTCCTTTCCCATCCTCTTATGTAAATGTGTTTTAATGCTTTTGTCCTGAGGATATTTAATATGTTAATTAATTGACAAGTGTTAATTGATCTAGTGAGAAGTTACTATATTCAAACAAAGTAAACCTAATAGAAGTAGCTATCAGCTCCAATGACTGTTTAAGCCCAGAGGTTAATTGAAACATTCTGATTATAGGCAATCAAGATACAAAGAATTAATTCTATCTCCTGTCATCCTTTGACTTTGACAGAAATAAACTGTCTTATTGAGTACATCCTCGCTCACCCAATATTTGGCAACCATTGGAGCTGTTGGGAACTATTAATTCTAGGCAGTTTGGCTGGAAAAAGGGAATTGGCCCAGACTGCAGAGGGTTTTTCAGAGAAGGCACTGGCAAAGCACTCCAGTACTCTTGCCTGGAAAATCCCATGGATGGAGGAGCCTGGTAGGCTGCAGTCCATGGGGTTGCTAGGAGTGGACACAACTGAGCGACTTCACTTTCACTTTGACTTCACTTTCACTTTTCACTTTCATGCATTGAAGAAGGAAATGGCAACCCACTCCAGTATTCTTGCCTGGAGAATCCCAGGGATGGGGGAGCCTGGTCGGCTGCCGTCTTTGGGGTCGTACAGAGTTGGACACGACTGAAGTGACTTAGCAGCAGCAGCAGAGGTTTTTAAAGCTACAGGGTATTATGAGACTAGAAGTTGATGTTTGGCAGGAGTCCCCTACATGACTGGGCTTGGTGCCTGCTCCCTTTAAGCATCTTTTGAGACAAAGTGTTTAATACACAGAATTGTCTGAGAGGATCAGGATTCAGAATGAAAACTTTGGGTTGTGAGTTCCCCACTGTCCCCTGATTTTTTATTCTACCCATCTCTGAAGTTGTTTCTTTAGGACTATCCCTCCCTAGAGAATGGTCTCATTGGCCACTCAGTCAGACACCTTAGGAAGCCCAGGATAACCATTGATATCAGGCTTCCTTGTCCTACTAGAAAAACCCTAACAGTTTTTTGGGTCTGTGTCTGTCCTCTCATCATGTCTGTCATCTTCTCTTTATTTCCTGTTTACTTGTTGTTTAGTTTCTCAGTCACGTACAGCTCTTTTGCAACCCCATGGACTGTAGTCTGCGAGGCTCCTCTGTTCATGGATTCCTCAGGCAAGAATACTGGAGTGGAATGTTCATTGCAGCACTGTTTATAGTAGCTAGCACATGGAAGCAACCTAGATGTCCATCACCAGATGAATGGATAAGGAAGTTGTGGTACAT
Organism: Bison bison bison; assembly: GCF_000754665.1. Taxonomy (NCBI): domain Eukaryota; kingdom Metazoa; phylum Chordata; class Mammalia; order Artiodactyla; family Bovidae; genus Bison; species Bison bison. The sequence goes on from NW_011494903.1 coordinate 8,606,926, forward strand.
ATACACAATGGAATATTACTCAGCTATAAAAAAAGACTGCGTTTGAGTCAGTTCTAATAAGGTGGATGAAAACTGGATCTTATTATACAGGGTGAAGTAAGTCAAAAAGAGAAACACCAATACAGTATATATTAACACATATATATGGAATTTATAAAGATAGTAATGATGACCATATATGCAAGACAGCAAAAGAGACACAAATGTAAAGAATAGACTTTTGGACTCTGTGGGAGAAGGCGAGGGTGGGATGATATGAAAGAATAGCACTGAAACATGTATATTACCATATGTTAAATAAATGACCAGTGCAAGTTCGATGCATGAAGCAGGGTGCTCAAAGCTGGTGCTCTGGGACAACCCAGAGGGAAGGGGTGGGGAGGGAGGTGGGAGGGGGTTCAGGATGGGGGGGACACCTGTACATCCGTGGCTGATTCATGTCGATGTATGGTGAAAACCACCACAATATTGTAAAGTAATTAGTCTCCAATTAAAATAAAAAAATTAATTAATTAAAAAAAGAATACTGGAGTGGGTTGCCATTTCCTTCTCCAGGGGATCTTCCCAACCCAGGGATCGAGCCCACGTCTCCTGCACTGCAGGCAGTTTCTTTACCACTGAGCCACTGGGGAGGCCTCAATGAACAGGAAGTAAAAACATCATGTCTGTCATCTCCTCTTTATTTCCTGCTCATTTAGTCCCTGTGGTTTCCAGTCTGCTGCTGGGTGACGCATAGAAAAAAGCAGGGATGCTTTGTTTATTACTGTGCTGGCGGAGGGGCTGATGCCAGCATTCAGAGTCTAGGAGCCAAAGATTATGAGGGTCCTGTGACAATTTGGGAAATCCAAAATGCCAGTAGCGCCACAATGGTCAAGAATTGTGGACACTCGGTTGCTACTCTTGTTAGGACCCTCGCCCTTGCTCTTGCCCTTGCTGATCTGGGTACTTACTATCTCTCCTCTCCCCAGTGCTTTCCACAGATCATCACAAGCAATGTATTGCCATATTACTCTTCTGAAAGGAATTTTCTAATTATTCCAAACACCTAATAATAAATTGCTAATGTCTCTTCATTGCATATCAGATCATATAAAGTCCACTCTTAATATCCAAGAGCCTTCACATCCTTAAATAGTTCAGCTTTCAACATACTATGTCCTATGCCTTCACCCACCTGCTGCTGCTGCTGCTAAGTCGCTTCAGTCATTTCCAACTCTGTGCAACCCCATA
>NW_011494903.1:8608517-8611930 GCF_000754665.1 Bison bison bison
CAGAAGATGATGTAACACCCCTAAGACCTCTGTATACATTTGTATGAAGCACCTGACTTTGATAAAAGTCAGGACTGCTGACCCCACTTGACTTTTGCATAACATCTCAGTGTATAAAAGTAGACCATAGAAAATAAAGAATTGGGATCAGTTTCTCAAAATACTGGTCTCCCCATGTCACTCTCTCTCTCACTCTGGCTGAGTCTCCATCTGGATCGTGGAACCCGTCATGCTTACTAATTATGCCTGGGCTTCTAAGATCTGACCAGGGAGGCTGCAGTGTCTCCTCTCCTTCGGGAGAACGGAAGGATGCCTGCGGCCTACGTAAGTGGTGCAAACTTCTTGTCTTGAAGTCTTATTGGTCTCCCACATAAACCAAGCTACTCAGCCTCTTTTCTCCACTGAATTTTCCTACTGAGTTATCCTCATTCTATTACTCTTTACATCTCTAATTAATACCTAATTGAAGCTATTGTATCCTGATCCGCGCTGACGCCGTCCCCGCTTCGAATACCCTGGATCAGCCGGGGCTGGACCCCGACAGTTGTGTAGTTGTATCCATTGTCTATTACAATAGTGCTATATAACAATCAACCATAAAACCTCAGTAAACATTCATTTTTGTCCATGAGTCAGTGGGTTGCTGGAAGTGTCTTCTGACCTAGGCTGAGCTTAGCTGATCTCAGCTTGGCTTGTCATGCATCTGGTGAAGGGTTGGCTGAAGGCTGGCTGGTCTGGGATGGCCTCAGCTGGGTTTGCTGTTGCTGCTGCTAAGTCGCTTCAGCCGTGTCCAACTCTGTGCGACCCCATAGACGGCAGCCCACCATGCTCTGCCATCCCTGGGATTCTCCAGGCAAGAACACTGGAGTGGGTAGCCATTCCCTTCTCCAGGGGATCTTCTTGACCCAGGGATCAAACCCAGGGCTCCTGCATTGCAGGCAGATTCTTTACCATCTAAGCCACCAAAACCAAGTTCATATTGTGAATAGACATAAAATTTGAAAGCAGACATTCTGGGTTTGAGTATTAGCTCCATCACTTACTCTGCATGTTCTCTCCACACTCATTTCCTCATTTTTAAAATGAGGATGACCGTGCCTGATTCATACGATTATTATGAAATAAGAGGAATAATATAGGAATTCCTATATGTCAGGCATATAGGAAGTGCTCAGTAAGTATTTGCTTTGAGATATATTACAAGACAGAAGACTCAGGAGCTTCCCAGTGTGCATGGGTGTGGATCGCGTTGTGACAGAAGATCACTTCTCATCTCATTGCCTCATCATTCAGTCAGATCCCCTGGGCCAGTCAGTGACATGTATGCTGTGCAGTCGTGTAAATGGAAGTGACAGTGTAATTTTCCACAGCCTTTCACAGAAGTTTTCACATGATTCTGATATAGCCCTGCACAGCAGTTCCAGTTCTGAACACCCCAATACCTGCTCCTTGACCAGTTATCACAGGGTCACTGGCTGTAACGAGGGAGAAGGTTCCCAGGACAAAGAGAAGCTGTTCCTCTGCCTCCTCAGGATCTTCTCTGCACCCCCAACTCCCAATTTTAAACTGACATAAGAGACAATCAATGGAATCCCCTTTTGCTTACTGCATTCTATGAATGTCCTCCTGTCATCTTTGTCTTTGGACTCGTTTGCTGCCTAAATAGAAATTAAACAAATGTCTGCTCACATCTGAACCCTACAGGACTAGACTCAGAGCCCCAGAGACACATGTTTATTTACCACACAAATATGGCACAAAGAGCTATAGACATCACTTGAGAGGTACCAGGGTCATCACTAGCCTGGGAATTTGGTCTCACTAGCTCCTGTCCTGGGTTTGGAACAAACATTGTTTTTCTCCTTGCCATGGTGTGAAATTAACATTGTAGTGTCTGTGTGACCTCTAGCATGACTGCTAAGTTCTCTGGGCCCCAAAAATCTGGAAAGTGGGACTCATAATGCTGGCTTTGCAGGTGTGCTGTGTTTGTTGCTGTTATTCAGTCGCTCAGCCATGTCCAGCTCTTTGCCACCCCATGGACTGCAGCATGCCAGGGTTCCCTGCCCCTCACTATCTCCCGGAGCTTGCTCAAACTCATGTCCATTGAGTTGGTGATGTCATCCAACCATCTCATTCTCTATCGTCCCCTTCTCCTGCCTTAAATCTTTCCTAGCATCAGGGTCTTCTCTAAAGAGTCGGCTCTTCGCATCAGGTGACCAAAGTATTGGAGCTTCAGCTACAGTGCTATGCTTAATAAGTAGCATTTGTAGAGCACTCCCTTTGTGCATGGATTAACTCTATTGTTCTCACAGCAACTTAATAAATGAGGTCCTAGTGTTATCACCAGTTTTACTTGCTAGAGAAGTTAGGAAACCACCAAAGATCACACAATTGGTCAACTTCAGAATTCTAATTGTATCCTGAGTCTCCAAGGTTAGAGAAAATATAGGAAAAGTACCTGTTGTGTGTTGGGGGCCAGCGTGAGGCACTCCACCCGTGGCAAAGGTCATGAGGAAGGAGGCTTGACATACGCAAAGGCGGGATGGAGCCTCAGGAGTCCCCCTGGAAATCCTCGAGCATCTACCCCTATAACCAGAGCCTGCCTACTTTATTACTTTGTGCTCTCACCTACACCTCTGACTTTACAGGGGGCTGTCCCCCACCACCTCTTCGGAGAAGGAGTTAACTTAGAGCTCCAGTTAATAATAATTCCTGGGCCTGATAGGAGTGTTTTAACCTACAAACTCCTCTGAAGATTCTCTAGCCTGCCTGACAGGCTTGTCCGGCCACATGTGATTGCTCACAGCCTCCCAACCGTGAGAGGCACAAGATGCGTTAAACCTTCTAAAAACAGGTTCCTTAGAAAAGTTAGAAAACTATTAGTATAAGTATAATGGGCTGATTAGAAATTGTATTGGTGAAGGGTTTTTCATTTGTTGAGCCAATGTTTGTTGCTAAGTCTCCATATCCCCTGCCCTTACACACATAATTAATATATAGAAGAAATAAGTATTAACCTTTGATATTAATCACGTTAGACCTTAGGCTAAGTAAATTCTTTCCTTAACTAAAACCCACTACACCCTCACCCTATAGGAATGTAACTTTATTTGGGTGGCGTCTGTTTTAAGAATAATCACCCCTGGAGAAATAAGTGTCCTGGTTGACTGACCACTGTCAAGAGAGGGTCATAAATTGTCAGCAGGCCCCCTGGCCAGAAGATGATGTAACACCCCTAAGACCTCTGTATACATTTGTATGAAGCACCTGACTTTGATAAAAGTCAGGACTGCTGACCCCACTTGACTTTTGCATAACATCTCAGTGTATAAAAGTAGACCATAGAAAATAAAGAATTGGGATCAGTTTCTCAAAATACTGGTCTCCCCATGTCACTCTCTCTCTCACTCTGG
>NW_011494903.1:8612030-8628571 GCF_000754665.1 Bison bison bison
TGTCCAACTCTGTGCGACCCCATAGACGGCAGCCCACCATGCTCTGCCATCCCTGGGATTCTCCAGGCAAGAACACTGGAGTGGGTTGCCATTTCCTTCTCCAGTGCATGAAAGTGAAAAGTGAAAGTGAAGTCGCTCAGTCGTGTCCAACTCTTTGCGACCCCATGGACTACAGCCTACCAGGCTCCTCCGTCCATGGGATTTTCCAGGCAAGAGTACTGGGTCACCCAGCTTGATTTCACATGATCTCTCATCCTCCAGTAGGTTAGCCAGTTTTATTTTCATGGCAGAGACAAGGGTCTAAGAGAGAGAACTGGAACAAGCAAGATTTCTTAAGAACTTACACACCATCATCCACTGCAATTTCCTGGAAAAAGAAAAGTGCAAGAACAGTCCTGATTCAACAGCTGGGGAAATGCATTCTATCATTTGATGAGAGGAGCTGTGAAGTCCATTGCAAATAGCATGGGTGTGAACAGTGGGGCCACTAGTGCGATGAGAATATGCACTTCAGCTGTTATTATCTCTAATATATAATATATATTTGGGCTTTCTGGTAGCCCAGCTGGTTAAGGATCTGCCTGCAATGTAGGAGACCCCGGTTTCATTCCTGGCTCAGGAAGATACCCTGGAGAAGGGATAGGCTACCCATTCCAGTATTCTTGGGTTTCCCTGGTGGCTCAGCTCTTAAAGAATCTGCCTGCCATGTGGGAGAATTGGATTCAATCCCTGGGTTGGGAGGATCCCCTGGAGAAGGGAAAGACTGGCCTGGAGAATTCTATGGACTGTATGGTCCATGGGGTCACAAAGTGTCAAACATGACTGAGTGACTTTCACTTTCATATTTTATATATATATATATGTATTATGTGTATTATGTGTTATATGTATTATGTATATGTGGATATATGTATTATGTGTATATATGTATTATGTGTGTGTACACACACACACACACACATAGGTGTGTGGAATGACTATGAGCTACAGGCACACTGCTGCATTTCATTAATGCTCTTCATGGAAAGAGAAGAGTAGAAAATAGCCTAGGTCAACAGTTTTTTCAACTGGCTCATTTATGGAGATAAATGTACTTCCCTGGTGGCTCACTAGTATATATACACACATAATACAGTGCTCAGTTGCTCAGTTGTGTCTGACTCTTTGTGACCCTATGGACTGTAGTCCACCAGGCTCCTCCATCCGTGGGATTTTCCAGGTAGGAATACTACAGTGGGTTGCCATTTCTTTCTTCAGGGGACCTTCTTGACCCAGGGATCGAAGCCAGCTCTCCTGTGTTGCCCAGCTGATTCTTTACCACTGAGCCACCAGGGAAGCCCATTTACCTCCATAAATGAGCCAGTTGAAAAAACTGTTGACCTAGGCTAGTTTCTACTCTTCCCTTTCCATGAACAGCATTGATGAAATGCAGCAGTGTGCCTGTAGCTTGTAGTCATTCCATAGACCTTCCAGCCAGGATATTCGTTAAGGGAAGCAAATTTCCTTTTGCACTGGGTTTTCCTCCCACATAGAAATTAGGGATTCTCAACCCTGGCTGCTTATTAGAATCACCTGTTTTTTTAACTACTCCTGCCTGAGCCCTACCCTCAGCCATTCAGATTGTTTGTGGCTGGAGCCCCAGTGCTGGTAAGTTTCTGAAGCTCTGCAGGCAGGTTTAGTGAGTAGCCAAGATGGAGCACCCCTGCCTCCAGGGTGGGGTGGGGTGTATGTGAGGAAGCAGCCCTGAGCCTCTGTCATCTCTCCCTCCTCCCGGGCAGTGCTCCACCACGTGCGGGCTGGGGACCTACTGGCGGAGCGTGCAGTGCAGCACCCACGTGGATTCTGACTGCGCCACCCTGCAGAGGCCAGACCCGGCCAAGAGGTGCCACCTCCGTCCCTGCGCTGGCTGGAAAGTGGGAAACTGGAGCAAGGTAATTGATCAGCTCAGCCGTGTTTCGGGGGGTGGGGGCAGAGGGACTTACACCAGAGCCATTTGCTATAGCAGCTTTCCTGCTTCCCTTCCTGCCTCCCTTCTGCCCTTTTCTGTGACAAACTGGCAGATGAGTGAACCACAGGCATTGTCATAAGCCTACTTTCAGCTACACAATAGCCTTAGAGCAAGCACGGAGTTTTCATTAGCCCGCGTGTTTTTATCCACCTGTCCTCCCTTACTGGATAAACTGAGAAAGAAAGTTAAATTTGTGTAATTTAATTTGCTTGTCCAGCCTGCGACACTATTTCTAAGTTGCTTAAACTTAACGTTATAATTAATAATGATACATGAGCACATGTATAATTAAATCATGGTTCAGCAGCTGTTCACAAAGCATGGAATCTGCCAGACTCAAAATGAAAAGAAAGCTGAAACATCAAAGCTTGGTCTTTAAAAGCATCTTTCCTATATTGATTTCTTTGAAGTGTGATGTTCCTGTCCTTGCTAACCTAGAGTGGTTACTTATTTCTCTGTGCTGCCTGCATAGTCCCTGGTGAAAGTCTTTGTCAGGTCTTAGGATTGGTCGGCCTTGGTTTTTCTGGGCAGCAATCAGGCCCAGACTGCCTGTCACCATGATAGGGCTGAACCAACCCCTGGGGGATACAGATGCACCCAGATCATAGAGTCACTGGTCGAGGTGGAGTTCAGAGCCACTTGGCAGGAGGGGTGCAGAGGTGTGAGCTGTGTGTACATCCTCGTTGCCATGCACACCCCCCATACCCCCTCACACCAAGACACCTTGTAGGCACCTGTCTTCTCTCTGAGGAGCCAGTTTCCCTTGATGGCCTTAATACAGAAGGAGAAAGAGCTGCCCAGAAGTTTGGGGAGGCTGGCATCTGTTAGCACTTTCATCTCGTGGAAAACTCAGGTCCCCAGACAAGCAGGACCATGAGGTGTCTCACTGGCCGTCTCTGGTTCTCCTGGCAGACTTACCTGACAGACAGGAGCAGGCACTGTCATTAATCTGCAATAGGTCCCCTTTCCCAAAGAAAGGCTCTGATCTTTGGCAAGAGAGAGAAAGTATGGCTACTCCCTGAGAAAATCACCACACATTTCTTTGATTCCTGCCAACCTGCCTTTCTTCTGTTCTCATACCGTTTTTCTTTAAGGAATGAATGCTGGTTCTGCATTTTTTTTCTCTTCCAACTCATAACAAATTCCAAAAGGGACCAAATGCCTGGCTACAAATTCTCTTCCTATCCAGAAAAATTTCAAGAAACATTTCTGTCCCTGACCTTGCCAAATGTTGACCAAGTCCTAAAGTTCCACTTTCCCATCACTGGGACTAATCCTTTCCTTGGAAATTACATGGCTCATAAAAAGGACAGATGTGTGAAATAGCTCACACTTTTAAAAAGGTCAATCCAGTGTAAACTTCCAGGAATTCTAGCTGATATAAAACCGGAATGGGAGAGCCAGTAGCTCTTGGTGGTGTCAGACCCCCTAAAGTAAGCCCTGCTCTGGCAGCTCATCCCTGCCCTGTCAGCCTCTGGGTCTCTTCTCTGTCATGGCCAGGAGGCTTGCTGATATACTTATTAACCCCTGTACCACTCCAAGCTATCTTGGACACATCACCAAGTTCTGCCGGAATGTGGCGACCACCATATTTAAACTCAAATCCTCAAAGTTACTCCATTCCTGTCAATACTATCCTATCTCCTCTCTCAGGATGATAGACAAACCTTATGTCAAAGACTCCATTTAACTACTGCAAGTCAATTGCCCTGACATCTGTTTTTTTCTATCATTGGGAATATTTAATGCGGGACTTCCGTTTTTCCTAGAGATGTTGATTTAAATTTTATCTTAGACTTTGGTAACTGAATGACACTAAATTTTGGCAGCTTTTTGACTGCCACATTATTAACCAGTCCGTTTGGGTGTCTGAAGTCTAAATCATGTACTGGGAAAGATCTGAAGGGCATCTTAGTTTCACTGTTCTGCTGGGACTCTTAAAACTTACTCAGAGGCAGACCTCCAAACCTAGAGTAGGAAAACATACCCCTGCTTTTACCTTTAAATATCCAGAGTTTGTTGTTTTTGTTGTTTTAGTCGCTAAGTCTTATCAGGCTCTTAGTAACCCCATGGACTGTAGCCCACCAGGCTCCTCTGTCCATGGGATTTCCCAGGCAAGAACACTGGAGTGGGTTGCCATTTCCTTCTCCAGGGGATCTTCCTGACCCAGGGCTCGAACACGTATCTCCCACATTAGCAGGTGGATTCTTTACCATCTGAGCCACCAGGGAGGCCCATCCAGAGTGTTTAGATTCTGCCAACTTGATGGTTTTCCTTTTCACAAACACTTTCTCAGAGGGATGAATTCTAATTTGATCTTGAGTCTTTCTGCATTATCCCACCAACCACAAGCCCAGATCCAGAGACACTTTAATCTCACAGGACTAAGGGTATGCCACAGCCTCACCTGAAGCCACAGGGATCACACCTGAGGTTCCCCAGATTACTCACCAGAAACTCCCCACTGCTGTGTGTGCAGTCTGAATTGTAGCTGTTTTACAGCCTTCTGTCTCCCGCACCATTCATCTCCTTGATGGAGTCCTGATACAACTGCTGTGGACATTTTCTCATATTTGTGACAGTACAGTGAGCCTGTGTATTAAGATCTCTTCCTTTACAAAGTCCAGAAGTTGTTTTTGGAATGGCTTGCTTCTTCTTCATGCATTGATCTATCTGAAACAAAGTTAAGGTAATGGTCTTTAGCTTTGTCCCAGAGGCACACTGGAGAAAGCGGAGTTCTACAGAATTGAATCCTAGAAGCAGCCCCGGGCCTGGGATCAGACGTGTCTGGGTGGCAGCCCCACTCTGTCACCAAGGGCTTCCCTGGCAGCTCAGATGGTAAAGAATCTGCCTGCAATGCAGGAGACCTGGGTTCAGTCCCTTGGTTGGAAAGATTCCCCTGGAGGAGGGCACGGCAACCCACTCCAGTATTCTTGCCTGGAGAATCCTGTGGATGGAGGAGCCTAGCAGGCTACAGTCCACGGGGTCACGAAGAGTCAGACACGACTGAAGTGACTTAGCACACTGGCACACACACTCTGTCACCAGCATAGGGTGCTAATCCTTTCTTCCAGCCTCTTGGGAGCTTTAGTTTTCTCACCTCTGGGAAATGAACTACATCATGTGGCCTCTACCAACTTCATAAAGTTGTACAAGTCAAAGAGTGTTCGTGAAACCACTTTGTAAATGGTAAAAGACTGTTCAGATAAAGCCTTGGGCCAACTTTGAGCTCTGGGTAAAGGCTAGGAGTAGTTCTCAGGTGTTTACTGACTTCTGGCTTCCTGGACTTGGGGCAGGGGACTGTGGACAGGAGGCAGTGGAGTAAGTCCTGTCAATCCCTCAGGGCTCCGCTCCCCAGTACTAGGCAGTCAGGTCCTCCATGAACTTTGGCAGACTTGACCGACCTTGTGTCCTGGCACTCATGCCTGACACTGCACAAGAATTTTAGATGAACAATTTTATTTTCATCCAATAAAGGACCTTCTTTATAATTCCCACTGAGGAAGTGAAGGCTTAGAGGGTTTAAATCACTAGCACATTATCAGTTGGTACTGATACTCTCAATTCTGAAAAACCATCAACTGGGGGAACACTCATCAATGTAATGGCAGCTTTTCAGAAAGAAAGGAAACACTGCATAATAAATATGCATGTCAGTTTAAGACACATGCCAATTTCAGAGCATTAAAATTTGTCTAAGGAAAAAAAAACTGATTCTTTGATTCTTGTGCTGAAAGAAATGCAATAAGTGACAAAGATGAGCTTAAAAAACCTTCAGTTGGGTTTGACACCAAAGTTATGCATCATCACACGCTTCCTGACTGAACATTTTGACTGTACCTCCGGCAGTTTTGTAAACTGGTGATTTAACAACCTCTTTATTATCTTTCTCAGAATGATAATAACATCTCATAGTTCAGTCTAACAGATTTTGATTATTTCTGAAATGAATCAAAGATTTTTACATTTTCTTGGAATGATCTGTCTCCCCACCTAGGCAGTGTTGCAATTTTATTTTAACAGTAGCTGACTTTATTATCTGTCACATTTTTTGGAAAATAAAAGTGGCAACCTTTTCTTATGACCTTGAGTTTCATAATATTCAGTGCTACATTTTTTTTTTTTGGATCTGAACTTTTACAAATGAATAATATAGGGAAAGAGCCCCTGTCTAAGTACAGACTTTCATATATAACATGTTCCCAGAAACATATTGAAGCCCAAAGTGTAAAATTTCATAACAGAGAATTGTATGTTATAGGAGAGCTTCTGTGCCCAGAAAGCAAAAATTGACCAGCCAGAAGGAAAATAATACACTCAAAATCACTGCATGTGTTTTCTTTTGGTATTATTTACTGTATGTCTAACCTATTACCTGCTCTTGGAAGCCCCCGGTGCTTTAGATTAATGGAATCCCTAAGAGAGAAAAGAACAGCAATTAAAGAAAGCCTTTAGACTCACAGAAAGCATGAACCCAAGACCACTTCAGCTGAGGAGTGATGTTCAAACCATGAGATCCTTTATCATGGCCCCTTCCCATCTCTCTTTCTCCATCCGTACCCTCCACTCTAGCGTTCTGATGGACATGTTCCCAAACAAGCCTTGTTGCTTCACTCCACTTGCATATGTCCTTCTTTCCACCTTGAATGTCCCCCACACTGTTTGCCAGCTGAGTGAGCATTTACCCATGTTGCATGATACAGTTCAAGGTTTGGCTTCTCCCTTCAAGCCTTTCCTTCTTCAAGTAAAATCAACCACCTCCTCCTTTGTTCCTTCACTGGGTCATGAACAACTTATGACATATCATCTTTATGACTTATAATTGACTGTTATAATTTATGACTGTTACAATTGCTGTTCTTTTCTCACTTATTCATTGCATGACTTTTTCCTTCTGCTAGATTGGCATACAGAAGCTGGCATATAGATAAGTGCCTAATAGCAGAGAGGAAGTGAAGTGGGGATGGCGTGGGGGAGTAGACAGATGAATGACTTTTGGTGCTGTTCAAAATAGAATTTTTGGAATGAATTATTTCTGAATGATCTTAAGAGTCTTATGAATCTGTTTAGTATTAGGAAAGGAGCAAAAAAGAATTATTTCCATGTCCTTGCTTAGTACTTCTGGAAAGCAAGAAAGTATTCTGAAACCAAAGCATAATAGAAGTCCAATGATCCCATACACTTATATCACTCTAGAATATGGAAGAGTTTAATCATCCAATTTATTTTCTTTTTAATGCTGATGGAGAAAACAGAGGCTTATAGAGGTACAGTCACAAAGCCACTTGGTGTCAGGGTGATACTTGAATGCAGTCTACTGACTCCTAATTCCAGGTTGGTTAATTTCACTATACTCATTTGAACACTAGGTAGGAGTCCAACATGGAACATGTATCAGGATGGCTCCATAAATCAGAAACGACACAAGGAAGAACTGGTTGTGAGTCTGTCATCTTTCTCTCTGCCAGTGGCTCCTGTAAGCTAAGAGGAGTCTTCATTCTAACTCAGTCTGGTTTGCCTATCACATCAGTTAAACAGACTGGCATGGGAACCAGAAAATGGTTAGACCTGTTCAGTCTCACGTGTGCATTAACCAGTCCTTCTATTCTCCTTAGGCTGGCTCCTGTCCTCAGTCAGGTCCACAGGCTCCAGGTTAGGAAACCAGGAATATAAATAGCCCTCCTTTAGGGCAATAAGAAAATGAATATAGTAATTGGCATTCGACACACCAAGGCAGAGCAGTTTTCAAAGTGGAGTGATTTAATGCCCTGCCACTTCCCTCCTGCTAAATAAATCAGAGGCTCTTCTGAAAATGAAATAGAAAAGTCACAGATTTAGTGAGTGCCTTCCCTTAATATTTACTTCAACATATTAATCAACTTCATTTCCCACTGAATGTGAATGAATGCACTCTTTGACAAAAGGGTAATGCTAATGTGAAAACTCTAGGAATAACAGGTTGTAGCAACAAATGAAAAATAAGAAAATAAACCCCCATTGTACACTATGTCTTGTAAAATTCCTATCCCTAATAAAGAGCCCTCTTGTCTTAACCGTGGGTTATTTCCTGGAAATCTGTCACACAAAGGGCTGCTTTGTGTAAAATTTTCTGCGTGTTTGTTCTGTGGCTGATTTTAAACTGGCAGTTGTTTTGTTCTCTGTGCTTACAGCATGGCAGGCAAATGAAGTTTTGAATTTGCTTTTGGGGGGCTGTCTGGCAAGTGTTGCTTATTTCTGAGAAGCTAAATACACTAGATTTACGGAGGCATTAGAGTGTCCATCTGCCCCCTTGTCACATGGGCCCACATCTGCCATGCTACAACACAAGTTTTGCATTCAGGTGACTTGCACTATCTGCCAAATGGCAAAGAAAGGGGGATCAGTATTTTGGGAGGTACCTCTAATGAAAGGTTCTGAGAAATTTTCTTTTACCATCCACAACACTACAATTATGACTATTCCACCGTAGCCAAAAAGGGAACATGGTATTTTACCGAGTAGAGAAGGGGCCAGATGAAAGCATACCTTACAGCAGTGGGCTTTGGTGGCGGTGTATTTTCTCAGCCAAGATGTAATGAGATCACTGATGGAAGGATTGAGAGGGTGCAGAAGGATGTTCTTTATCCCCATGGTAACCACAGAGCTCTTTGGCCCACTGGAAATCCCCAACTTCCCTTTTCTCAGAATTTATATAGTCATTCCACAGGCTGTGAGGAGCATCTGTGCCGTGCCTGGCCCCATGCTGGATGCTCAAGACACAGTGGTGACCAAGACAGATGGGTTTCCAGCTTCAGGGCAGTGAAACAGTCTAACAGAAAAGATGGACAGAATAAATAGAAGTTGTTTCACATTTCAAGTTCTTGCAATGGAAACAGAGAAGGATTTGAGATGAATAATAAAAGAAATAGATATCCTTTGGAGAAGGTATTCAAGGATGACTTCACAGAGGACGTGACATTTAAGCCAAGTCTAAAGGAAGAGCAGTAGTGGGTAAAGCAAAGGATGGAGGAAGGAAGATTCAGGACATAAGGACCACAGGACATATTATTAATCCACAGAGAATCCAGGGGAGAGGGGCTGAGGAGCTCAGGGCTCAGCCTCCATGCCACCTACCTTGGGTTCCCACCTGGAAGTGGGCAGTGACAAGACAAGCCAGGACTGGCCTTGAGAGACTAAGGTACACGTTCAAGATGAGCTGAAGGGAAACTGATAATGAAAGCATTCTGTATAGACTGAAGATCAAGTCTTGGAAGCTCGAGTTATGATTGAATAAAATCTACCTAGATGAAGGATGGACAGAGCTTCCAAAGTCCAAGAGGTCTTTGTAAACCAAAGAAGTCATCCTGAATATGCCACATAAATGTAGGTGACTCAGGGGCAGCCGTGTTTTTTGTGAGCTTCAGGAAATCAGCAGCCTGCTGGTGAACAGTGTCCTTTACTGGGATCAGAGGGCAGGGGCTGCTGCACAAGGTGTGGGCATGGGCAGGGGAGTGGGGAGGACCTCTTAAGGGCTTGCACTGGGCGTGCGTTGAGAACATCCTTGGTGATGGAGGTATGTGATGGTGGCCTTAGGAGGAAAGATGGTGGGTGATGGTGATGTACAGGGAAGCCTGGCAGTGGGGCCAAGGACAGGGTTCGCCCACTCCCTAGATGAAACCACTGAGTAGTTATTCACTTTGTTTTCCTTAAAAAGGGGTAACCAATCCTGTGTCCAGAGTCAGGGAGGAAGCAGGTTTTCGGCAGGATTCTGAGAGGTAATTGGGTGTCTTGGCAGAGAGCTCCCCTCATGGGTGGTTGCATTTACCTCCAATGAACACAGACATCCTAAGGAACAGCTGCGCCTGCGTCACCCAAGCCCACCCCCGCGTAATCTTCAGGACAGCCCAGTATAACAGTTGTTGCCCCAGTTTACAGACATGACAGCTGAGGCTCAGAGCATTTCTGCAGCTCGTCCAAGGGCTCACAGTGAGTCTGTGACAGAACTGGATTTGTCACCCGGTTCTTACACTTCCACATCTGCATTTTCTAACACAGGGAGCCCCACCTTGGGGAGCTGCTAGAGTGACTCTTCTCTCCACGGCGTGCGAGGAAAGACAGGTCACCAACCTCTCTAGAAGCTGGGAACTAGAAGCTGGGAACTTTGTGATCCTTTGTGAAACCCCTGGATATCTGGGCATGGACAGCCTGATGCCAAGAACTCAGGTGTCCCCTTTTCTCTCACTCTCCATACAGTGCTCCAGAAACTGCAGCGGGGGCTTCCAGATCCGGGAGATTCAGTGTGTGGACAGCCGGGATCACCGGAGCCTGAGGCCATTTCACTGCCGGTTCCTGGCCGGACTTCCTCCTCCACTGACCACGAGCTGTAACCTGGAGCCCTGCGAGGAGTGGCAGGTGGAGCCCTGGAGCCAGGTACTGTGCCTAGTGCACCGTCTACACAACTGGGAAAACATGAATTTCTGTGTTACCTGGTGAGTCCAGGGAAGACCACACGTGCCTCAGACCAGTGGCTGGCCTCATCAAGCCAGCGGCTGGCCTCCTTCCATTCACACCTTACACTGGGTGTGCTCCTGATCCACAGGTGGGTCCCTTGCCCATACACAGTAAAGCCAATCTATTGACACAAGGTGGTGGTGAGGCAAAGTGTAGCATTTATTGTAGCTAGCGTTCCAAGCAAGGAGTCCAGGTAGTTAGTGTTTAAAAGGCTTGAATTGCTCGAAGGCTTCCGGGATAAGGTTTTTAAAATCAGAATGGGGTTGGGGGGGGCGGGGTGCTGGTAGGGGATGTCATCAGCTTGTGGCATTCTTTGGATTGGTTGATGGTGAGATAATCAGGAGTCAACATCATCAGCCTTCTGGGTCCAACCTGTCTTGGGTCTACATGCTTGTGGGTAGCATATAGTTAACTTCTTCCACCTGATAGGGGTTTCAATATCTATAAAACAGCTCAAAGGACATGGCTCAGATTATTATCTGTAGCCCTTGAGAAGGAACTAAAGGTCTTTGACTTTGTTTAATGGCCAGCCCAATATTATTATTATTATTATTATTTTGGTCTTGCTTGTTTTCCTTTCTGCATTTCCTCACATCATGATTAAATTTACACTTTGGAAATTGGGGGAGGCCAAGGAGGCTAAAGTTTTTCTATAAACAAGAGGTGGGTGAAGGATGTGGTGTGGGAGAGGCTGTGCTGGGAGGGCCCCTTAGGGTCCTGCTCAGTTACAGGTGGGGAGGCTGGACAGGCCCAACAATTTGAAGGCTGTGTTGTGTGGTTTAAACTGTGACTGTTCAATGTTTTATTATGACCTAGTCTCAGTGGGTATACTCGGGAATTGGGGTCCCTCTGGGGAGTCGTACATGAACCACCTTGATGAGCAGCATTTGGGACAGATCATCACATGTCCCTCTTAGGCTGGGAATAATGGTCAGATCCTTTCCACGCAGTATGATTTCAGAGTCCTACCTCTCAAATGCCCAGATCCTTGTTTACACAAATAAAAAGAGGGGTGTGTGTGTGTGGGGGTGTGTGTGTGTCTCCATCCTGTGTTGCAAGGGGTGGGACTCTGCTTCATCTTTGTCCTACTTCAGTATGTGAAACCAAGTTACTGTTCTTTGGTGAAATATAATGATTTCATTTCCCTACTGGCTTCAGTAAAAAAGAAAATACTCCCAACTATACTATGGTAGAAATAAGAGGGAAAGAAAGAACCCAGAGTGCTTTGAGTGTGGCCATGCACTGGGCATTTTACCTGCAGTACTTGTTTTAATTCTTGTAACAACCTGGATGGTAGTAGGCCTTACTGATTCCATTTTATAGATAAAGAAAGAATTTAATTGAGACTCAGAGATTAAGAAGCTTACACAACTAGAAAATACATGGTGGAGTATTAATTCAAGCTTCAGTTTGACTCTGATTCCTATAATCTTGTTACTGTAGAATTTAGCTGAATAGACATGGAGCAAAGAGAGAACTAAGGAGAGTAAGTCAATAACTTTACATGCTAGAAAAGGCAAGACAGAAAACCACAGTGTGGGATACAGAGTTAGTGTCCAACCCTGGAAGACTGAACCCCCTCTAGCTTCTTATTGCCCGTTGGATCAAGCGGCCATGCTGGTTCCTGAGGCTCCTGGTGTTTCCTGGGGGCAACACCCACCACCGCCTTCTCTTTCACCTCCTTCCCTGTCTCGCTTTGAGACATAAAGTGCCTGCCACTCCTAGGCTCTGGACTTATGCCTCTCAGCTTTCCATGTTTGCTGAGCCTGGTGATGTGCTTAGTCGCTCAGTTGTGTCCAACTCTTTGTGACCCTTTGGACTGTAGCCCACCAGGCTACGTTCCTACAGTCCATTGGGTTTTCCTGGTGACAGCTTCCAGGATCCTGGAATTTGTAGAGGAGCTTAGATAGCCTTGTCAGAGAAATTGCAATTGCAAGTTATCCAAGATGACCAATTGTATCTGCTCTCTGGTTGTGAAAAAGATGTATTCTGTATACTTCCTCTTCCAAGGAGCATCAATCATGAGCCTGTTTCCTGAAGACCTCCCAACGCCCTTCTTTATAAATTGCTCTGTTCTGAGCAAACCACACAGTTGGAAGACTTTCCTCAGAGGGAACAGTAAGGATAGAAAATGCTGAAGTTGGTTGGACATTTCGCCAGAAATGTCGGGGAACTGTTTAGGGACTGAGCACCTTTAGGTGCTTTTCCTGAGCCCTCATGATGCTGCTCTGTATATGCATAGTATCTAATGGATGCCTTCATTGGAATATTCTGGGGCCCTCCAGTGAGTGTCACCCAGCCTAAACTGCTTGCCATGGAAAATACTTTTCAACCGTGAGAATGTCCCTCACCAGTTTTCAAACTTTAGCATTCTTCAGGATCACTTGGAGGGTTCATCAGCACACAGATGTCTGAACCCCATCCCCATGGTGTCCAATTCAGAAGTCTGGGGTAGGGCCTGAAGTTTTGCATTTCTAACAAGTACCCGGATGATACTGAAGTTGTTGCTCTGGGGACCACACTTTGAGGACCACTTGCCCCTTCCTGGAGATTACTTGGCCAGGTAGCCCTGTGTCTGTATGCACACATACAGGTATACAACAGGATCCCAAATGTGGGGTTCCTGTCCTTCCCTCCTCATATAGGGTTAAAAGCAGTGAATAAGTGGGAAAAGATCCATGTTGACTCTCAAAGTTGGAATGCTGGGAAAGCAATAGATTAGTTCTTTTATTGAACAGAAAGGTTAATTGTGTATAATTTCCCTGTTTTCTATGGTTACCACCACACACACAGTGCCTGATGTGATAGGCATGATATTGGCAATCATGACTCCTTTGTTATTGTTCAGTTCAGTTCAGTTCAGTCACTCAGTCGTGTCTGACTCTTTGCGACCCCACGAATCGCAGCACGCCAGGCCTCCCTGTCCATCACCAACTCCCGGAGTTCACTCAGACTTACATCCATCGAGTCAGTGATGCCATCCAGCCATCTCATCCTCTGTCGTCCCCTTCTCCTCCTGCCCCCAATCCCTCCCAGCATCAGAGACTTTTCCAATGAGTCAACTCTTCGCATGAGGTGGCCAAAGTACTGGAGCTTCAGCTTTAGCATCATTCCTTCCAAAGAAATCCCAGAGCTGATCTCCTTCAGAACAGACTGGTTGGATCTCCTTGCAGTCCAAGGGACTCTCAAGAGTCTTCTCCAACACCACAGTTCAAAAGCATCAATTCTTCGGTGCTCAGCTTTCTTCACAGTCCAACTCTCACATCCATACATAACTACTGGAAAAACCATAGCCTTGACTAGATGGATCTTTGTTGGCAAAGTAATGTCTCTGCTTTTGAATATGCTATCTAGGTCATAACTTTTCTTCCAAGGAGTAAGTGTCTTTTAATTTCATGGCTGCAGTCACCATCTGCAGTGATTTTGGAGCCCCAAAAAATAAAGTCTGACACTGTTTCCACTCTTTCCCCATCTATTTCCCATGAAGTGATAGGACCAGATGCCATGATCTTTGTTTTCTGAATGTTAAGTTTGAAGCCAACTTTTTCACTCTCCTCTTTCACCTTCATCAAGAAGCTTTTTAGTTCCTCTTCACTTTCTGCTATAAGGGTGGTGTCATCTGCATATCGGAGGTTATTGATATTTCTCCCGGCAATCTTGATTCCAGCTTATTGTTACCATGCCATAATTAAAGATTTTTCAAAGCATCAAGATTTTTCAATGTGCTTTTCAAAGTACTCAAAAGTATTTTTCCAAGAGTTTTGGTGAATTATCTTAATTTTCTTCTATAAACCTCGGGAAAATGAAACAATATAGCTTAGAAAATTATTCTAGTGAGCAAAAACCTGACATGTTTTAGAATTATATTCTTCCAGGAATCAAACTTGTCACCTTGAATTTATTTTGTGAGCATTGCAGTCAGTGTGCCAGACCCTTAGAAAACCTATCAACATCACCATTTCAAATATGGGTAAATTTAATTCTAAAACTTAATGTAGTGAGGAAAGAAGGCTGAGTCCCATTTTAATAGGAGATGAACAAAATTCTATTGCAGAAGTGTGCTCTCCATTAGGACTGTCACCGCTAATCAGAATACAAACACCTAGATTTTATATTTTGGTTTCTCGACCAGAATTCTTTCCATTTGACATATTGAACTATTCAGCATCTTCTGATTCCCCCCCCCTATCCCCAGAATTTTTTGTATCAGTCTCCTTTCTTTAAGTCTTACTTCACCACTGTTTTTGTTTCTGTTATTGCTTTTTGGCCTAAACAACTAAAATATTTTTTCTCAGAGTTATAGAAGCTGGAAGTCTGAGATCAAGGTGTTGGCAGAATTGGTTTCTTCTGAGACCTCTAAAAAATTCTTTCTGTTTTTCTATTCAGCTTGAGTGATTTCCACCACTCTTCTAACTCACTGATATGTTCTTCTGTAATATCTAATCTACTACTGATTCTTTCTAATGTACTTTTTATTTCAGTTATTGTATTTTTCACCTCTGTCTGGTCTTTCTTTATATTTTCTAACTCTTTATTGAAATTCACACCTTACTCATTTATTCTTCTCCTAAATATGTTAAGCATTTTTATGATCTTTACCTTCCCTGTAGCTCAGATGTAAAGAATCTGCCTGCAGTGCATGAGACCTGGGTTCAATCCCTGGGTCAGGAAGATCCTCTAGAGAAGGGAATGGCAACCCACTCCAGTATTCTTGCCTGGAGAACTCCATGAACAGAGGAGCCTGGTGGGCTATAGTCTGTGGGGTCACAAAGAGATGGACACAACTAAGCGACTAACACTACTACTACTACTATATAATCACAACTACTACTCCTTAATCAAGCAGATTGTTTACCTCCACTTTGTTCTGTTCTTTTTCTCAGATTTTTGTCTTGTTCCTTCGTTTGGAACATATTCCTCTGGCTTCTAATTTCACCTAATTCTCTGTGTTGTTTATTCCTATTGGGTAAGTTGGTCACATTTCCCAGTCTTGCAGAAGTGGCCTTGTGTAGGAGATGTCCAATGAGGCAGCAGCACACTCCTGAGCTGTATGCTCTAAGGGTACCCCCCATGGATGGACCCTTCTATTGTGGTGGAACTGACTACTGTGGGAACTCTGGTAGGTGGGGCTCTTCCTGATCTGGTTAATTCCTAGGCTGTGCCTCCCATGGTGGCTGGTTGCATGGCCTGGGGATCTTGGAGCTGTTGTTGGCCCACTGGTGGGTCGGGCCAGGTTCCAGTGCAGCTGGCTATGGACCCTGGCAGGGTGGGGACTGGTGCTCACCTGCTGGTGGGAGGGCTGGGTCTTAGGGCTTGTTTCACCACTGTCTTTGAATTGACTGAGTGGCCATTATGAGGAACTTGACACAGATGTTCCAGGTCCCAATAGAGATACTAATATTCTTAATAACGGTGTGCATAACAAATTAATAGTAAATTTTAAAGAAAATATAATTCTATTGACTTTTTCTGTCTTGGGTTCTTTATTTAAAAGTGAATAATAGCTCTTTTGGCAGTCTGTAATTTATTTTTACATACTTTGACGAAAAGCATCCAAATACACATGATTGTGAAGACACTAGGAACATGCTACAGTGAGCAGGTAAAACCACTGAGATTTGGACTAAATACAGCTGGGCCAGGGTCGGGAAGTTCCTCTAAAGGAGGGCATGACAACCCACTCCAGTATTCTTGCCTGAAGAATTCGCATGGACAAAGGAGCCTGGAGGGCCTCAGCCCATGGAGTCACAAAGAGTCGGACATGACCGAGGGACTCACAACAGCACAGCTGGGCCTATTTGTTGTTATCAACTTTGTGAGGTACTGAGATAGGCTAGGCCTCATCTCATTTAACACTGAACCAGTGCTCACCCAACTGATTTTTTATCCCCACTTAAAATAATTTATTTGGCAATCATGGGAATTTCTGCTCTAAAGAGATCTTATGTTTTATGTGATATACATCTATATCTTTATAACTTCATATATCTTTATAACTCAACAATATAGTAAAAAAAAAAAAAGTTGCAGACTTATTTTACAC
>NW_011494903.1:8628671-8629705 GCF_000754665.1 Bison bison bison
AATGTAAGTGTCCATGTTACTCTTTCCATACATCTCACCCTCTCCTCCCCTCTCCTCATGCCCATAGGTCTATTCTCTATGTCTGTTTTTCCACTGTTGCCCTGTAAATAAATTCTTCAGTACCATTTTTCTAGATTCCATATATACGTGTTAGCATGTGGTATTTATCTTTCTCTTTCTGACTCATTTCACTTTATATAATAGGTTCTAGGTTCATCCATCTCATGAGAACTGACTCAAATGCATTACCTTTTCATGGCTGAGTAATATTCCATTATGTATATATACCAAAACTTCTTTTAGTTCTATATTTTACCCTTCTGCTTTCTAATATGTCTTAAGTATGCTAAAAGGGCTGACTCACTGGAAAAGACCCTGATGCTTGGAAAGATTAAGGGCAGGAGGAGAAGGTGGCAACAGAGGATGAGATGGTTAGATGGCATCATTGACTCAATGGACATAAGTTTGAGCAAACTCTGAGAGATAGTGAAGGACAGGGAAGCCTGGAATGCTGTGGTCCATGGTATCACAAAGAGTCAGACACTACTGATCAACAGAACAAGAACAATGCTGAAAGTTGACATATGACTGACATGGTGCTCAATGTTAACTATCTTGAGTTTAGAAGAGAAGATTAAATATTTTCAAAAGAGAAAAGATAAAACACTAAAAACTAGCTCAGAGGAACAGAGACTAAGGTAAAGTGATTTGGGGTCCTAACCATCTTGGATCCTCTGACTTTTTCTAGAGCATATAGGAGTTGCATGTGCCCTGAAGCTTTAGGCTTATCATGATTTAGTGAATTTCTGGTCACTTGTCAACTCACATATTATCAGTTTGCCAAAAGGCCAGCATGTTTGATGGATAGACAAATAAAATCGTTAAATTGTAAATGGAGGAAAGTTTTACAATTCTTGAAAAGTAAAAAGACCCTGATGCTGGGAAAGATTGAGGGCAAGAGGAGAAGGGGACAACAGAGGATGAGATAGTTGGATGGCATCACCGACTCGATGGACGTGGGTTTGGGTGGACTC
>NW_011494903.1:8629805-8630670 GCF_000754665.1 Bison bison bison
ATTTTTTTTTTTTTTTTTTTTTAATTTCTGAACTGAAAAGGAAAATAAAAACCCTCTTACTAAATTATTGGGGGATGAATGGGTTGAAATACAGAGTATGGAACTAGCGATGAACTGTCAAGTATTTTTTTAAATAAACATTTACTCAGCCTCCACTGAGTATTCATATCTTCCCGGTGCAGTGTCACGCACTGCAGACACAGTGGAAAGGGCCACGTCCCTACCCTTTATCTCTGAAAATGATGCCTTGTGATTTTCACCTGACCTTGTTCCTCTTGTGGACCAGTGTTCCAGCTCCTGTGGAGGCGGAGTTCAGAAGAGAGGAGTGACTTGTCCAGGCCTCTGTGACTGGACTGAAAGGCCCATGTCCACCACACCCTGCAGCGGGCAGCCTTGCTGTCACTGGGCCGCTGGAAACTGGGACCCGGTAAGAATCAGTTATAATCTCTTTCATTTGTTTTAGTCTTTTTAAAAAATAGCATTTGTTTTCTTTTGATGTTTAAAGTCATATATTATTCCTGTAAATGTCTAATGTGTCCATTGATTTAAAGTGTGTTTTATGTATTTATTCATTTTTTATCGAAGGATAATTGCTTTACAGAATTTTGCTGTTTGCTGTCAAACCTCAATATGAATCAGCCACACATATACATATGTCCCCTACCTTTTGAAACTCCCTCCCTTCTCCCTCCCCATCCCACCCCTCTAGGTTGATACAGAACCCCTGTTTGAGTTTCCTGAGACATACAGCAAATTCCCGTTGGCTATCTATTTTACATATGGTAATGTAAGTGTCCATGTTACTCTTTCCATACATCTCACCCTCTCCTCCCCTCTCCTCATGCCCATAGGTCTATTCTCTATG
>NW_011494903.1:8630836-8634740 GCF_000754665.1 Bison bison bison
AGGCCTGACATGCTGCGGTTCATGGGGTCGCAAAGAATTGGACACAACTGAACGACTGAACTGAACTGAACTGAGGGAAGCAGAAATGATAGAAAAGAGGAAGGAGGCAGGGAAGAAGGGGAATCAGGTACAAGGTGGTCCATTCCCAGGGTGATTGTTTTTTCCTAACTTAGACTGCTTGGTGTCTAAGAGCAACTGATTGCTTGCGCTTCAAAGAAGGTCTTTATAAAGCTGTTTGAACTGCTGTCGCTTAGTTTGTCCAGAGACAAGAAGAGAGATTATCTACTGGCTCCTATCTCCCAGCATTGTGTAAAAGTCTCCCCTTCGATGAATAGCATCTCCCATTGTCCTGGGTCATTCAGGTGTGGGCAGGTCCCACTGAGTCTCACATCTCACTGGCAATAACAAAATTCAGAGTCAGGGTCAGAGGCACATAACAAGCCCAAGGGTTGTGCTTCCATGAAGTGGGTTGCTTCATCAGTTGGGGCCCATCAAAGGCCAACAGCAGGAGACAAGGAGAGCTAGAGGATCTGATACACTAACCATTCAACTATTAATATTTTTTAAAGTAACTTGTTCTTATGTGAGTATCTTTTGATGGTTATAATTATAACACAGGCTAATGCAATATTTTGCCAAATATCATGTCCCCAGATAGTCTTAGGTTGATATGTTCTTAGTAATTTTCATTGTTGTACTTGTCTAGTTATACCTGCATAACCATGCTCAATTTGAATGCTGGCATGTACTCTTAAAAAAAAAAAAAAAAAAAAAACTCTTATTGGTGCATCCAGCTTAAGGTTGCATCAGTCTCTGGATACCACCTCACTCAATCCAGGAATAATAAGATGCCTCATTACTGGCAAAGGAATATTGTACATTAATCAGTTAGCCTACAACAAATTAAAAGTACATATTTTATTATCTTCATACCTTAAAAATGCCCAGTAGACAATGAAGAGTGACATCAACCATTCCCTTAGACAGATAGGACCCATACTAATTTCTATAAATGCCCTATATTTGTTGACATCTAATGTTGAGTTGTGATGAATTGCCAAAGGAGATTCTGGAGTCCAGGCAAGCTTCTGGTTGTGCATGCTGCTAAGCTCTCTGCCAGGGGCAGTACCCACCTTCTTCTCTCTCCCATGGGTCTTTTGAACATCCGAAAACAATGTCATACACTTCTATTATTTTTCATGATAAGAAAATTTAATTTACTTTTAGGCATCTTAAAATATCTGCCTTGGAAATTTATTTCCTATTTATTAGAGGTTCAGTTCAGTTCAGTCGCTCAGTTGTGTCCGACTCTTTGCGACCCCATGAATCGCAGCACGCCAGGCCTCCCTGTCCATCACCAACACCCGGAGTTCACTCAGACTCACGTCCATCGAGTCAGTGATGCCATCCAGCCATCTCATCCTCTGTCGTCCCCTTCTCTTCCTGCCCCCAATCCCTCCCAGCATCAGAGTCTTTTCCAGTGAGTCAACACTTTGCATGAAGTGGCCAAAGTACTGGAGTTTCAGCTTTAGCATCATTCCTTCCAAAAAAAATCCCAGGGCTGATCTCCTTCAGAATGGACTGGTTGGATCTCCTTGCAGTCCAAGGGACTCTCAAGATTCTTCTCCAACACCACAGTTCAAAAGCATCAATTCTTCGGCGCTCAGCCATCTTCACAGTCCAACTCTCACATCCATACATGACCACAGGAAAAACCATAGTCTTGACAAGACAAACCTTTGTTGGCAAAGTAATGTCTTTGCTTTTGAATATGCTATCTAGGTTTGTCATAACATAAAAGACGCAAAAAAGTAAGCGTCTTTTAATTTCATGGCTACAGTCACCATCCGCAGTGATTTTGGAGCTCAAAAAAATAGAGTCTGACACTGTTTCCACTGTTTTCCCCATCTATTTCCCATGAAGTGATGGGACCGGATGCCATCTTTGTCTTCAGATCTTCGTTTTCTGAATGTTGAGCTTTAAGCCAACTTTTCACTCTCCACTTTCACTTTCATCAAGAGGCTTTTTAGTTCCTCTTCACTTTCTGCCATAAGGGTGGTGTCATCTGCATATCTGAGGTTATTGATATTTCTCCCGGCAATCTTGATTCCAACTTGTGCTTCTTATTTCTAAAAACCAGTTTTTCCTCATCCATCTTTGATTTCACAACCTGAAAATATTGTACTCAACAAATAAAAATGTGTTTTAGAATTAAGCTCTTCATAAATATCCTGGTGTCCTGTGTAACAATTATAAGCATCACTAATCAAATCAAATGTGACCATCAGAAAAGAAAATTTGATATAATATGAACTGTCATAAAAATTCTATAAATTTGGGCCTATTCAAGGGCATAAAATCACATAGATTAAAAATTACCAATAAGCATTTTTATGGCTGAGTGATATTCCACTGGGGGCTTCCCAGATGGCCCAGTGGTAAAGAATCTACTTGCCAATGAGGGAGACCAAAGTTTGATCCCTGGGTCAGGAAGATTGCCTGGAGAAGGAAATGGCTACCCACTCCAGTATTCTTGCCTGGGAAATCCCACGGACAGAGGAGCCTGGCAGGCTAGAGTCCATTGGGCCACAAAGAGTCAGACACAACTGAATGACTGAGTATGCATGCAATGTTCTTGAATATGTACCATACCTTCTTCATCCATTTTTCTGTTGATGGACATTTAGGTTGCTTCAATGTCTTGGCTGTTGTAATGACTACTGCAGTGAACAATGGGGTGCATGTGTCTTTTTAAATTATTCTTTACTCCAGACACATACCCAGGAGTGGTATTGCTGGATCATATGGCAACTTTAGTTTTTAAGGAGCCTGTATATTGTTCACCATAGTGGTTGTAGCAATTTGCATTCCCACCAATGGTATAGGAAGGTTCCCTTTTACCCACACCCTCTCCAGCATTTACTGTTTGTAGAATTTTCTATTATGGTCATTCTGATCAATGTGAGGTGATACCTTATTGTGGTTTGGATTTGCATTTCTCTAATAATTAGTGAGGGCTTCCCTGGTGGCTCAATGGTAGAGAATCTGCCTGCCAATACAGGAGATGCAGGTTCAACCCCTGGACCAGGCAGATGCTCTGGTGAAGGAAATGGCAAGCCACTCCAGTATTCTTACCTGAGAAATCCCACAGACAGAGGAGCCTGGTGGGCTACAGTCCATGGGGTTGCAAAAGAGTAGGACATGACTTAGCCATTAAAACAATGATAATTAGCAATGTTGAGTACCTTTTTTTTTTGTCTGTGTGGCATGTGAGGTCTTAGTTCCCCAAATAGGGGTTGAACATGTGTCCCCTTACATTGAGAGCTCAGAGTCTTAAGGACTGGGCCACCAAGGAAGTCTCAGTGTTGACTATCTTTTCATGTGCTTTTTGAGTAGAAGTGAAAAATAGATTTAAGGGACTAGATCTGATAGATAGAGTGCCTAATGAACTATGGATGGAGGTTCGTGACATTGTACAGGAGACAGGGATCAAGACCATCCCCATGGAAAAGAAACGCAAAAAAGCAAAATGGCTGTCTGAGGAGGCCTTACAAATAGCTGTGAAAAGAAGAGAAGCAAAAAGCAAAGGAGAAAAGGAAAGATATAAACATCTGAATGCAGAGTTACAAAGAATAGCAAGAAGAGATAAGAAAGCCTTCCTCAGTGATCAGTGCAAAGAAATAGAGGAAAACAACAGAATGTGAAAGACTAGAGCTCTCTTCAAGAAAATTAGAGATACCAAGGGAACATTTCATGTGAAGATGGGCTCGATAAAGGACAGAAATGGTATGGACCTAACAGAAGCAGAAGATATTAAGAAGAGGTGGCAAGAATACACAGAAGAACTGTACAAAAAAGATCTTCACGACCCAGATAATCATGATGGTGTGATCACTGACCTAGA
>NW_011494903.1:8635032-8646985 GCF_000754665.1 Bison bison bison
CAAGCTGCTTTTAGAAAAGGCAGAGGAACCAGAGATCAAATTGCCAACATCTGCTGGATCATGGAAAAAGCAAGAGAGTTCCAGAAAAACACCTATTTCTGCTTTATTGACTATGCCAAAGCCTTTGACTGTGTGGATCACAACAAACTGTGGAAAATTCTGAAAGAGATGGGAATACCAGACCACCTGATCTGCCTCTTGAGAAACCTATATGCAGGTCAGGAAGCAACAATTAGAACTGGACATGGAACAACAGACTGGTTCCAAATAGGAAAAGGAGTACGTCAAGGCAGTATATTGTCACCCTGCTTATTAACTTATATGCAGAGTACATCATGAGAAATGCTGGGCTGGAAGAAGCACAAGCTGGAATCAAGATTGCCGGGAGAAATATCAATAACCTCAGATATGCAGATGACACCACCCTTATGGCAGAAAGTGAAGAGGAACTAAAGAGCCTCTTGATGAAAGTGAAAGTGGAGAGTGGAAAAGTTGGCTTAAAGCTCAACATTCAGAAAATGAAGATCATGGCATCTGGTCCCATCACTTCATGGGAAATAGATGGGGAAAACAGTGGAAACAGTGTCAGACTTTATTTTTGGGGGCTCCAAAATCACTGCAGATGGTAAGTGCAGCCATGAAATTAAAAAACGCTTACTCCTTGGAAGGAAAGTTATGACCAACCTATATAGCATATTGAAAAGCAGAGACACTTTGCCAACAAAGGTTCGTCTAGTCAAGACTATGGTTTTTCCTGTGGTCATGTATGGATGTGAGAGTTGGACTGTGAAGAAAGCTGAGCACCGAAGAATTGATGCTTTTGAACTGTGGTGTTGGAGAAGACTCTTGAGAGTCCCTTGGACTGCAAGGAGATCCAACCAGTCCATTCTAAAGGAGATCAGCCCTGGGATTTCTTTGGAAGGAATGATGCTAAAGCTGAAACTCCAGTACTTTGGCCACCTCATGCGAAGAGTTGATTCATTGGAAAAGACTCTGATGCTGGGAGGGATTGGGGACAGGAGGAGAAGGGGACGACAGAGGATGAGATGGCTGGATGGCATCACTGACTCGATGGACGTGAGTCTGAGTGAACTCCGGGAGTTGGTGATGGACAAGGAGGCCTGGCGTGCTGCGATTCATGGGGTCGCAAAGAGTCGGACACGACTGAGCGACTGAACTGAACTGAATGTCTTCTTTAGAAAAATGTCTATTTAGCTATTCTGCCCATTTTTTTGATTGGGTTGTGGGCTTTTTTTTTTTTTTTAAATTGAGCTGCCTGAGCTTTTTGTCGATTGAATATTAATCCCTCATCAGCCCTTTCATTTACAGATACTTTCTCCCATTCAGTAGGTTGTCTTTTCATTTTGTTTACAGTTTCCTTTGCTCTGCAAAAGTTTTTAAATTTAATTAGGTTCTATTTGTTTATTTTTGTTTTAATATCATTACTCTAGGAGGTAGATCAAAAAAGATATTGCTGTGATTTATGTCAAAGAGTGTTATGCCTCTGTTTTGAGAGTATTCAGTCTTACACTGAGGTCTTTAATCTATTTTGAGTTTATTTTTTATATATGGTTTTAGAGAATATTCTAATTTCATTCTTTAACATTGGAAAACCAGTAAATTGTCCAATTTTCCCAGCACCAGTTATTGGCGAGACTGTCTTTTCTCCATTGTGTATTATTGCCTCCTTTGTTGAAGATTAATTGACCATGGGTACATGGGTTTATTTCTGGGCTTTCTGTTGTATTCCATTGATCTACATTTGTCCTGCCCAAGGGCCTGTGTGACTTCAGCAACCAGGACCACCAGCCCAGCCTAGTTCCATCACATCCTTAGAAGTAAAAAGCAGGAAAGGAAGTCATATGTTCTTTATCTAACAATCTTATTTTACAGTGGAAGAAAGAGAGTGGTTGAGTGAGATCCAGGACAATGTTTAAGACTGAGAAAACCCAAGTTTCCTGAATTCTGGTCTAGGATATCCAACACCCTTTATTAATTTCCCTTGTTCTTCCCTCTGTCCTGTGTTGCATACTTTGTCTACTCAGGATCAGTTACATAGTTATTTTCTTACCTTTTTACCCACAGAGAATTTGATTCATATCTATTTTATTCACTGAATAAAGTTAGCTTTAGGTTTAATCAGAGGAATCTCTGACTTTATAAAACAACATGAAGTTGCAGGCTTATCACCTTGCTCTAGGCTTTATGAAGAACAGATTAAAATAAAGCTGTGGGTGTTAAGAAAAATTTGATGTTTCTCCTCTTATCCCATTTGAAGTTTTGTGAGAAACAGGGTCTGATAGCAGTATTCTGAGTTTCAGTGGTGCCCCAGTGTGGATAGTATTTTAAAATCTAGCAATCTTATTGACTGTCTAAGCCAGATGCAAACAGTTGACTCATTGCAAAAGTCCCTGGTGCTGGGAAATATTGAGGACAGGAGAAGAGGGTATCAGAGGATGAGATGGCTGGATGGCATCACCAATGCAATGGACATGAAACTTGGGACATGAAACATGGGAAAACTTCGGGAGATGGTGAGGGACAGGGAGGCCTGGTATGCTACAGTCCACGGGGTCGCAAAGAGTCGGACATGACCTAGCAACTGA
This sequence comes from Bison bison bison, assembly GCF_000754665.1. Taxonomy (NCBI): domain Eukaryota; kingdom Metazoa; phylum Chordata; class Mammalia; order Artiodactyla; family Bovidae; genus Bison; species Bison bison. The sequence continues at coordinate 8,637,639 of NW_011494903.1, forward strand.
ACAACAACTACAGTCTTGTTGACCAACAGTAATTCAAATGGCAGATGGAATATTTAAGGCCTGGAGATTTTTCCAGAATTTGGCATGCAGCAGTCTTTTTCTGTCAGTCAATCAATGAGTATTTACTGAATGGTCAGGCTATGTTTAGCACTTACCTACCTGCCATGCAGGATAAAGAATGGAGAACTGGTTTCTTCCCTTAGGGAGATTTTAATTATATAAGAGAGATGAGGCTAAAAGTAGTAAAATATGAAATAGAATGTGAATCATAAGAGTATATGTGGTTTACAATAGCTGAAAGGTGGAAACTACCCAAGTGTCCATCAACGGATAAAGAAAATGTGTTCTCTACATTCAGTGGAATGTTGTCACATCTTAGAAAATTTTGACACTTGCTGTAACATGGAGGAAACTTGAAGATGTTAATTGAAATAAGCAAGTCACAAAATGACAAATACTGTATGGTTCCATTCATATGAGGTACCTCAAGTAGTCAAATTCATTGAGAAAAAATTTAGAATGATAGTTGCCAGGGGTGGGGCAGGGGTGGGTTGAGGGGTAGAGAGTTTCTATTTGGGAAAATGGAAAAGTCCTAGAGATGTTTGGTGGTAACGATCATAGAACAATGTGAATGTATTTAAGTGAAATTGTATAGTGGAAAATGGTTAAAATAAATTTTATGTTTTACATATTTTTGTTGTTATTGTTCAGTCACTAACTCATGTCCAGTTCTTTGTGACTCCATAGACTGCAGCATGCCAGGCTTCCCTGTCCTTCATTATCTCCCAGAGTTTGCTCAAATTCATGTTCACTGAGTTGGTGATGCTATCCAACTGTCTCATCCTTTGTTGTCCCCTTCTCCTCCTGCCTTCAATCTTTCCCAGCATCAGGGTCTTTTCCAGTGAGTTGGCTCTTTGCATCTGGTGGCCAAAATGTTAGAGCTTCAGCTTCAGCATTAGTCCTTCCAGTGAACCCTCAGGATTGATTTCCTTTAGGATTGCCTGGTTTGATCTCCTTGCAGTCTAAGGGACTCTCAAAAGTTGTCTGTAGAATCGTAATTTGAAACCATCAATTCTTCAGTATATATTTTACCACAATAAAAATAATTTTTTAAAAAGAGTATCTATATATATGTATATATAATATATTCAGACACATTTTATTACATCCCCCGATGGTTTTCACAGCCCAGAGAGTCTCTTTCTGCTTCCAGGCAGCCATATACATAAGGACATTACATGAATCTTGTCTGTTAGGTGGCTTGAGGCCACATATGTATCTAAGCCCATTCCAAATCCTCCCTCCACTCCACCTTGCTTTTCTTCTCCCTCCTCCCTTTTTATCCTCTCTCAGCCTTCCTTGTAGCTCTGTGCCTTCTCCTTACACCTGATTCCCAGGCCCAGATTGAAACCAGTTTAGAGAAACTGGTTTGCTGAGGCACCAGGGCCCAGATAAGAAATTTTTTCTATGTTGCTTGCAGTTCACCCTCTGTCCACATTCTTCAGAGAACCCAATAGTAAATTAAGCCAAATTCAATTGCCAGTCTATAACCTAAACTCTTCCTAAATTCACATCTCCAAATTATTCCTGCTTTTATTCGATGACTCCTTCAAAAAGACCTGTGATAATTGAGGCTTCCCCTACTTGACCGTCCTTCCGGGTGGCACTAGTGGTAAAGTATCTGCCTCCTGGTGCAGGAAACTTAAGAGATGTGAGTTCAATCCCTGGGTTCCCCTGAAGGAGGGCATGGCAACCCACTCCAGTACTCTTGCCTGGAGAATCCCATGGACAGAGGAGCCTATCGGGCTACAGTCCATGGGGTCACAAAGAGTTGGACGTGACTGAAGGGACTTCGCAGCACAACCTACTTGACCACTGTGGGGTTAGAGCACCTCTGCTGGAGTTCCCCCAGCGATCTTGGGGGAGAATTCTGACTCTCTCCATGTGCCCCTCTCTTCCAGTGCACTGTGTCCTGTGGAGGTGGCTTTCAGAAGAGGACTGTCCATTGTGTGGCCTCAGAGAACAATAAAACTGAAGGCCAGGACCAATGCCTGTGTGATCATGAACCCAGACCCCCAGAATTCCAGAAGTGCAACCCGCAGGCCTGCCGGAAGAATGCTGGTAGGTGAACGGCTTTGCTCAGCGGGGCATAGAGCTTTTCGTAGAGCTTTTCATAAGTAAACTCCTGCATGACTTGGTCTGTGGGCCATTTTAGTCCCTGTTACTGAGCCAGCTCCTCTGGGAGCCATTTGTCTGATTTGGTGAAGTTTGACACTAGTTCCTTGAGGGACTATCTCATCCTTTTTCCTATCTCAGAGCACATTCACACTGACTTCCCACACAAATGAGAATCGCTTCTGTTTTTTCAAAGGTTTCTGAGAAATGTTCTGTCTAGCCTTTCTCAGGAACCCAGTCAAGTGCTAAATGGCCCTTACTATTATCCAGCACTGCTGTCTTAGGTTCTGCAGAAACAGACTCCAAGGTGCACATTTGTGTGCCAGGGATTCATTAAGGAAGTGCTCCCATGGAAGATGCTGAGGGAGAGGGAAATAAGACAGAAAAGGGAGAAAGCACAGCCAGCCTGCCATTTCAGACACAGTCCTGACTTCAACCTGGTCCCACGGGCACGCTCCAGGGGAAAGTTAAGTCTCAGAGCTGTCTGCTCTCGAGGCCAATGGGCTGAGAGTTCACACACCCACACTCTCATACCATTGACCAAAAGCTCCCAGGAAAGGTAGACGGAAAGGTAGACTTGAAGGTATTTAAGGCTCTCTACTGGTAGTAGCCTTTTTTCAAATATTTTTCAGCATGAGAAGTAGTGAAACCTGTGGTTTATAGATCTGCTCCTTGCCTCCTTCCAAGCACTGAGGGCTGGCATTCAGCAGAGACTGTGGTCAGAGTAAATATAATGGGAAGAGTTTCCCTAAAGATTGTTTATCTACAGATCGTGTATTTATTTAACAAATATTTGTTGGACACTTGCTGTGTGCCAAACATAATATCAAATGAGGAAGATCACCAACCAGTGAGGTTATGATGTTAAGAGAGTACTTGGGAAGGTCATCAAACATAAACTGGGGGTGGGGGTGGAGGGAAGTGAAGGATGAGTAGAAAGGTCAGGCTGCAGTTTCCAAGAGCAGCTTTCAGGGTATGCAGTAAGCAGGAAGAAGATGATGTCATGGCATGTAAGTCTAAATACAGTACACAGTTCAAGGGGAGTTAGGAAGCAGTAGGACTAGCGAGGTAAGCTGGAGCTAGAGGATAAAGAGCCTCGTGAAGCATGCTGATGAGCTGATTTATGCCTAGGGCAGATGGGAGCCCTTGAAGTATTCCAAACAGGGGAGTCAAGGTAAGAGAGTCATGCATGCTGCACTGTGGAAGGTGGAGAAGGGGACCAGGTCAGGGACGCAACTGTACCTTAATCAGGAAATGTGTGTGGCGTGAACTAAGGCAGCAGAAGCACAGACAGACAGAAGTAAGTGGATTCAAGGGCTGCTTAAAAGAGAGACCTGATAGGACTTTGTGCTGGAAAAGAGGAGGGAGAACAAAGCCCAGATGTCTGACTTGGGTAGCTGAGTAGATGAGGCTACCATTCCCTGAAAGAGGAGGCCCAGGGTGGATTTGGGAACCAGGAAAGGTATTGTGTTCTGTGTGGGATATGTTTTCAGAGCAGTCTATGAATCCTTAGGTAGGAGTGGCCTGTGATTGGTTTTTACACAGGTGCAGAAGTCAGGAGAGAGGTATGGGTTGGAAATCCTGAACAAAGTGCACTGAGAAAATGCTTAAGATCTAATGATCACATGCAGCTTCTCTCTGACCAGCATGCATTTGACAGTGGCTGTCATTGGCCTTACTCGAAACTCCAAACAGAGCTACTGGGGGCTTGTTTTCAGAGGTTTTATTAAGTTTTAGCCTTCCAGACTCTCAGCTACTCAAAGTGTGGCCCCTGGACTAGCTGCATTGGCATTACCTGGGAGCTTGTCAGAAATGCGGGACCTCTGGCCTCACCCCAGACCTACGGAATCAGAATCTGCATTTCAACAAGAATCCCAGGTGATTTGGATGTGCCTTAAAGCTTGAGAAGCACCCTGTTCTATTTTTTAAATTTTATTCAACTATGGTTGATTTACAAAGTTCTATTAATTTCTACTGTACAATGAAGTGATTCCATTGTATATATTCTTGTTCATGTTCTTTCCCATTCTGGTTTATCACAGGATATTGAATATAGTTACCTGAGCTATACAGTAGGACCGTGTTGTCTATCCATTCTATGTATATAATAGTTTGCACCTGCTAATCCCAGGAGCCCAATCTATCCCTCTCCCACCCCCGTGCTTGGTAACCACAAGCCTGTTCTCTATGCCTTTGAGTCTGTTTCTGTTTCATAGACAGGTTCATCAGGGTCATATTTTAGAATCCACGTACAGTATAAGTGACAGCATGTGTTATTTGTCTTTCTCGTTCTGACTTCACTTAGTATGATAATCTATAGGTACCTCATCATAGTTTTGTTTCACATTTCTCTAATAATTAGCAGTGATGAGCCTCTTTTCATAAGAAGCATCCTGTTCTAGACCAAAGGGTCAATTTGGAACTCTTTTCCTTTCATTTCATCACATTCTGTGGTACCACGTTTTTAAAATGCTGAGGGCACAGAATTCTTCTAAGTTATGTTGGTTTTTATATAATTGAGGCAGCAACATAGTCTTGGTTGACCATGCCTAGGGTTTGTTGTTGTTGTTTGTGGCTGCACCATGCAGCTTGCAGAATCTGACCAGGGATTGAACCCATGCTCCCTGCAGTGGAAGCATGGAGTCTTAACCACTGGACAGCCAGGAAAGTCCCTATTGGTTATTTTACATTATACATACATTGCACTGCCCAGCAACACGAGAGTTTAAGACAATTTTCAACAATCAAAATTGGGTTAAATGTGTATCTGGTAAATTTTACATTGAAATCTCACACTGAAGAGATGATGACTAACAGTTGGCTGGCTGCTGCTGCTGCTGCTAAGTCGCTTTAGTCATGTCCGACTGTGCGACCCCATAGACAGCAGCCCACCAGGCTCCCCCATCCCTGGGATTCTCCAGGCAAGAACACTGGAGTGGGTTGCCATTTCCTTCTCCAGTGCATGCAAGTGAAAAGTGAAAGTGAAGTCGCTCAGTTGTGTCCGACTCTTAGCGACCCCATGGACTGCAGCCCACCAGGCTCCTCTGTCCATGGGATTTTCCAGGCAAGAGTACTGGAGTGGGGTGCCATTGCCTTCTCCAGTTGGCTGGCAATGGATGTAAATAACAATGAATTCTACTCACCAACAATTATCAGGACCACAAAAGGTAATTACAAGCTTCTCTTGAAGGCAGAACCATGCTTACTCATATAGAAACAACAGGAAAGAGCAGCTGCATGAGATTCTTGGATTTAAGAAAAGCTACCCTGACACCCATGCCCTCTAAAATGCTTTGAAATGAGTCATCCAATGCCCAGATTCTTCTCAGCTGGCCAGCCACCACAGTAAACGTGCCCCCGAGCCCATCTTGGACTTCCCAGGTGGTGAGTAGTAAAGAATCCACCTGCCAATGCAGGACACACAGGAAACACGGGTTCAATCCCTGGGTCGAGAAGTTCCCTGGGAGACAAAAATGGCAACCCACTCTGGTACTCTTGCCTGGGAAATCCCATGGACAGAGGAACCTGGTGGGCTATAGTGCCTGGGGTTACAAAGAGTCAGACATGACTGAGCGACTGAGCACACACCCATCTTGTAAAATCAGGTATGAATTCATGTAAGGTTTGCCTTTTACTTCCTTTACGTGCTGTCTAAATTGCTAGTGACTTAAAATTTAAATTAGAATTACCACTTGTGTAGTGGAGACTATAGAATCCAAGTATCTAGGTTTAGAAAAAAAATTTTTTAATTCTTCAGAAATATTTACTGAGTATCATCCATATGCTAGACATTACATTCATAATGATTAAAAATCAAAAGCTAAGCCTTTATGCACACCATTCTTGAGTTGTTGCTTTTTAATTTGGGGAATGAGGGGTACAGAAGTAAATACAAATAATGAAAGAAATAAGGAATGACAGTACTTAAAGTTGATACAAATAAACATTTGAGTCAGTAGACTTCTAAAATTTTTTGTCCAAGTTTTATTTGAGATATAATTGACATATAGCACTAAATAAGTTTAAGGTGTACAGCATAATTATTTAATTACATGTAATTATTTAATTACAACAGGGAGTGATAATCATGAAAAGTTTGCAAATGGACATCATCTCATAGATACAAAATTAAAGAAATAGAAGAAAATTGTTTTGTTATGAGAATGCTTAGGATTCTTAACCACTTTCATATATAATGTACAGCATCACTAACTATATTTTTCATGCTATATGTTACATCCTTAGTACTTATGTTATAACCAGAAGTTTCTACCTTTCGATTGCCTTCATCCAATCCCCGCCCCCACCACACCACCCACCTCTGTTGTTGATGTTCACTTGCTAAGTTGTGTCCGCCGGTTTGTGACCCCATGAACTGCAGTGCTGCAGGCTTCCTTGTCCTTCACTATCTCCCAGAGTTTGCTCAAACTCATGTGTATTGAGATGGTGACGCTATCCAACCATCTTATCCTCTGTCTTTGATCTGGTGAAAAGATCCCACCCCTGGTAATGACAAATCTGACCTATTTCTCTATGAGTTAGTTTTTGAAGCACAACACTGTTAGTGCCTGGTATACAACATAGTGATTTGATATTTCTATACAGTTCAAACTGATCATAATGATAAGTCTAGTTATGGTATGTAACCATACAAATATATGACAGAGTTATTGACTGTATTCCTCACACTGTACATTCCATACCCATGACTCATTAATTTTGTAACTGGAAGTTTGTACCTCTTAATCTCTTTCACCTATTTCCTTTCCTCCCCTTACCCTACACTCTCCTGGAAACTACCTGTTTGTTCTCTGTATCTATTAGTCTGTTTTTGTTTTTTATTTTTGGAGATTCCACATATAAGATCTCTGTCTGATTTAATTTAGTGTTAATACCCTCTAGGTCCATCCATATTGTGGCAAATGGCAGGATCTCATTTCCTTTTCATGGCTGAGTATTACTTCATTGTACATATCTGAATGATATATACATCTTATCTATTTTTCTATTGATGGACATTTATGTCATTTCCATATGTTGGCTATTGTTGCTGCAATGAACATAAGGGTACATATGTGTTTTCTAATTAGTGTTCTTGTTTTCTTTGGGTAAATACCTAGGAATGGAATGTTTGGATTGTATGGTAGTTCTGTTTTTAATTTTTTGAGGAATCTCCATATTGTTTTCCATAGTAGCTGTACCAACTTGCATTCCCACCAACAGGGCACAAGGGCTCCCTTTTCTCCACATTCTGGCCAACATTCGTGATTTGTGATCTTCTTGATGCAAGACATTCTGACTGGTGTGAAGTGATATCTCATTGTGGTTTTGGGTTGCATTTCCCTGATGATTAGTAATGCTGAGCATCTTTTCACATGCCTGTTGCCCAGCTGTATGTCTTTGGAAAAATTTCTGTTCAGATCCTCTGCCCATTTTTTAATCAGGTTGTATGCTTTTTGATGTTGATGTATGAGATCTTTGTATATTTTGGATAGTAACCCCTTATCAAATACACTGTTTGCAAATATCTTCTCCTATTCAGTTCAGTTCAGTTGCTCAGTCGTGTCTGACTCTCTGTGATCCCATGGACTTCAGTACGCCAGGCTTCCCTGTCCATTACCAACTCCCATAGCTTGCTCAAACTCATGTTCATTGAGTTGGTGATGCCATTCAACCATCTCATCCTCTGTCATCCCCTTCTCCTCCTGCCTTTAGTCTTTCCCAGCATCAGGATCTTGGGTATTCAGTAAGCATCCTTTATGTTTTGTTGATATTTTCCTTCACTATGCAAAAGATTTTTATTTTGATATATCCCCATTTATTTTTTGCTTTTGTTTCCCTTGCCTAAATAGATCCCCCCCCAAAAAAAAAATTACTAAGACTGACATCAAAGCATGTACTGCTGTTTTCTTCAAGAAACTTTGTGGGTTTTTTCTTACGCTTAAGCCTTTAATACACTTTGAATTTATTTTTGTGCATGGTGTGAGAGAATAGCCCAGTTTGATTCTTTTGCATGTAGCTGTTCATTCTCCCAGCACCATTTGTTGCAGAGGCTGTCAGTCCCCCATTGTATAGTCTTCACTGTTTTGTTATGGGTTATTTGCCCCTGTGAGGGTGGGTCCGTCTCTGGGCTCTCTATTCTGTTCCATCGAGCAGTGTCTGTTTTTGTGTCAGTACCATACTGTTTTGATTACTATAGCTTTGTCATATAGTTGGAAATCAGACATGTAATACCTCAAGCTTTGTTCTTCTTTCTGAAGACTGTTTTGGCTATTGGGGAATCTTTTGTGTTTCCATACAAATTTAAGAATTAATCTCATTAGAACTGATTCAAATGTATTCTTTTTAATGGCTGAGTAATACTTCATTGTGTATATGTACCACAGCTTTCTTATCCATTCATCTGCTGATGGACATCTAGGTTGCTTCCATATCCTGGCTATTATAAACAGTGCTGCGATGAACATTGGGGTACACGTGTCTCTTTCAATTCTGGTTTCCTCAGTGTGTATGCACAGATTCATATTGATGTATGGCAAAACCAATACAATATTGTAAAGTTAAAAAATAAAATAAGAATTAATCTCTTCTCAGTTCAGTTCGGTTCAGTCACTCAGTCATGTCCGACTCTTTGCGACCCCATGACTCACAACACACCAGGCCTCCCTGTCCATCACCAACACCTGGAGTTCATTCAGACTCACATCCTTCGAGTCAGTGATGCCATCCAGCCATCTCATCCTCTGTCATCCCCTTCTTCTCCTACCCCCAATCCCTTCCAGCATCAGAGTCTTTTCCAATGAGTCAACTCTTCACATGAGGTGACCAAAGTACTGGAGTTTCAGCTTTAGCATCATTCCTTCCAAAGAAATCCCAGGGCTGATCTCCTTCAGAATGGACTGGTTGGATCTCCTTGCAGTCCAAGGGACTCTCAAGAGTCTTCTCCAACACCACAGTTCAAAAGCATCCATTCTTCGGTGCTCAGCCTTCTTCACAGTCCAACTCTCACATCCATACATGACCACAGGAAAAACCATAGCCTTGACTAGACGAACCTTTGTTGGCAAAGTAATGTCTCTGCTTTTGAATATGCTATCTAGGTTGGTCATAACTTTCCTTCCAAGAAGTAAGTGTCTTTTAATTTCATGGCTGCAGTCACCATCTGCAGCTGT
>NW_011494903.1:8647405-8647590 GCF_000754665.1 Bison bison bison
CTCTTCACTTTCTGCCATAAGGGTGGTGTCATCTGCATATCTGAGGAGGTTGATATTTCTCCCGGCAATCTTGATTCCAGCTTGTGTTTCATCCAGCCCAGTGTTTCTCATGATGTACTCTGCATATAAGTTAAATAAACAGGGTGACAATCTACAGCCTTGATGTACTCCTTTTCCTATTTGGA
>NW_011494903.1:8647701-8661902 GCF_000754665.1 Bison bison bison
ATCTTTTTTGTACAGTTCTTCTGTGTATTCTTGCCATCTCTTCTTAATCTCTTCTGCTTCTGTTAGGTCCATACCATTTCTGTCCTTTATCGAGCCCATCTTTGCATGAAATGTTCCCTTGGTATCTCTAATTTTCTTGAAGAGAGCTCTAGTTTTTCCCATTCTGTTGTTTTCCTCTATTTCTTTGCATTGATTGCTGAAGAAGGCTTTCTTATCTCTTCTTGCTATTCTTTGGAACTCTGCATTCAGATGCTTCTATCTTTCCTTTTTTCCTTTGCTTTTCGCTTTTCTTCTTTTCACAGCTATTTGTAAGCCCTCCCCAGACAGCTGTTTTGCTTTTTTGCATTTCTTTTCCATGGGGATGGTCTTGACCCCTGTCTCCTGTAAAATGTCACGAACCTCATTCCATAGTTCATCAGGCACTCTATCTAATCTCTTCTAGTTCTGTAAAAAATGCATTTCGTAATTTGATAGGGAGTGCATTAAATCTGTAGATTTCCTTGGGTAGTATAGTCATTTTAACAGAATTAATTCTTCCAATTCATCAACACAGGATATTTTTCCAGTTGTTTGTGTCATCTTCAATTTCTTTCATCAGTGTCTGATAGTTTTCCAAGTATAGTTTTTAACTCCTTTAATTTATTCCTTGGTATTTCATTCTTTTTGATATTGTAAATAGAATTGTTTCTTCTATTTCTCTTTCTGATAGTTCATTGTTAGTGTGTAGAAATGCATCTGATTTCTGTATATCAACTTTGTATCCTGCAACTTTATTGAATTCAGTGATGAGCTCTAGTAGTTTTTGTTGGCATCTTTTTAGGATTTCCTATGTATAGGGTGCATTTAACACATTATTGACCAGAGACATATTAATACATCTGTTTTTTACCTGAATGTTACTGACTGGAGACATTTCAGTGTTCACTTACCTACCAATTCACTGGCCATAGGCATTAGTGTCTACTAAAATCCCCTGGTCAATAATGTGTTAACAACCCTGCATTTTTACTCCTCTCATGTTTATTGTTTTTGACATCATATTTTATGTGTTTTTGTGTATTCCTTAACTACTTACTGTGGGTATAGATGAACCTGCGGTTTTTGCCTTTTAATCTTTCTACATGATGGATTTTTTGGTGTATTTGCCTTTATTGTATATTTGTATTTACCATTTAATTCTTCCTTTTGTAATTTTCATGTTTCTAATTGTGGCATTTTATTTTTCACTTATAGAAGTCCCTTTAGCATTTCTTGTAAAGCTAATTTGTGTGCTTAGTCACTCAGTCGTGTCCTACTCTGGGTAACCCCATGGACTGTAGTCCATCAGGCTCCTCTGTCTATGGGATTCTCCAGGCAAGAATACTGGAGTGGGTTTCCATGCCCTTCTCTAGGGGATCTTCTCAACCCAGGGATTGAACCCAGGTCTCCCGCATTGCAGGTGGATTCTGTACTGTCTGAGTCACCAGATAAGTTTAGTGGTGCTGAATTTTTTTAGCTTTTGTAAAACTTTCGATCTCTCCATCAGGTAGAATATTCTTGGTTACAACCAAGAATTTCCTCTTTCATCACTTTAAATATATCATGCCCTTCTGGCCTGCAGAGTTTCTGATGAAGAGTCAGCTGACAGCCTTATGGGAGTGCTCTTGTACTTGTTGCTTTTCCCTTGCTGGTTTTAATTTTCTCCCTTTAATTTTTGCCATTTTAATTACATTGTGTCTCAATGTGATCATCTTTGAGTTGATCCTGTTTTGGACTATGTGCTTCCTGGACCCGGATGTCTCTTTCCTTTTCCAGGTTAGGGCAGTTTTTAGTTATTACATCATCAAATATGTTCTCTGCCCATTTCCCCAATTTTCCTTCTGGGGTCCCTATAGTGTGAATGTTAGTGCACTTAATATTGTATCACAGAGGTCTCTAAACTGTCCTCATTTTTTTTCTTTTTTGCTTTTCTCTTCAACTTCAGTATTTCCACTGCTGTCTTCCAGCTCGCTGATCTGTTCCTATCATCTCATCCACTGTTAATTCCTTTTAGTATATTTTTTATCTCAGCTATTCTATTCTTCAGCTATTTGAGTCTTTCTTTGTTAATCCTCTCACTGTATTCACTGATTCTTCTCTCAAGTTCTTTGAGCATCTTTATAATCATTACCTTGAACTCATTTTTGGATAGGTTGCCTGTCTTCAGTGCAGTTAGTTCTGGGATTTTATCTTATTCCTTCATTTGGCATATATTCCTCTATTGTCTCGTTTTGCCTAATTTGCTCTTTTTATTTCTGTGTATTTGATAGGTTTTGTTTTCTGACCTGGAGAAGCAGCCTTTTGTAGGAGAAATCCTGTGTGTTCCAGCAGCATAGTCTGCTCTCATCACAAAAGCTTTATGCTCTAAAGGTGTCCCCACCTGGGCTGCATGGGTCCTTCTGTTGTGATGGGCTGACCACTGTGGGTGGTCTGGTAGGTGTGGCTGGCTTCCTGTAGGTTTCTGCCAGGCTCTGCCTTGGTGGGGCCAGGACATGAGATGGCTGACTACAACCCTACCTGTAGGCAGAGCTGGTTCTTGACATGACTGGCTATGAGGTCCATGGTGTCCCAAAGCTGCTGTTGGCCTGCTGATGTGTGACCCAGGGTGACTTGGAGCTGATGTCAGCCTACAGATAGGTAGAGCCAGGTTCGGGGGTCCTAGAGCTGGTATTGACCCACTGGTAGGTAGGGCCATATCCTGGGGCTGCTGGATGAAGGGTCCAAGGTGTCTCAGAGCAGATGTTGGCCTGCAAAATGGACAAAGGCCAGGGGTTACTGACATGGCAAGCTTCAGGGTGAAACCTGGTCCTGGGACTTCTGGGTCCTGGAGTTCATGTGTCAACCTGGTGGGTGGGGACTGGGTCCTGGGGGTCCTGGAGCTAGTCCTAGCAGACTGGTGTGAAGGGCTGGGCCCTAGGCCCTCCAGTGGGCAGGGCCAAGTCAAGGCAGCTCAGGGGGTCTTAAAGCAGCAGGGCTGCTGGTGACTGGGGCTGTGTCTGCACCTGGTGGTTGCCTGACCTGGGGCATCCTGGTACAGACAGACTGCCTTCAGATTACTGCCTCTGCCTTGGGTCCTGGAGAGTGTGAAATTTTGTGTGTGCCCTTTAAATCAAAGTGTTAGTTGCTCAGTCATGTCCGACTCTTTGTGACCCCATTGCCTGTAGCCCACAGGCTCCTCTGTCCATGGGATTCTCCAGGCAAGAATTCTGGAGTAGTAACAATTCCCTTCTCTGGGGGATCTCCATGACCCAGGGATTGAACCTGGGTCTTTTGCATCACAAGCAAATTCTTTACCATCTGAGCCAGCAAGGAAGCCCTTTAAGAATGGGGTCTTTATTTCCAGCAGCCCTTTGGCTCTTCTAAATTTGAATGGTATCAGCCTTAAGGCAGATGTTCTGGGAACTCATATTATTCATGCAGGACTACTAGTCTAGGAAGCCTGATGTGGGGGTCAGGCCCCCTGCTCACGGAGAACCTCTGTGATTATTATTTTCATTTGTGGTCTACACACCCAGAGTTATGGGTCTTAACTATACTACATCTCCATCCTGCCTGCCTGTTTCCTTACGGTTTCTTCTTTATATCTTTCGTTGTAGAAGATCGTTTCTGCTAGTCTTTCTCATCAGTAGTTACTCTGTACATAGTTGTAATTTTAGTATGCCTGTGGGAAGAGGTGGGCTCAGGGTCTTACTGCTCCCTCTTGGCCACTCCTCAGCAGACTTCCTACTGAAAGATATTCTTCCAGATTAACAGAATTTCAATTCATTCACTTGTTCAGCAAATATTGCTGATCACAAGATACGTTTCAGGCAAAATGTAAAAAGTGAGGATACAGACATGAGTATGCCACAGTCCCTGGCCTCAAGGAACCCAAAGTCTTACAGAATCTGTATTTACCAACAACATGGAAATTATTTTTTACCTTTTGTGGGCAAAATGTTATCCCTTCAACTTAGACATAGCTGACAGCAAGGGAACAAGCTTGTAGCTATCCCTTTAAGTTCCAAGTGTGATTTCTATTGAGCAGACATAGGCAAACTGGGATGTCCTCTCTAAGTTGCCACTAATTATAAGCCTTGTGTGTGCTTCGGCTGGGATCCAGTTGGCTGATGAACACAGCCAGCCTTCATTGTTTCACAATAATAAGGAGAACTGGTGCAATTAAGCCCTGCCATGTTGTTGGGCTCACAGTCATTGTCTAAATGAGCTGCTAAACATAGGCCTGGAACACAGGCTCCCAATATAGGTCACTGCCCTCCTCCACTCTTCTTTCCAGTTTCAAACAGGAAGACTCAGGACCTACATGTTCCCAGGGCTCTGAGAACCACTGAAAGGAGGGCTTGTGATCCAATGGTTCCCAAGATCAGGCAAGGACACCAGGCTTGGTTGGGTCCCTTTTATTCCTAGAGGTGTGGACCTGACAAGTGGGAGCCCTGGGTTAAACAAATGAAGATGTTCTGGTCAGGGAAGAACCTGTCCATGTGGGCCCCTCCTCCCCCATCACCAGCACAAAAGATCTATTCTCTTAGAGGCAAAGCTCTAGAGGCACTAAGGCAACATTCGGATTCCAGCATCACTGTCTACTTTCCAGCTGTGTGATGTTGGGCCAGTTAGTAAGCCTTTCTGGAACCTCAGTCTTTTAAAAGGAGAAAAATAGACATCAGTTCAGTTCACTCAGTCGTGTCTGACTCTTTGTGACCCCATGAATCACAGCACGCCAGGCCTCCCTGTCCATCACTAACTCCTGGAGTTTACCCAAACTCATGTCCACTGAGTTGGATGCCATCCAGCCATCTCATCCTCTGTCGTCCCCTTCTCCTCCTGCCCCCAATCCCTCCCAGCATCAGGGTCTTTTCCAATGAGTCAACTCTTCGCATGAGGTGGCCAAAGTATTGGAGTTTCAGCCTCAGCATCAGTCCTTCCAATGAACACCCAGGACTGGTCTCCTTTAGGATGGACTGGTTGGATCTCCTTGCAGTCCAAGGGACTCTCAAGAGTCTTCTCCAACACCACAGTTCAAAAGCATCAATTCTTCTGTGCTCAGCTTTCTTTATGGTCCAACTCTCACATCCATACATGACCGCTGGAAAAACCATAGCCTTGACTAGACCTTAGGAGAGACTTAGAAATCAGAGCAACCCTATGATGCCTAGGCATCTATGCTGGGCCCTGTTCCAAAGCCAAAAGCCTAGGAAGGAAGTCCTGCCTCATTCTAAAGAGCAACCCACTCCAGTATTCTTGCCTGGAGAATCCCATGGAAAGCAGAGTCTGGCGGGCTACAGTCCATAGGGTCACAAAGTCAGACATGGCTGAAGCGAGCACACACACATGCATGCATCTTGAGAAGATGAATTTAATGTGTTGTATTAGAGTTGACTCATTGGAAAAGACTCTGATGCTGGGAGGGATTGGGGGCAGGAGGAGAAGGGGACGACAGAGGATGAGATGGCTGGATGGCATCACTGACTCGATGGACTTGAGTTTGAGTAAACTCCGGGAGTTGGTGATGGACAGGGAGGCCTGGCGTGCTGCGATTCATGGGGTCACAAAGAGTCAGACACGACTGAGCAACTGAACTGAACTGATTCATTCAGCTGTATAAGCAAGTTTTTTTTTTTTTTTTTTTCCATCATTGCAGTCTTTTTAGTGGATTGCCTGTGATGTGCATTGCATTCTGATAGGCCCCATGGAGAACACCTGCTGCTCCTGCAGGAACATGGGAGATGAAGAGCTCAGATTCCTATTCCACAGTAGGAACACTTGGCAGAAATACGTACTCTTTCTGAAATATCAGATCACATACAGAAGTTTCCTGTGGGATTAGGGGATACTGATTTTTATAATAGTTTTAAGATGAGGTCTGAAGAAGAAAAGCAGCAGCAATGAAAAGGTCGTGGGTTCTGTTACCTACTCTCAAGTGCAGCTAACACTTGCAAACCAAATGGAATTAGACAGTTAATAGAAGATATCTCTTCATGAAGAAGAAGAAAAAAAAAAAGGCACTGTCAAGGAATGATGAGTTCTGAGCAGGTGAAAAGCATTTTTTGCCTTTGTGACCTGAAGGTGAAAAATGCAGAGAGAGGCAAAATGCTGTCACAGATTTAGGTAAAGAGGAATATTACCTCAATTTCTGCTTTTACTGACAATTCTATTTACAAAGGACAGCAGCCTGTTTGGGGTAAAAAGCTTTACTGTAGGACTATTCAAATGTGTAATGGAGAAAGAAAATCAGGCAGAGCTCTGAAAGGCACTGAAGCAAAGTTTAAACCAATTTCATTTTATAAAAGAAAAATCTGTTATTGGGCCCTTATTGAACTTCTTCCAGACAAGGGCCACTGCAGTCTGAGTATCTACCACCCACAGAATATGCGAGGATGGTCCCTGAGAAATCTAGTCCAATCATGTATGAGGAAAGGATGGTCAAGATATTAGGCTGGTACAAATGTAATTGTGGTTTTGGACTGTGAATTTTAAGTTATTATAACTAGGCTCAAACATGTTGTTATTAGTTAAAATAGGAACCATTATAATCAACACATTACTGCACAGGAGTGACCGTCAGTAGATGTCAACTATTATGAATCGCTATGGAGCCTTTCTCAGTAGACATATAAAATCTTCCATTAATAGAAGTTGTGCTCTTTCACTTAACAAAAAGATCATCTTTTGTTTTTTTCTCATCATTTGTCTCCTCCCACAGATCTCCTTTGCATCAAGGACAACTTATCAGCCAGTTTCTGCCAGACGCTTAAAACCATGAAGAAATGTTCTGTGCCCACCGTGAGGGCTCAGTGCTGCCTCTCGTGTTCCCAGACACACGTGGCCCACACCCAAAGGCCAAGAAAGCGACAGCCACTCAAGAACCCCAAAGCACCCTAAGTACAGAAGGAAGCCACCCTCCACCATAGACTGCAGCAGCCTGCTGACAAGGACATGTTCTGGCCCAGGGACCACTTTCTTGCCGTGTTATTCTACATGTTTCAGGTTCAACTTTGACTCGTAACAAAACAAAGCACACTGCGTCCCTTTAGCCACACAATGTCCCTCTCAGGAGTCATGGCACTGTTGTGCTTACTGCTCCCTGATAGGCAGGTGAGGTGTCCAGGAGAACTGGGCTTCTCATGGATCATCTCCTGGGAAAGGTATCGAATTGGACAAGTCTATGAAATGATGTCTTTTGTTTCTCCCTTAAAGATAAAAACAGAGACCATATTTTTCCCAGACTACCTCAAGAGAGTATCAGGAAATAGAGCCTCACTTATCCAGGGAACAAATATTCTTGTTAATTAACTTTGATGAAATCACTCCCTTTTTTCTTTTTTTTCCCCTAAATCTCCCTACTTGGGGCAGCTGCTGTTTCAAATGTCATGGGAGAGCTTTTGGGAACATTCTTGTAATTCATCCAGGCAGGGGACCGCTTTCTTTACCTAATATTTAACTGAGGCAGGAAGAAAAAGTCTTGGCTACAGACTTAGTCTGTCCCTATTCCCTGTAGACTCTACATCTGAGCTGTTTAGACTCCCGTGCCTTCCTAGGGACACTAGAAGAAGAGGAAATGGGCAGGAACTGTAGCTTTAGTAAACCTAAGGGATTTAGGTTATATAGAAGACATTTCTGACTTTAGATAATTTCTATGAAAACTGTTAAAAAACAAATGATCAGAAATCAGTTTCTTGTATAAGGAAGAGAATGTGGGCTTCTATTCTTCCCACTTCCCTGGCACATACCCATTCCTTTGCAGAAGAGCATGTGAGTCTTCCTGTGTGACTTTCCCTTCCCTGGCACATCCCCTGCCTGGGTCTTCAAGTCAGGGTGAACATCTTTCCACTGCTGGGGCTTTATACATCACAAGTGCTGCAGCCAGGTCTGCGTCTACCACCCGCCCACCCACCCTCAGCTTGGGAAATGGAGCTGTAGACGAAAATATTGCTAAGACCTAGGTAAATTGCATCAAGTATAGACAAACTTTGTATAAACTAATAGTCTCAAGAAAAAAACTTTTCAAAAAGGAGGTAAAGCTGACCTACTCTCTAGCACACCCAGTAGTTACTTTTGAGAATCTGTTTCCTTGAAGGGAACAGGTGAGTCAGGGAGTCCAAAAAAATTAAGAAGGCTGAATCTTTGATGTTCCCATCACCCAGGAGGAGTCAAAGTAGGTTATGGTCTCAAGTTGAAGATGAATTTTGTGGTATATAAGAGGAGGTGTTTATATGAACTGAACCTGGAAAATCAGGGGAGGGTGAGAGGAGCCCCCAGGGAAAGAAGCCTTCAGAACCAGCTCTTGACAGAGGGGAAGGCAGGAGAGTCATCTTCATGTCATGGGCCACATGTTTTCAGACTCACAAGTACCATTAACATTCACCATGGAACACAATGTCCCATCTTTCCCTTGAGTTCTCTCTCTGTTCAGCAGAATGGTGCTATTGAAACATGGTGCTAATATGCAGATGGTGGCAGAACGAATATAAACATGTAGATAGATGTACAAGTGGGCAAATCCATATGCGTCCTCTGTTAAATGTGTAATGGTGTTGCTGGCCAACGCCAGTTCTATTGCTTGGATACCAGAAGCTGAAAATTTTTATATTATGTGCTTTTTTTTAAGCCATTACTGTGTATTAGTCTGATAAATGCCTGTGGAAAATAAAACACTGGGGTTGGGATGGAATTTGAGATAAGACCAGACACAGTAGAAAAGTAAAAATGTTTACCAAAACCAGGGAATTTATTTCTGTATGATTAGGTTCTTATATTCTGTCCTTAAATCTAAACATTGCTGGCTGATGACAGTCTCTGGTGAAATCAGTTTTAGAGAGAAGATGCGTAAATCATCAGTGACAGGAGTAGAAGAGAACCTGATTTTTTTTCTAATGAGGCAATTTGCAAAAACTGTCCTTGAAGTGTGGTATAGGCTTTCAAGGGGATTAATTTAGTAAGTTGGATGGATTTAACTTAACCTGGTACTCTGCTATCCCAGGGCTTCTCTGGTGGCTCAGATGGTAAAGAGTTATCTGCAATGCAGGAGACATGGGTTCAATCCCTGAGTTGGGAAGATCCCCTGGAGAAGGGAATGGCAACTCACTCCATTATTCTTGCCTGGAGAATTCCATGGACAGAAGAGCCTGGCTGGGGTTGCAAGAAGTCGGACAAGAGTTGGATAAGACTGAATGACAGATGACAGAGAATGAGATGGTTGGATGGCATCACCAAATCAATGGACATGAGTTTAAGCAAACTCTGGGAGATGGTGATGGACAGGAAAGCCTGACATGCTGCAGTCCATGGGGTCACAAAGAGTTGAACAGACTTAACAACTGAACAACAATTGTTATCCCGGGATCATGCATATCATCAGAGCCCTGGATATGACCAGTTTTACAAAACTCAGGAACAAACCCATATTCCCATGACCTCAGCAAACTAAACTAGGCCAGGTTTCCCAATATGCGAAATGTTATTTATGACCCATGAGGAAAAGATGGTAGAAATGTAGAGAGGGTCTGACCAGGTGCTCTATTCTAGGCCTTTCTCTAGTTTCTCAAAGGCAGAATATTGGCCCCTAATCCTGCATCATGAACATTCACTTCCTGTATTGAGGCTGTGAGGTAAGACAGTTGTGTAGCATCTGTCATTCTGGGTCGCAAGATAGTACTTGCTACTGGGGTCATCTGACTTGGTTGTTGCCTTGACAGTCACTCAACTTTGGGTCATCAGGGTTTTGCATGGTCCCCATGTTAGCAATAAGAGAGGGACCTCAGATTAACAGGAAAATGTGAAAGACAAGAACCTAGATGACATCTCACCATTCTTTTGGTGCTCACGGGGGCCGACGTGAAGTAGCTGTTGCTTTATTTCCTCCATGGCCTCCTTTCCTCCCACCTTGAACAAGCAAGTGAGAAGTGTAGCAAGAGACACTGGATACGCATCTACCATGAACCAGAGAGGCCACCACAGGGCCTGGTACTTCAATACATAAAGGGTCTCAAGCCCAATCTGGTTTATGTCACCTCTCCCAGTGGTAGAGTTAACTCTTCTCTGAAAAGGTATGGGTTCATTTAGTTCTTGAACATCCACACATAATTCAAACCACCAAGAGGAAACATTTCAAGAGACGAAAGAGTGAATACCTTTGTAAAAATGAAATCAATTTGTGATACAAGCAGTTGCCCCTTTGTAGGAGTGACTCATTTTAATATTGGGACTTCTTAAGCGTGTATCTCTGTCCAATCTCCTGATCCATCTCTACGTGATGGAGCCATCCCAATGTGAAGCTTTCAGATATTGAGTGTTGTTGATAACCTTCATCATGTTTCTGGAACATGATTTGAAGGATTTATATTGTTTCGGGTCATAATTTCCCAATCAATTTGTTAAAATCCCCAAAACACTGAAAGCTATACATTACTTCACCAGAGATTACAAGCCATAGCACTTCTGACTTTAGGATGAAGCCCTAGGACAATGAAATGAGTGCACAGCGATTCACTTTCGAGAGGGAGGCCTCATGACATGAACTGTCTGGTGCTACAACTTAACCAACATATTTGATGCTTTTTTTTTTGGTATTGCTTGTTCAAATATTGTTAGTATTATTTTAAGTTATGTCATAAAAAAATATGGTTGGGAAAGCACAATTCTGCCTGTTTCTGCCCTCCAAAGTGGTTACATGTGGTCCGAGGCCTCATCCATTGTCCTCTCTGCATCTCTGCACTACTTTCCCAGGCCCAGACTCCTTAAGGGGTACCTCAGTGGGTACCACAGTATGTAAAACCAGAGTGTTAACCATAGCCTGCCATTGTGTGGCATCAATAAATGGCCAGACTCACTGATGTTTCCATGTAATTCATTTACCCCTGCTATGAGACTCCCACTAGCCACCAGAACAACTCTGAAATTTAGCAACCTGGAGGAGGATCTGTCAATTCCTCCCTCCCTCGCTCCCTGCAGACTTCCTCCTCCTCCACCCCTAAATCTGTATGTCATGAGATGAGTCATGTCCCAGGTGAAGTAGAACTTGGGTCTCTTCTCACAAATGATTGTGCAGTAACCAACACAACCCACCATATGACCATCTGAAGTGATACTTGAAATCTGCCACAATCCCAGATCCAGCGTATTGGGAATTGCAGCTCACTGCATAACCTAGTCCCTCAATCTATCCAAAGTTCAGACATAATGGAGACTTCCCTGGTGGACCAGTGGTTAAGAGTCTGCCTGCCAATGCAGGGGACACAGGTTCTATCTCTGAAAGACCCCACGTGCCTTGGAGCACCTAAGCTTGGGCACCACATCTACTGAGCCCACGTGCACAACTGTACACTGAAACCCAAGCTCTCTAAAGTGCATGCTCTGCAACAAGAGAACCCACCACAGTGGGAAGCCTGTGCACTGTAACTAGAGAGTAGCCCCCACTTGCCACAACTAGAGAAAGTCTACATAGCAATGAAGACCCAGTACAGGCAAAAAATAAATAAAATTTAGAAAAAAACAACAATGAATTGTACACATGCTTTCTCTTAATGCCTGAGAAAGTAATAATAAAGATGAAAAGGAATTTGCTTTAGAAATCCAACATATTTTTTCAAAGGTGGTGCACAGCATGGGAAGTATAACCAGCAAATTGTATCGAGTTGTCCCAAAAGTTCATTTGGGTTGTCCTGTAAGACAGAAAAACCCAAACTTTTGGGCCAACCCAAAAGAATCTGGACATATGGACACGGAATCCACTCACATGAATGAGTAAGATCATTGAGGCAGGAAGAGCGAGGCATCCACAGGTGACCCCTACAATGTTTGTGGGCATGCGTAGGGGTGATAGGAAGCTGGTTTGGGTCAAGAAATCAGAGGGCCATGAACACCTACCTGTCTGTACCTTGAAAACTCTGCTATGACCACTAGGTAACCCTTATCCTACAAGGCTCAGCTCAAATGCTTTTCCCCATGAGGCCAGTGCTAACTCTGCCACCAAGACGGAGGCGCTGCTCTGCTGCTGCTTCACTGTATCCATTTCCCCTAAGAGAGCAGTCCTTAATTAGAGATGGTTTTGTCCCCAGAAGACATCTGACAATGTCTGAGACCCGTTTGGCTTTCACAAATTTGATGGAGGCTACTACTAGCATCTGGTGAGTAAAGGCGAAGGATGCTGCTAAACTTTCTATAGGACAGCCCCTCCCACCACAGAGAATTAGGTGACTCAAAATGTCAGTAGTTCTGAAGCTGAAAAACTGCAGGAGAACAGCTATCACCTTGGAGTGAGTAGCAGGGTTTCTAGAGTAAAACCAAACTCACCCTAACACTCGGACCTCACTAAGAACTGATGGGGTGGGCCAGAAAACTTTCAAAGAAGAAAAAATACATATCAGGATTCAAAGGTCATTAGCTTGATAAAAATAATTTCAGAGGAGAAAGAAGGTAAGGAGCATGGCTCCACAAGAGTCTTGAATCAGCTGTTGAGGGCTCAAGTGTTCAATCCTAGAGTCAGAGGAAATAAAGCAGAAGTGGGTAAAATGGAAAAGTGACATATTGAGGGTTTGGAATAATCACCCTCCTCCAACAGGTTTCAAACCAAACAGCACAGACATACACAGCCAGATCATAACAGCAGCTTTACTGATGGTGAAGCTGGCTTGTGGAGTGTATTTTGGAGGAAGATGGAAAAGGGCTTTCCTACCCTTCTCTGCAGTGCCAGGTTTCAGGCTCAAGAGGGATGTAGGGGAAGGGTGGGGGGAAAGAGGAGAGACGAACTACTCACGCCATTAAACTCAGTATATAGAAGTACCCATGGCCATTAAATATTCACTAGTACCCATGGCCCGGAGAAGGCAATGGCACCCGACTCTAGTACTCTTGCCTGGAAAATCCCATGGATGGAGGAGCCTGGAAGGCTGCAGTCCATGGGGTTGCTGAGGGTCGGACACGACTGAGCGACTTCACTTTCATTTTTCACTTGCATGCACTGGAGAAGGAAATGGCAACCTACTCCAGTATTCTTGCCTGGAGAATCCCAGGGACGGGGGAGCCTGGTGGGCTGCCGTCTATGGGGTCACACAGAGTCGGACACGACTGAAGTGACTCAGCAGCAGCAGCAGTACCCATGGCCATTAAATATTCACTAATAGTAGCCCTTCCTCTTGCACTGAGAGAAGGCTGACAGGGATATCAAAGATCCCAAAGAGATAGCCCACCACTATCCATCCTTGATATGGAACACCCCTGCTTCTATGTGAGAAAGTTAAGATTAGCATGAATGGGGCAGCGGGGAGCATATCAAAAAAAAAAAGTTCCTGAGCTTCCCTGGTGTATTGCCTGCCTGCCAGTACAGGAGACTCAGGTTCAATCCCTGATCTGGGAAGGTGCCACATGACTCTGAGCAGCTGAGCCCATGTGCCACAACTGTAGAGGTTACGCTCTAGAGCCCTGCAAGCTGCAACTACTGAGCCCACGTGCCACAACTACTGAAGCCCGTGCACCCTGGACCCTGTGCTCCGCAACAAGAGAAGCCACCACAATGAGAAACCCGAGCGCTGTGACGAAGAGTAGCCCCATCTCATCACAACTAGGGAAAAGCCTGTGCAGCCACAAAGACCTGGCACAGCCAAAAATAAACAAACAAAATTATTTTTTTTAAATGGTTCCTTTCCCATCTGAATGATGAAGTGATTGCAAGATCATAATGAAAAGACAGAAGAAGCAGTGTAAAAACAAGACACAGAAGTTAAGGAGAGAATGGCCCTACCTCTGTGCTCACTCTCCCACCAAGCACTGCCCACCCACTCCCCTCTGGACAGCCCCCAGGCCCCTTCATTTCAGTGGTACTGCCCAACTCACCCCAACTTGTTTCATGGGATGTGGCCAGGACTAGGGGTGCTCACTGATGGTCCCTGCGGATCCAGCAGTGATGGGATACAGTTCCTGGGGCCAAGGTAATACCAAGGCAGGGAGCACAATCCAGCTGGAACTTGACATCAGGCAGCCAGCCACCAGCTGGGGTCCTGCTCAGATGCCAGCTACAGTGGAGCCTGTGGCACCATCACTGCGCAGCTTCCTCTCTGGCTGGGAGAACAACTGGGAAACATCCCCACGGACAGCTGGGTCGGGACGGGAAGACAGAGAGGCAGGAAAGACATTAAGAGAACTAGTCCATGGTGCTGGCTGTGCAGAGACAGGCTGGGGGGGGTGGGGGG
>NW_011494903.1:8662002-8666765 GCF_000754665.1 Bison bison bison
GGCTGGAGGGGATGGGGTGTGGCATGCCGCAACCAGGAGTGTTTTCAGAAGCAGCCCAGGCCCCCATGGAAGAGAAGCTCCCCTGTTAAGTGGCATGAAGAGAAGCTCCCCTGCTAAGCGCCACCATGGCAGCCCCTCACCCCACCCTCTGGCCCCTGCCTCTGCAGCTTCCAGAAGAGACACTGGCCCAGGCAGGCTTGCCTGTTCTAGCCACCACCACCGCCTGGGCAGCCCGGGACCAGACACCAGTGGGTTGCCCACGCACAGAGGTGGGGCTGAAATCACAGCTGAGTCCCAGGGGCATGCGACTTAGGAAACGGAAATGAAATCTCAATCCAAGGCAGCACAGACACTGAGTCACACCTCCTCCACCAGCTTTGTGAATTCAACACATACAGAACATCCAAAGGGACAGCAGGTGCTCCCGAGCTGGGAGGGGTCTGGCCTTGGCAGCCGTGGGCTTTGTGGATGCACGCATGCAGGGGCTGGGCCGGGCCAGCATCTGAGCTCTCTCCACAACTCCCTCAGTGGGTCCCGGATATGGCCCTGCAGCCCTGTGACTTGAGCTCGAAGGTTCTGCTGGCCTTGTGAACACAAAGCCTGAGAGGCACCAGGGCCGATCGCTGACATACCCATGGCTGAGGTGGGGCTGAGGGCAGCGACAACAACAGTGTACTTTGTGAATCCACACAATGGGTGAAAGGTGACACAGCAGAGCACACTCACAGGTGAGCAGCTCCAGGAAACAATACTCAGGGGCTCCTCGCCCAGAAAGAATGTTCTAATCCCATCTGCCTGCATGTGTAAGTCACCAGTCATGTCCGACTCTGGGCGACCCTATGGACTGTGGCCCGTCAGGCTCGTCGTCCATGGGATTCTCTAGTCAAGAAAACTGGAGTGGGTTGTCATGCCCTTCTCCAAGGGATCTTCCCAAACCAGGGATCAAACCTGCATCTGTCTTCTGCATTGGCAGGCAGGTTCTTCACCACTAGCACCACCTGGGAATCCTTCCAATCCTGCCTACCTTGCAGCAAAGACCAGAAATGCAGCTCAGACACATCTGGAGACTTCGGCTCCAACAACAGGGAGCAGACATTGCCCCTGACAGGGCAGTGAAAACCACCGAGCAAAAAAAGAGACCCTGCTCAACATCCAGCACAGGCTCTGGTCACCACAGCATCTGTTACACTGCCTGTCAAGGCAGTAACAGTCAGCATACACTGAGGAAGAGGTGGCAGGCAGCCATACTAAAAACAGCCCTCTTACCAAAAAATATTTATATTAAATATAAATATTAAACCCACACAGGTTACAGAGGGATGCTCTCACATAAAAATAGACCACCAAGACCAAAGTAGATCATTGTTTCTCCTAAACTCATAGAGCAAGAGAAACGTAAGTGAAGAAGCCAAGGAATCACACTCAATTAAGAGGTGAAGCCAATTCCCCTGAAAGAACAATGAAACAGACCTCTTCAGTCCAATAGACACTAAAAGGAGTTCTAAAAGGAGATAATGCAAATACTGGAGGAATTAAGAGAGGTTCAACAGAAACACAGATTGCTGTAAAAAGCAATTAGAAACTATAAGGAGGAGCCAAGAAAGGTTAGAGAATTCATTTGAAGGGATAAAAGTTGAACTAAAGGGCATGGATACCAGAACCAATAATGCAGAAGAATAAATAAGTGATCTAGACTATAGAATAATGGAAATCACTCAATTAGAACAGCAGAGAGAAAGCCAAATGAAAAAAATAAAATGAAAGCAATATAAGAGAACCGTGGTAAAAGATGAAGTGTGCCAATTTACACATAATATGAATCCCAGAAGGATAAGAGAAAGGGGGATTGAAAATGTATTTAAAGAAATTATGGCTGAAAACTCCCCAAACCTAAAGAAGGAAACAAATACCCAGACACAGGAAGCACAGGGGAAGCACCAGATAAACCAAACAGATCTACACCAAGACATAATATAATAAAAATGGTGAAAGTTAAAGATAAAAAAGGATTCTGAAGGCAGCAAAA
Source organism: Bison bison bison (assembly GCF_000754665.1). Classification (NCBI taxonomy): domain Eukaryota; kingdom Metazoa; phylum Chordata; class Mammalia; order Artiodactyla; family Bovidae; genus Bison; species Bison bison. The sequence continues at coordinate 8,664,029 of NW_011494903.1, forward strand.
TGATGAGTTAATTACAAGGGAACCCCCATAAGTCTATCAGCTGACGTCTCTACAGAAATGCTGCAGGCAAGACATATTCAAAGTCCTCAAAGGGAAAAATCTACAACTGAGGATATTCTACCTATTCTACTATTTAGAATAGAAGGAGACAAAGAATTCTTCAGATGAGCAAAAAGTAAAAGAATACAGCAACACTAAAGGAAATACTGAAAACTCTTCTCTAAATAGAAAAGCAGTAAGAATCTATAGGAAAGAGAAAATCATAATTGGAAAGTAAATCGCTTAAGTAAGCCAGTACACATAATAAGAAAAAAAATCAAAAATTTCTGTGAAAGCGATGATAACCTCAGTGAAGAGCAAAAGGAACGAACATGAAAATGAAGGTGCTCACAAGCTCACACGTCCATTCCCCTCCCAGCCTCTTCACTAAGCAGCTCTGGAGACTGATTCTGGGACTCTTCCAGGACAAATGCCATTCTCCTGGCCTCTGAACTGCCTCTGTTTTCCAAACTTCTCCTGGCTTTGTCTTACTTTAGACACCCATGGCCAAACTACTCAGTTCCATAGGGCCTGGGTCATCTTTATCACCTTGGTCGTCATAACTTGGACCTACTCGTGTGTGGTTGCTCCTGGTGGTTTGCCTTCAGAAAGAGAAAGAGCTGCACTCCCCCAGATGACTCACACAGCTGGTATTCATTTAAAAGGAACACCGAGTCTCAATAGGAGAGCAAGCCCCTTTTGAGAAAAAAGAATGGGAGACGATGGTGGTGCCGATCAGTGAAAAAGCAGGAGCATCTTTCTCAAACTCCTTGGAAATAATTGCAGATGGAGTATGATGGTGGAGCCATTGGGGACCAGCTTAAACCCACAAAATAGCAAAAAAATTTTTAAGATAATTACCATTTTTTAATTTTTTTAGATTTATTTATTTTCATTGGAGGCTATCTACTTTACAATATTGTATTGGTTTTGCCATACATTGACATGAATCCATCATAGGTAACTGATTACCTTGCATTTGATTTTGATTTCAGACAAGGGATAAACTAATGAAGCTGAGATTAAATTAGCTCTACTTGGCCCTTGTGGATGGAGAAATGGATTAGTTATGTATTGCTGAGAGCCAACTGCCCTTTATTGTCTTTATGATTCACTAAAGAGCAGAACATTAAGAAAATTCATCTTCACTTGTCTGGTGGTTGGGGGCATGGGCATCTGAATGCATCTGAACCTCAGAAGGTGAGGAAGGAATATACAAGCTGACAAAAATTTCTTCCCTCCTTCTCACTTAGAGAGCTGCAATGCTGGGAACAATTTCAATTGTCAGTTTATTTGGAGCAGGGATATCAGAAGTGAAGGTGATACAGCTATGTCCATTGTTGGGATTTTATTTTAATAAGATAATCACCAGACTGAAATCTTACTATTTATTTGTACCACAGTATCCCTAGGCTCATCTTTATACATTTTTATAACACAGTTCAAAAGGCCAACTTCCCTCAAGATGTGTTTACTGGGTTATTGCTCATGAACTCTGAGGTTCCCAGGTAGGAGGAAAAAATTTCCACTCTGGCTGGCCAAGTAAACAAAGAAGGATCTTCTGGGGCTCTTAGCAGGTTATATGTTAGACAATCCTCTGGGCCATGTCTAGTTTGGTATGAAATTGTCCAGGGTCTTTGGTAAATGAGAGCTATCCTTTAGTCATGTAAGACTGTAGGTGAAAAAGTGGAAACCTAGCCTTGCACTACCCCCTGGTTCCTGAATTCATCTGCTTGTTCACTAAAAACTTGACTGATTTCCCACTATGCAACCAGCATTATACTTCAAGCTCTGGTCTAATTAAGGAAGCATTAAAGCAAACCCCTACATTCAAGGAGTTTGCCATCCAGCAGAGAGTTCACCCAAACTTCTAAGAAGAGAAATTCAAAACCAAAATACTGCAAAAGGGAAGAATTACAAAGAGACCATCAAGCAGAATAGTTGGTACATAGGGAATCAGAATAATAAGCCATCACAGCTTGGAAAGATCATCCACAGGAAGAAAAGTCATCTGAGAAAACTGGTCTCAGCTCAGTGTCTCATTCAAAGGAATAGAGCCCCCCTCCCCCAACAAAAGCAAGTGAAAAATGATTTCAAACTCTGCTAGCCTCTCCCAGAGAACATAAAGGAGTACAACTTAAGACCTGCAGCTATGTTTATTTTTTTAATTAATTAATTTTAATTGGAGGCTAATTACTTTACAATATTGTAGTGGTTTTTGCCATACATTGACATTAACCAGCCATGGGTGTACATGTGTTCTCCATCTTTAGCCCCCCTCCCACCTCCCTTCCCATCCCACCCCTCAGGGTCATCCCAGTGAACCAGCCCTGAGCACCCTGTCTCATGCATCAAACCTGGACTGGCGATCTGATTCACATATGATAATATACAGAATATACAATGCTATTCTCTCAAATCATCTCACCCTTTTCTTCTCCCACAGAATCCAAAAAACTGTTCTAGACATCTGTGTCTCTTTTGCTGTCTTGCATATAGCATCATTGTTACCATCTTTCTAAATTCCATATATATGTGTTAGTATACTGTATTGGTGTTTTTCATTCTGACTTACTTCACTCTGTATAATAGGCTCCAGTTTCATCTGCCTCATTAGAACTGATTCAAATGTATTATTTTTAATGGCTGAGTAATATTTCATTGTGTATATGTACCACAGCTTTCTTATCCATCGTCT
>NW_011494903.1:8666865-8667673 GCF_000754665.1 Bison bison bison
CATTCTTTTACAAGTGGTTGACCAGTTTTCCCAGCACCACTTGTTAAAGAGATTATCTTTTCTCCATTGTATATTCTTGCCTCCTTTGTCAAAGATAAGGTGTCCATAGGTGCATGGGTTTATCTCTGGGCTTTCTATTTTGTTCCATTGATCTATATTTCTGTCTTTGTGCCAGTACCATACTGTCTTGATGACTGTAGTTTTGTAGTATAGCCTGAAGTCAGGCAGGTTGATTCCTCCAGTTCCATTCTTCTTTCTCAAGATTGCTTTGGCTATTTGAGGGTTTTTGTATTTCCATACAAATTGTTAAATTATTTGTTCTAGTTCTGTGAAAAATACCGTTGTTAGCTTGATAGGGATTGCATTGAAGCTATAGATTGCTTTGGGTAGTATACTCATTTTCACTATATTGATTCTTCCATGAACATGGTATATTTCTCCATCTATTTGTGTCATCTTTGATTTCTTTCATCAGTGTTTTATAGTTTCCTATATATAGGTCTTTTGTTTCTTTAGGTAGATTTATTCGTATGTATTCTTTTCATTGCAATGGTGAGTGGAATTGTTTCCTTAATTTCTCTTTCTGTTTTCTCATGGTTAGTGTATAGGTATGCAAGGGATTTCTGTGTGTTAATTTTATATCCTGAAACTTTACTATATTCATTGATTAGCTCTAGTAATTTTCTGGTGGAGTCTTCAGGGTTTTCTTTTTACAGAATCATGTCATCTCATGTCATCTGCAAACAGTGAGAGTTTTACTTCTTCTTTTCCAATTTGGATTCCTTTTTTTCTTTTTCTGCTCTGATTG
>NW_011494903.1:8667773-8668739 GCF_000754665.1 Bison bison bison
GTTAGTATACTGTATTGGTGTTTTTCATTCTGACTTACTTCACTCTGTATAATAGGCTCCAGTTTCATCTGCCTCATTAGAACTGATTCAAATGTATTATTTTTAATGGCTGAGTAATATTTCATTGTGTATATGTACCACAGCTTTCTTATCCATTCGTCTGTCGATGGACATCTAGGTTGATTCCATGTCCTGATTATTGTAAACAGTGCTGCAATGAACATTGGGGTACACGTGTCTCTCAATTCTGGTTTCCTCAGTGTTTATGCCCAACAGTGGGATTGCCAGGTCATAAGGCAGTCCTATTTCCAGTTTTTTAAGGAATCTCCAAACTGTTCTCCATAGTGGCTGTACTAATTTACATTCCCACCAACAGTGTAAGATGGTTCCCTTTTCCCCACACCCTCTCCAGCATTTCTTGTTTGTAGACTTTTGGATAGCAGCTATTCTGACTGGCATGAGATGGTACCTCATTGTGGTTTTGATTTGCATTTCTCTGATAATGAGTGATGTTGAGCATCTTTTCATGTGTTTGTTACCATCTGTATGTCTTCTTTGCAGAAATGTCTATTTAGTTCTTTAGGCCATTTTGATTGGGTCATTTATTTTTCTGGAATTGAGCTGCAGGAGCTGCTTGTATATTTCTGAGATTAATTCTTTGTCAGTTGCTTCATTTGCTATTATTTTCTCCCAGTCTGAAGGCTGTCTTTTCCCATTGCTTATAGTTTCCTTCATTGTGCAAAAGCTTTTAAGTTTAATTAGGTCCCATTTGTTTATTTTTGCTTTTATTTCCATTACTCTGGGAGGTGGGTCATAGAGGATCCTGCTGTGATATATGTCAGAGAGTGTTTTGCCTATGTTTTCCTCTAGGAGTTTTATAGTTTCTGGTCTTACGTTTAGATCTTTAATCCGTTTTGAGTTTATTTTTGTGTATGGTGTTAGAAAGTGTTCTAGTTTCACTCTTTT
>NW_011494903.1:8668839-8679037 GCF_000754665.1 Bison bison bison
ATCATGTCATCTCATGTCATCTGCAAACAGTGAGAGTTTTACTTCTTCTTTTCCAATTTGGATTCCTTTTTTTCTGCTCTGATTGCTGTGGCCAAAACTTCCAAAACTATGTTGAATAGTAGTGGTGAAAGGGGGCACCCTTGTCTTGTTCCCGACTTTAGGGGAAATGCTTTCAATTTTTCACCATTGAGGATAAAGTTTGCTTGGGTTTGTCATATATAGCTTTTGTTATGTTGAGGTATGTTCCTTCTATTCCTGCTTTCTGGAGGGTTTTTTATCATAAATGGATGTTGAATTTTGTCAAAGGGTTTCTCTGCATCTATTGAGATAATCATATGGCTTTTATCTTTCAGTTTGTTAATATGGTGTACTACATTGATTGATTCACGGATATTAAACAATCCTTGCATCCCTGGGATAAAGCCCACTTGGTCATGATGTATGATCTTTTGAATATGTTGTTGAGTTCTGTTTGCTAGGATTTTGTTAAGAATTTTTGCATCTATGTTCATCAGTGATATTGGCCTGTAGTTTTTTTTTGTGGCATCTTTCTGGTTTTGTTATTAGGATGATGGTGGCCTCATAGAATGAGTTTGGAAGTTTACCTTCCTCTGCAGTTTTCTGGAAGAGTTTGATTAAGATAGGTGTTAGCTCTTCTCTAAATTTTTGGTAGAATTCAGCTGTGAAACCGTCTGGTCCTGGGCTTTTGTTTGCTGGAAGATTTCTGATTACAGTTTTGATTTCTGTGCTTGTGATGGGTCTATTAAGATTTTCTATTTCTTCCTGGTTCAGTTTTGGAAAGTTATACTTTTCTAAGAATTTTTCCATTTCTTCCAAGTTGTCCATTTTATTGGCATATAGTTGCTGATAGTAGTCTCTTATGATCCTTTGTATTTCTGTGTTGTCTGATGTGATTTCTCCATTTTCATTTCTAATTTTGTTGATTTGATTCTTCTCCATTTGTTTCTTGATGAGTCTGGTGAATGGTTTATCTGTTTTATTTATCTTCTCAAAGAACCAGCTTTTAGCTTTGTTGATTTTTTCTATGGTCTCTTTTCTTTTGCATTTATTTCTGCCCTAATTTTAAAGATTTCTTTCCTTCTACTAACCCTGGGGTTCTTCATGTCTTCCTTTTCTACTTGCTTTAGGTGTAGAGTTAGGTTATTTATTTGACTCTCTTCTTGTTTCTTGAGGTAAGCTTGTATTGCTATGAACTGAGTCCCATAGGTTTGGGGTTGTTGTGTTCTCATTTTCATTTGTTTCTATGTGTATTTTGATTTATTTTTTGATTTATTCTGTGATTTGTTGGTTATTCAGAAGCATGTTGTTTAGCTTCCATATGTTGGGATTTTTAATAGTTTTTTTCCTGTAGCTGACATTTAATCCTACTGCATTGTGATCAGAAAAGATGCTTGGAATGATTTCAATTTTTTTGAATTTATCAAGGCTAGATTTATGGCCCAGGATGTGATCTATCCTGGAGAAGGTTCTTGGTGCACTTGAGAAAAAGGTGAAATTCATTGTTTTGGGGTGAAATGTCCTATAGATATCAATTAGGTCTAACAATTAGGATACAATTAGGTCCATTGTATCATTTAAAGTTTGTGTTTCCTTGTTAATTTTCTGTTTGGTTGATCTATCCATAGGTGTGAGTGGGGTATTAAAGTCTCCCACTATTATTGTGTTATTGTTAATTTCCCCTTTCATACTTGTTAGCATTTGCCTTAGATATTGTGGTGCTATGTTGGGTGCATATATATTTATAATTATTTTATCTTCTTCTTGGATTGATCCTTTGATCATTACATACTGTCCTTCTATGTCTCTTTTCACAGCCTTTATTTCAAAGTCTATTTTATCTGATGAGTATTGCTACTCCTGCTTTCTTTTGGTCTCCGTTTGTGTGAAGTATCTTTTTCTTCTTCCAGCCCTTCACTTTCATTCTGTATGTGTCCCTTGTTTTGAGGTGAGTCTCTTGTAGACAGCAAATATAGGGGTCTTGTTTTTGTATCCATTCATCCAGTCTTTGTTTTTTGGTTGAGGCATATAACCCATTTACATTTAAGGTAATTATTGATAAGTATTGGCAATGATCCCATTGCCATTTACTTCGTTGTTTTGGGTACGAGTTGATACACCTTTCCTGAATAGAGAAGATCCTTTAGCATTTGTTGAAGAGCTGGTTTGGTGGTGCTGAATTCTCTCAGCTTTTGCTGGTCTGTAAAGCTTTTGATTTCTCCTTCATATTTGAATGAGATCCTTGCTGGGTACAGTAACCTGTGTTGTGGGTTTTTCTCTTTCATCAATTTTAAGTATGTCCTGCCATTCCCTTCTGGCCTGTAGAGTTTCTATTGAAAGATCAGCTGTTATCCTTATGGGAATCCCCTTGTGTGTTATTTGTTGTTTTCCTCTTGCTTCTTTTAGTATTTGTTCTTTGTGTTTGATCTTTGTAATTTGATTAATATGTGTCTTGGGGTGCTGCAACTATGTTTAAAACAGTTCTTTCTTCTCCTCTCTAGTTGTCACACAGAGAAACTAACTTTCTCAAACAAATTCTTCCCACAGAAAAAAGAAGAGTCAGGAAGGCTCAACCCTTCCCTTTTCATTCAACTTTTCCAGGCCTGAGTCTCTCTAACCACTCCCCTCACTTGGAAGCATAATAGCACCCAGGAAACAGCTTGTCAATGACAGGATTCTCCTTCAATGGTAAGGATAGGAGGGAAGGTAGGCAGACAAGAACAAAACACAAGTGCTCTCCAGAAGGCTATTGTTTGGGGTGAAGTAGAGGGAAAGGAGGCTTCCCTGGTTGCTCAGACAGTAAAGAATCTGCCTGCAATGCAGGAGACCTGGGTTTAATGTCTGGGTCAGGAGGATCCCCTGGAGAAGGGAAAGGCTACCCACTCCAGTATTATTGCCTGGAGAATCCCATGGAGACAGGAGCCTGGTGGGCTACAGTACTTGGGGGTCACAAAGAGTCAGACATGACTGAGTGACTAACACACACAGGGAAAAGGGAAAACAGCAGCCCCAACAAACTTTCTTCCCATCACTAGTAAGATCACCAGGTGGATGGGATCATCCATCCATAGAAATCACCTCAGGCTATGCACTTACAGAAGTGGACAGGGAGATAAGACACTGGCAGCCACTGTCTCTGACAAGAATATCACTTACTATTCATATTTAATTCTAGCATCTAAACTCTTATCTAGCCAAACAATCCTAAAACCTACTTATTTTTATTTATCAGACTTAGAAATGTTAATTCAATGCAAACTCTATAACCCATGCTATAAAAATTATGCACACTCATGTCTGAGTGAAGCAGAAGGATCATCTGTTAATTTATGTTTGCTCCATGTTCATTTGCTTTGACTTCTGCTATTCTTTCCTTGCAAGGGTGTAAAAGCCAGAGTATCATTTGCCAATATTTCAAGGAAAAAACTTTTGAAAGAAAAAAATTTTCCCCACTTTAGCTTATTCGCTTCTAACTAGCAAAATGCTCACTAGAATCTAACTTTTGATTTGAGTTCATGAAACTCTGACAGAAATCTGTGTCCACTTTCTGAGTCAAAACAGTAAGTGTTAGAAATCCAGCCTTGCTATGCCAACTGTGAAAGCCAGCTGAGGCCAAATTGATAAATCCATCTCTTGAGGGAGAAACATGGGGAAAGCAGTGGTTGTTTTGCTTAGTGCCTAAAGGAAGCAGGGAAAGATAAAAATGCACATACTGTTTTCCATCACTTTGCAAAAAAAAAAATTCATTCACCATTCTATACAAGTATCACCATCATCTGATAAAGAACTCCTGGAAATATAGTAAATTATCAATTTCCTGGAGTTAGGCTAGTGTAGTCAATACCTCTAAATCAGAATTAAGTTTCTACACTGAAAGTCAGAACTTGGATTATTATTGATTCATCCCCCCGAAATGCCACCTCTTGAGGCCCAGTGTGGGCAGCCAGCTGACCACCCACTACGGCATCAAAACATCTGATCTTCTTGATCTCACTTGGCAAGTGATCAGTAGGGACAATATGTTCTGAGATTTTCAATGCCTAGCATAGAGCCCAGAACATAGTAAGAACTTAATAACTTCTGTTGAGATCATTTTTTCTGTTTATTATTCCTAGGAGAGATGTGTGGTAAAGAAGTTGAAATTTGGCAGGAGGTGGAAGAGCTAAGAATGCTCAGATAATGCTTAGGAACCTGAATGCATTCCATTTGGAATGGGGAATAATGTGTTTGTGTGTGTTGGGTTGAGAGAGTGGAAAGACAAAGTGACTGAAATACAGACAGTCCTGTTCTACCCACTGACCATGGGAGGAGACCAAGGACACGGCTGAGCCTTCTCAGAGCAAACTGGATGGATACTTCCTCCCGGTCCTTGCATTAATCTGCACCCTCCTCCTGTCTGTGCAGATCCCCATCTTCTGCAGCCCAGGCAGTAGACAGAGGCATATGTCAGGTTCCTCTAAAATTGCCTAACGTTATTCCATCAGACAAGAGGTTGGTGTCCTCCCTGCCCATTCTAGGCCCTGCGAGATGCTTGCTTTAGGCTCCCTCCTAGCTTTTGTGGGGCCTAGAGAAAGAAAACAATGGAAGGTCCACATATCAAATGTCTTAATGTTTTAAAGTTATCAAATGAGCTATGTCCTGGACCCAGCCCACCCTACCCCCTGGATCACTCTGCTGTCTGAAAGGCTAAATGAGCCTTCTCTGGGCCAGCACTGGCTCATGAGACCCTGGTGGTTCAGACCTAAGACTGAACCAAAATTCATGATGGCAACCAACCTGGCCAAGCTCCCCAGAGGGTCAGGACACATGGATTCCCATCCCCCTGAGTCTCACTTTTCCAACTTATAGTCAGCAGCCAATTCTAAACACCTCTGCAAGTTACATCATCGAGGCAGAGAGAAAGGGGGGAAACACAGTGATCTGGGGAACCTGGTCTGCCCAGGGCCCCAAGATATTCCTTACCTGCTTTGAGGTATCTACCTTTAAGCCAGAACAGCTACTCTAGCCTGGAAGCCTGGATTTCTGAAGGCCACCCAGGAAGACAGGCTGGGTTGTGGCTGTGACTGGCCAGACTCGGATCAGCAGACTAGAACCAGGGGATCTTGAGTTTAGACTTTTATCTGTGCTCCCCTCCCATCTCAGGACCTCCTGTCCTGCTTACTGGCTCTGCCCACTGTCAAGGATGTGACTCACAGAAGGCCCAGAAGCAAGAGAAGTGGGCAGAGGGGCTATGTGGGCAACATCGATTTCAAATACACCAATTATCTTCTCTCTGCACTTGACCAAGAAGCCAATTCTCATCCTGATTAGAAGTCATCCTGAATTATTAATAAAATTTTGGGATTTCACAAATAGCCCCCACATTTCACTCTAGGAAGCTAAACTGCCGGGAGCCAGCATATTGCATATTGAGTGCAGAACTTTCCACAGCATCATCTTTCAGGATCTGGAATAGCTCAACTAGAATTCTATCACTGCCGGGAGCCAGCGTGAGGAACTCCGCCCATGACAGAGGTCATGAAGAAGGAGGCTCGGCATACACAAAGGTGGGATCGAGCCTCAGGAGTCCCCCTGGAAATTCTCGAGCATCTATCCCCAAAACCAGAGTCTGCCTACTTTCTGCTTTGTGCTTTCACCTACACCTCTGACTTTACAGGGGGCTGTCCCCCACTACCTCTCTCTGAAAAAGAGTTAGCTTACAGCTCCAGTTAATAATTCCTGGGTGTGACAGTGTTTAACCTACAAACTCCTTTGGAAATCCTCTAGCCTGCCTGAATAGGTTTTTCCGGCCACATGTGATTGTTCAGAGCCTCCCAACTGTGAGAGGCAGGAGATGTTCTAAACTGTCTAAACACAGATTCCTTTGAGTAGTTAAGAGATTGATTAGAAATTGTATTGGTGAAGGGTTTTTCACTTATTGGGCCAATGTTTGCTGCTAAGTCTCCATACTCCTTACCTACTGTGTCCTTGGCAGTGTTATTGATTGATACAATGGGTGTATAGAAATGTAAGTAGTAGCCTCAATGTTTGTAACCTTGGACCCTTGAGTTAATTCTTTTCTTGATTGAGCCCACCTCACCTTTGCCCTATAGGAATGCAGCTTTGTCCAATGCTTTTTTGGAGGCTGGTGCCTGACTTTGGAATAATCACCTTTAGAGAAAGATAAGTTTCTTAAAATGTTAACAGGCCTCCTGGCCAGAAGATGATGTAATTCACCTGAACTTTTGCATATGATAAGTTTGAAAGCCTGGCTTCGATTAGGACCAGGAACTGCTGTCCTTGCATGACTCCACCCCTTCCCCCATTATCGTCCATGCACAACTTAAGGTATAAAAACTACTTTGGAAAATAAAGTGCGGGCCTTGTTCACCGAAACTTGGTCTCCCCATGTCTCTCTCTCTCCCAAAATCTGGCTGAGTCTCCATCTGGAGCCCGGAACCCACCATGCTTACTAATTATGCCTGGGCTTCTAAGATCCGACCGGGGAGGCCTCAGTGTCTCCTCTCCTTCAGGAGAGCGGAAGGACGCCTGCGGCCTACATAAGTGGTGCAAACTTCTTGTCTTGAAGTTTTATTGGTCTCCCGCATAAACCAAGCTACTCAGCCTCTTTTCTCCACTGAATTTTCCTACTGAACTATCCTCATCCTATTACTCTTTATATCTTTGATAAAATATTTAAATAAATAGGTCGCCGACGCCATCCCTGCTTCGAATATCCTGGATCAGCCGGGGCTGGTACCCGGCACTAAACAACCAGCAACTCCTTACCAAGTCATCATCATCAAGCACAGGGTATACAGGTCAGGGGATGAAAATAAGAGCAGAATCATTTAAAAGTTTGTTATCTGCTCTGTTGACCCAGAAGTTATAAGAGATGCAATGCCAAGAAGGGAGTTCAGGATGACGACAGGAGAGAGCTCGTTCATTATTCCTTTCCTCTTTGGTAAGGTGGTCCTGATATCATTGGATCTACCTTAGACCCACCCAGAGCAACTGTGGAGCCCCAGTAAGATAATGATGTCTGGGAAACGGCCTGGAAAAGCTAGTGGGCCCATGATAGATCCATTGTTATTCAGCCACACACAGGAGAGACCAACTCCTTGAGAGTCATGCCATCCACATAACATCCCTTTTTCACTCATTTCTCCCCAAGATTCATCAGCGTCTTTGGCTTCTTTCTATCCTCAGCCCTCTTCCTTTCTTTGGGAAATCCAATGTCTAAGGACCCATTCAACACCTCCAACCCTATGCTCTCAAACTAGAGTTTGTATATGTTACATGGGGGAACTTTTTCAAAATGCAGGCTCATTGGCCCAGGTCCCAGTGATTCTGACTCGGCAGGAAGGAGAAGGCCCTAGAATTTGTAGGTAATGCTGATCTACATGGCCCCACGGTCACAGAGAAGTCCTTTATTTTCTCAGTTCTTTGACCCTGTTGGTGAAATTGACCTAGGGTTTCACAAAGGTCTTAAAAAAAGGCTAAGCAACTTCCATTTTTAAGGTTTCTGATGTATTTTTTAAAAAATGAAGGAATGTAAAAGCAAAGTTATAAAAACTAAGTTTTGAATGTTTATATAAATAGGTGTGTGTATATATACACACACACACACACACACACACTGAAGATGGTGACTGCAGCCATGAAATTAAAAGATGCTTACTCCTTGGAAGAAAAGCTATGACAAACATTGACAACATATTAAAAAGCAGAGACATTACTTTCCTGACAAAGGTCTGTATAGTCAAAGCTATAGTTTTTCCCAGTAGTCATGTATGGATTTGACAATTGGACCATAAAGAAGGCTGAATGCCAAAGAATTGATGCTTTTGGACTGTGGTGTTGGAGAAGACTCTTGAGAGTCCCTTGGACTGCAAGGAGATCCCACCAGTCAATCCTAAAGGAAATAAATCCTGAATATTCATTAGAAGGACTAATGCTGAAGCTCCAACACTTTGGACACCTAATGCAAAGAGACAATTCATTAGAAAAGACCCTGATTCTGGGAAAGATTGAAGATAGGAGGACAAGGGGATGACAGAGGACAGGATTGTTGAACAGCATCACTGACTCAATGGACATGAGTTTAAGCAAGCTTCAGGAGATGGTGAAGGACAAGGAAGCATGGCACTCTGCAGTCCATGGGGTCACAAAGAGTTGGACACGACTGACTGACTGAATAGCAACATACACACACACACACACACACAGCAGCATGTGAGGTAAACAACAAAAGTCTAAACATGAAGCCCTCCCTGAAGAGGTCAGCCTCTGTACACTGTGAATTTATTAATATAAGGGTCCTGAAGGGCCCTCAGAACAGACCTAAAGCCTTGAGGAAGTACAGCCTCCGCTAGCAGCTCTCCAACAGCTCCTGTACACTGTCTTTTTGCTGCAGCCCCAGCTGGTTGGGGCCACAGTGAGAAAAACTGATACATGAGACAAAGCAGCTGTGTGACTACAGGTAAGGCTGCCTGTCTGTGGTTGTGTTCAACTCTCATAGCCAGGTGTATTGAGATGATGGTTGACCTACTGTGTAAGACCATGGTTCCCCTGGGTAGGAATGAATAGGAGCTCCCTATGACCAACCACCCAGGAAATAGGTGGGCCTCCATCATAAACTTTAGGGAGATTGGAGGAAAATCTCTGCTTGAAAAAGTTAGGGTGACCACCATTTATGCAAGCTTATAGAAAAGGTTCAGCTCCCTACACATTTGTGTGGAAGAAGTTAAGTCACCAGACTTTCTCTCAGAGAGAAAAGGGTAAGAGAAGAGAGTTAACATACATCAAATGCCTCCTCCCAGCTTCTCCTAAGGTGCTTGCTTTGTAAGCTTACTTTTCATTACAGGCTGGGACCTTGTCAGATGTATTAGGTTGGAACCATGTGAAGCTTCCATTTCTGTGGGTCAAAAATGGTTGCATATTGGTAACCATTTCATATGGCATTTCACTGGTATTTCACGTGGTTCAATCTAATATTTCAGACATTGGGAAGCAGGTGAATGTACAATTTTGGAAACTAAGGAACAGAGACTGGCCCAAGCTCAAAAGGTTTAACCAGACAGTGGTTGACCCTGATAGAGAGCAGGACAGGAAGGAATATTAATAATTCTGATTGATAATCAATGATGGTGATGAACTTGCTGTCCTCCCTGCCTGGAGGGCTCCCCCCACCCCGCATAATTTCCTCCCTTGTGTCCTCTGAATGTGTCCTCTTTGTTCAAGTCTTATATTCTCCCTCACTATTCTTACCTATAGGAGTGCTCCACCCCTTCTCTGCCTTATTTATCTCACAGCACTTGTCCTATTTTTGTTTATTATCCATCCCCCAACTAGGATGTAGAAGCTATGAGTGCAAGAGTCTTTGTCCATGTTCTCCCATGTCCCCCCCACATAAAACGTTGCCAGGCATGTAGTGATGCTCATATTTGTTGAGTAAGTGAGCAGATGAACAACTGATCACTCCATCTAGGTTGCTATTGAAACAGATATCATATGAGCAGAGAAGCACATGACAACCGTGACTAAGAACATGACTCTCAGTTAATTACATAAAACCATCACTGTCATCACTTTAATTGCAGACAATCCAGCCCTCAGCATTTGCTTCCTGGGTACTACAAACAATTCTTCTCTCAGGTATCTGGGAGGGAGATTTATAGGTTTCTAGATTTCTTTTGGGGGAAAAAAAGGAGATTCCACTACAGAAAGGTTGAGGTCACATAGCCCTTTAATAGACAAGGCCCTAAAGGGGCCAACTCGGGGCAAGAAAGAAGGCTCATGGTACAACACTGACCTCCATTCTCTTGGGAAAGGCAATCCCTGCCGGGGCATCATTAGGTGATTGAAAGCATCTGCCACTGATACTTCCCAGTCTGCCACAATATTGAAAACCTTTCTGCCAGTAAAGGGTTCTTCCCAAACCTGTTCCTTTTGGTTTCACCATTTTCAGCTGGGCTGCTCCCCACAGCAGTGCTCACCATAGTCTGTCGATATGAGGCATTTCAAATCAGGACCCACATCCAGGATTTATAATGCCAGAGAGCAATAGAGCAAGTATTGATACATTTAAAGGGATAGAGCTACCTTTTACCTAGGGTTCTCCTGGTGGCTCAGACAGTAAAGAATCTGCCTACAATGTGGGAGACCCAAGTTCAATCCCTGAGTCAGGAAAATCCCCTGG
>NW_011494903.1:8679168-8692077 GCF_000754665.1 Bison bison bison
TGGCAACCCACTCCAGTATTCTTGTCTGGAGAATCCCCATGGAGAGAGGAGGCTGGTGGGCTATAGTCCATGGGCTTGCAAAGAGTCAGATATAACTGAGTGAATAACATACATACACACCCTTTACCTGGGATTCTTTAGTGGTAAAGAATCTGCCCTGCCAATACAGGAGATGTAGGAGATGAAAGTTGGACCCCTGGGTCAGAGAGATCCCCTGGAGGAGGAAATGGACACCACTCCAGTATTCTTACCTGGGAAAGCCCATGTACAGAGGAGCCTGGGAGGTTACAGTCCATGGGTCGCAGAGTCGGACACAACTGAGCACACACGCATACACATACGTGCATACACAGATCTACAGGATATGCTGGGTCTCACAGGAAATCTGGAATGAATTCTTTCACATTTATAATAATTTTAATAATAAATCTCCCACCTGGTACTAGAAAGAACCTGCCAACCTCCTCCAGGATATTTCTCTCATTTCACCATTCATTGAGAGAGGTGAGACTGACAGTAGAAGGACAACAGAAGAGGAAGAAAAGGAAGGAAAGCTACTGCTAGCTTTCCTCTTTGGAAGCTGAGCTTAAATCCTCTAACAAACTACCACAAATGCAGTGGCTTAAGCCAACAAAAACGCATTACCTTACAGTTCTTCAGGTCTCACTCGGCTAAAACCAAGGTGTTGGCTAAGCTGTTCTTTTCCTGGAAGCTCTAGCAGAGAACTGATGTCCTTGTCTCTCCCGGCATCCAAAGGCTGCCAGCATGCGTGGGCTCACGCTTCCTTTTCCCAACTCCAAAGGCAGCACCAAATGGCTGAGTTCTTCTCACATTGCATCCCTCTCTCTTCTGCCTTCTTATTCAACTTGTAATGACCCTGTGATTATATTACACCCACCTGGATAACCAATCATGCTCTCCCTAGCTTTGGGTCAGCTGATGAGCAACCTTAATTTTCCCTGAAGTCTTAATATCCCTTTGCCATCTAACCTAACACAGTCACAGGTCACTCTGGGAATAGGTCATGGACAGCTGTGTGGGGCCATTATTCTATCTCATCCCATAAAGGATGAGATAAAATGGGCTTTGTCACCCTTTTACTTTAGCCTAAGGTGGCCTAAGAATCTGCTTGCCAATGCAGGAGGCCCAGGTTCGACCCTAGGGTTGGGAAGATTCCCTGAAGAAGGCTTCCCTAGTGGCTCAGCTGGTAAAGAATCCGCCTTTATTGCTGGACACCTGGGTTCTATCCCTGCTTTGGGAAAATCCCCTGGAGAAGGGCATGGCTACCTATTCCAGTATTTTGGCCTGGAGAATTCCATGGACTGTATAGTCCATGGGGTTGCAAAGAGTTAGACACAACTGAGCAACTTTCACTTTCACTTTTTTTCCTGAAGAAGGAAGTGACAACCCACTCCAGTGTTCTTGCCTGGGAAATCCCATGGACAGAGGAGCCTGATGGGCTACAGTCCATGGGGTTGCAAAGGGTTGGACTTAGCGACTGAGCACACAAGGGTCATTTAAGAGTTTTAAGCAAGTGATCATATGGTATTCTAGGCTAAACTGGTGTGGTCTTTTTCTCCGTAGTTTGGCATGGGGAAGGGGCGCTGTCAAATGGAACTCCAGGCCTGAGCCTGATACTAGGTCTTAGACAAAGGCCTGTCTAGGGAACAGAGCAGGAGAAATTGTAGGTGTTATACTTCAGATCCAGTACTCCAGATGGATACCAGTACCCCAATTCCCAAACCTCATCCAACACAAGTCTATACCTAATAAGTTGAGAGTCTACTGTAAGGAGAGAGCCCCTTTACTTCCTGCAGAACTGCAGTTATCTCTACCTCTGTGGAGTCAGGCTGGATCAGAGGTTTTTGGTAAGGAAGTCAGAGAGTTGCCACCCAGAGTGGGGAAACACACATAAACACCATGCCCTCTCTTGGTTTCTGTTTATTATACTTCCCTGCATTTAGCAAGAACAGCTTGAATAACATCACCTGTCTCTAACCCAGACTCCTTTTGATAAGACAGTTAAGGAAATATACCCTCTACCTCTTTGTCTGCTTTATCATGGGGAAGATGTTCCCCGAACCTTTAAAATCTTTTCTAAATTGCAAGAATAATATAAAATATTTGAAAGATTTTATTCTCTTTCCCTTAAAACACTTTACTTGGAAAGGGGGAAGTTTCTAGAAATAAAGACTTATTAGGAGCCAAGCCTCCCTACCAAATGACAAATGCAGCAGGCTGGGGAGCTGGGTCAAGCATTTCTTTCAACCGTATTTGGTTAATTAGCCTGATTGTTCCGCCTTCTATTGATACGATCAACTGTCCATACCAGCTGTTTGGTTTACAGAACAAATAGCAATCCTCTGTATGCTTTACTCCTTATCTTCCCGTTGAAGGATATGAACGCTGAACTGGGGCCTCTCCAGTCTTGGGCCTATCTACACCCCCGGGACAGGGGCTGGGACCCCACCACAGGTTCTCTGATTTGGCTCATACCTTTCATTAGTCCTGGAGAGCACAGACCACCCCAGCTCTCTCTAATTCCATCCCATGCCCTTAACAACCTCATCTCATGTGCTGGTTTCCACAGCCTTCTCATCATTAGTTCCCTCCACCTGGGGTCTCCATGACCTAGGGAAGAAAAATCTACCTGACACAGCCCTTCATCCCTTCACAACATGGTATGAACAAGGGTCTTAGTGTCTCAAAACCTGAGTCCCCAAACTCTGACACTTGTTATGTGCCTTCACTAGCTGTATAATAATAATACTGTCCTCACAGACTTACTGTGAGAGTTAAATCAGCTAATCCAAGTAAAACTATGTGAAAAAGTGCTATTCAAATGCATTTTATGGGAACCTGCCTACACTGCGGGCTTCCTGGGTGGTGCAGTGGTAAAGAATCCACCTGCCAATGCAGGAGATTCAGGAGACCCGGGTTCCATCCTTGGGTTGGGACAACCTCCTGCAGTAGGCAATGGCAACCCACCCCAGTATTCTTGCCTGGAGAATTCCACAGACAATGGAGCCTGGCGGGCTACAGTCCGTGGGGTCGCAGAGAGTCAGATGCAACTGAGCATGCATGCACTCCTACACTGTTGGTGGGAAGGTAAATTGGTGTAGCCACTATGGAGAAGAGAATTTAAACCGTGCAGCCACTATGGAGAACAGTTAACAGTTTTACTCAACTAAAAACAGAAGTACTGTATGATCCTGCAATCCCAGTTCTGGGCATTTACCCAGGCAAGACTATAATCCAAAAAGATACATGCACCCTGGTGCTCGCAGCAACACTATTTACCATAGCCAAGACATGGAAGCAACCCAAACATCCATTGACAAGTGACTGGATAAAGAAAGTGTGGTATATATTAATATATACAATGGAATATTACTCAGCTGTAAAAAATGAAATAATGCCATTTGCAGCAGTATGGGTGGACCTAGAGATCATACTAACTGAAGTAAGCCAGACAAATAGCATATATCGCTCATATGTGTAATCTAAGAGCGGACTCACTGGAGAAGACTCTGATGCTGGGAGGGATGGGGGCAGGAGGAGAAGGGGACGACAGAGGATGAGATGGCTGGATGGCATCACTGACTCGATGGACGTGAGTCTGAGTGAACTCTGGGAGTTGGTGATGGACAGGGAGGCCTGGCGTGCTGCGATTCATGGGGTCGCAAAGAGTCGGACACGACTGAGCGACTGATCTGATCTGATCTGAAATGAAAAGAATGTATAAATGAACTTATTTACAAAACAGAAATACACCCACAGAAATAGAAAACACAGTTATGGTTACCAAAGGGAAAAGGGATAAATTAGAAGTTTGGAATTAACATATACACACTACCATATACAAAATAGATAACCAAAAGGACCTAATGTATAACACATGGAACTAAATTCAATATTCAACTATATTCAATATTTTAATATATTCAACTATATTCAATAATAACCCATAAGGGAAAAGAATCTGAAAATGAACATATATATATATATATATATATATCTGAATCACTGTACTGTACAACTTTAACTAATATAACATTGTAAATCAATTGTACTTCAATTTAAAAATAACAATTTAAAAAAACCCAACAATGCCATCCACAAATTGCTTGCTCCCAGTCTGCAACTAGATCAATATGAAAGAATATTTAAATAGAGATACTTAGACTGATGAGTTTATAAAGCAAAAAGAAAGCTCACTTGACACATTACAAACTCTAAATATTGATACACACAGCATTTATTCAAAGTGTGCATAAAGGCTCTTAATATGGGGAGTCACTACTTTATCCACAACTTTTTGTGAAGTTAACAATTGTGTAATAACAAGGTATTAGTAGAATAGTGATTGTATTAACCAAACTTTCAGTGGACATCGTGTGCAAGTTTTACAGTTTTTTTCCTATGTAATTTTCTATTAATCCACATGTATTTTGTAAAAACATTATTCTGTGCCAAATTGGAAATTAAAGAAGAGATTAGTCATTTTTCACAGAGAATTTGAGAAGTTCTGACTTAGAAACTACTTGGTATATTGCAAAGAACAGAAGAAAGTGTTAAATATAGCAGGTGTTCAATTAAGGCTAGCTACCTTTATTTTCAATTTATAGATGAAGAATCTTAGGGAGAGAGAGGTTCAGCAACTTTTCCAGCACCCCACATCCACTGTTCCGTTCACTAGAGGCAGGCTACCCAGGATGTGGACATAACTGCCTGTATGCCTTGAGGAAATTGCCAGAAGCAGTAGTCTTAATAGGGACAAGGGAGTCTTGCAGAAAATCCTGCAGAATAAAAAGAAGCTGGAGGAAAATGAGTATCTCACCCAGTCCTCGGGTTGGCTATGGTGCCGGCAGGAGCTGAGATGAAATAGGACTACCCAGTACAGCACCTCGGGATGCACTGCCTTTGGAACACAGACTGGTATTTGGGGTCAGCAAGTTGCCTAGCTACTGGCAGAAAAGAAACAGTATTTAGAAACCAGGAGATTTATTGGGCAGCACAAGGTCTCTAGAGCTCCCTGGGCACCCCAACTTCCTTGCAAAGCTACAATGTCAGATAAGCTATATTCTTCAAAGTCAGATACAATCTTAATTTTTAAAAGAGAGAAGCTATAGGAGGAACTGAGCATTTCTAACAGAAACTGAACCCCACTTAAAGGGAATGCACTTTAGACAGACCTGGAGATGTAATTAATTTTTGCCTAGGTTCTATAGGAGAGGGCTCAGGAGAAAGTTCCAATTACAGAGAGAACAATCTCCCTTCCTATGTACCTCTGAGTTGTGACGAGTTGAATTTTTTGGTCTTGCTAAAAGGAGGGGAAAGCCAGAGAATGAATTAAGGAAGGAACCTATGAAGCTTGTGCTCAGTCATCCACTTCTGACTCCTTTCCTCCAAACCACCTTGAGAGCTGAGCCCCCAGCACACACAGCGCTGGTCTCTGCAGTGTCTGAGCAAGTGTCAGCCCGCACTTCACAGCCCATTAGCGGACCGGAGGACAAGGGAAGTTAAGTGCCTGCAGTCCACAGAGGAGCATGTCGGTCTATTTTTTAGCTGTGGGAAGCATGTCATCTCCAAGAAGATGCCTGTGACAGCTGGGCAGATGCTGGGGCAGGTGGGGCTTCTCCCTGCTGCTAATGAGGCTTTTCCTGGTGCAGGAGCAGCCCTCCGCCCACGCTGCACTAATTCAGCCTTAATAGGGAAAGGCGAACATTCTTTTCAGTGAAGGGCAGAGCCCATGCCAGGACCTTTCGCTTGTTTTAGCATATGATTTTTAACCTTTTTTAAAGAAGTCAAACATATTTTAGTATTATATGTAATTATGTGCTTGAATATTTGAAAGGGAAGTGTAATAAAATGTTTAATATTTATACCTGTAACATAAATGAGAGCATTTCTAAAAGGCCAGCTCATTCCATAACAGTTTTAAAAGTGAGGCATCCATGGCTAAGGTTTCTGAACGTTTGTAGTGGTTACATGACGGTATATGTTTGTCAAAACTCATTGAATTATACAACCCAAAGGCTGGATTTTCAGCATGTAAATTGTACCTCAATGAGAAAAATAGAGGAACTTCTTAAATCCCAAAAGGAATTTTAAAGAAATACATATATATTTTAATAGTTTATTGGGGGAAATAGCTTCAAACTTACAGAAAAGTTCCAATAATAATGCGAAGAGCTTTTCTTCCTGAACCCATGTGAGAGCCACCCAGGTGGCTGACCTGCCACCCCATCAGGTCAGTTCAGTTCAGTTGCTCAGTCGTGTCCGACAGTTTGCGACCCCATGGACTGAAGCACACCAGGTTTACCTGTCCATCACCAACTCCCAGAGCTTGCTCAAATTCAAGTCCATTGAGTCGGTGATGCCATCCAACCATCTCATCCTCTGTCGTCCCCTTCTCCTCCTGCCTTCATTCCCAGCATCAGGGTCTTTTCCAATGAGTCAGTTCTTCGCATCAGGTGGCCAAAGTATTGGAGCTTCAGCTTCAGCACCAGTCCTTCCATTGAATATTCAGGACTGATTTCCTTTAGGATTGACTGGTTTGATATCCTTGCAGTCCAGGAGACTCTCAAGAGTCTTCTCCAACACTACAGTTCAAAAGCATCAAAAGCTACCCCATCACTCCTGAATATTTCAGTATATTTCCCATAAACAAGGACCTCCTCCTACATAACCACAAAACAACCTCAAAATCAGGAATTCAAGACTGATAGCCATCCAGTGTCCAACACACAGACACCATTCAGGTTTCACCAACCGTTCCAATAACGTCCTTATAGAGAAAGGATCAAATCTAGAACCACACGCTGCACCTGGTCATCATATTCCCCTTCTGTCTTGAATACTTCCTCAGTCTTTCTTTGACGATTATGGCCTTGACACGTTTGACAATTACAGGCCAGTTGTTTTGCAGAATGTCTCTGAATCAGGATTTGTCTGATACTTTTTTCATAATTAGATTCAGGTTATGATTTTTGGCAGGAATATCACAGAAGTGACATGGTCTTCTTATTGAAACCTATTGGGGACACTTGATTTTAAATTGCCCCATTGCTAGAAATGTTAAACTTTTTTAAAGTAATTTTATTTATTTATTTATTGGCTGTGCTGTGTGGGCTTTTCTCTAGATGCACAGAACAGGAGCTGCTCTCATTGCAGTGAGTGGGCTTCTCAATGCAGTGCCTCCTCTTGTTGCAGAGCACAGGCTCTAAAACACAGGGTCAATAGTTGTGGCATGCAGGCTTGTTGCTCCGTGGCATGTGGGGTCTTCTCAGACCAGGGATCAAACCCATGTCTCCTGCATTGGCAGGCAGATTCTTTACCACTGAGCCACTAGGGAAGCCCTTACTAATGTTCATTTTGAACACTTGGGAATTCCCTGATGGTTCAGTGTTAGGATGCCAAGCTTTCACTGCTGAGGCTGCTGGGGCTTTGAACCCTGGTCAGGGGCTAAGAGGGCTTTCCTGTTGACTCAGTGGCAAAGAATTTGCCTGCCAATATGGGAGACTTGGGCTTGATCCCTGGGTTGGAAAGATCCAGGTTAAGATCCCATAAAATACGCACTGCCCCAAAAAACTGTTTTTTTGATCACTTGTTTGAAGTGGTGTCTGAGTGGGTGTATATAAACATAAATGTTCATATCTCTATCTTTATACCTATATATACATACTGGAGATCGTGGGTCCACAATGATGTCTTCAATTCCAAACTAGCATCACTGATTTGAGTTTTCCCTCCATATTTGTAACTCCTTGACTCCCACTATCCTTCATAAATGTACTCGTTGGCTCATCTCTCATCACCACCTCCCCTACCTCCCACTGTCCCCTCCCTCACCTAACCTGTGCTCTTAACTTCCTGTTCGGGGCCACCACCACCACCACCCCTACACGGGTGCCCTCTTCACCCTGCTTGGCCTGCCAGGATTGCAAGGCCTCTGTCCCTGTCATTCCCTCAAACACACGGGTGCCTCCTCTGCCCATTTAGGCTCTGTTGCCATGCTCTGGTCCTGCCCCTCCTCCCACAATAGATGCCTATTTTGCACAGTTCTAGTGATATTTGGACTAAATTATTCAGGAAAGAAGGAAGAAAGGAAGGGAGGGAGGGAGAAAAGCTTTACCCAAATGCTGGTGTGTGGGTTTCTGTGGTCCTTCTAATTCAGCCCAGAGCATGTCTAGAATGAGTTCTCTCCTGTCTTGAACCTGGTCTCTAGAAGGGTCCTCACTTCATCTTTCCTTATCCTTACTCATCAACCCTGTTCTGTGTCATAGGCACCCCCTGCAACCAACACACTGTTAAGCCCACCCCGGAAAAGCTCAATGCTGGGGAGTCTTGGTGTGTGCCTGTCTCTTACGGGCTGGGTCCCATCCTGGCTCCCCATTTCTGCAGAGAAAGTGGTACTTGCAAGGCCTCGAAATGGAATACCTTGCAGATCACATGAGAAGCCAGAAAGGATCTATTTAAACCCAAAGGGGAAAAAATACTTTTTGGAGGGATTTTAGGCCCTATGACATGCCTTTGAGGAAAGGAGGAGAGGATGGTTATTCCCAAGATCCCACACCTGAGATGCCTGGTTAGTTGGGGTCAGGTGTCAACTTAAAGCTGCCTCCCCATCCCAGGTAAAGAGAGGCTCCTCTGGCTTGCTCTGTGCAGCTCAATTGCTCTCACATGTACTTTGTTGCCAGCGAACCACCCTCTTGTTAGTATGCCATCACAATTTTTTCTTATGATAAATAGTTATTTTAAAAAAATCAATTCTGGAAAGTGAAAGAAGTTACTGTGTTCATGGCTCTGGAAAAGGACTATATTAAATGAGTCATGTATGTGTGCTCAGTCACTTCAGTTGTGTCTGACTCGGACTGTAACCTGCTAGGCTCCTCTGTCCATGGGATTATCCTGGCAAGAATACTGGAGTGGGTTGCCATTTCTTCCTCCAAGGGATCTTCCTGACCCAAGGATCAAACCTTCGTCTCCTAAGGCTCCTGCATTGGCAGGTGGATTCTTTACCACTGAACCACCAGGGAAGCCTGGTACAGTTAAATGGAAAGGTTGGTTGAATAAACTATCTTAAAGAGGATTTTTGAGGGGAGGAATAATAGTTGGGCAGAGGGGTCAGTGAATTTGTATTTGTTTCACAAGGGTTAACTAGCCCGTCTAACACATTTCAAAATCATCTAGGGTCCTTGTGAAAATCTTAGACTGATTCCTGACTAAACAGATTGATATAACCGGAGAATACCACCTGGAATATATGACGATTATAATGGTATGAAATAATTACACATTCAGTTGAAACAGTATTTTGGATCTTGAATTTTGATCTTTTCCTGGGCCAGCAGAATTCAACAGCACTCTCTTGTGAGTGGCAGCCACAGCTCCCAGTCAGCCCAGTGATCTCAAGGGCAAACAGTGGATACACTTACAACCGTTCTGTTTTTCACTTTCAGTATTCAGTAAGTTACATGAAATATTCAACACTGTATTTATAAAATAGGCTGCGTGTTAGATGGTTTTGCCCACCTGTAGGCTAATGTAAGTGTTCTAAATACTTTTAAGGTTGCTTAAATTATAAGCCTAGGCGCAGTTATAATTTTTATAGGTTTAGGTGTATGAAATGAATTTTCCACCTTATGATATTTTCAACTTTCAGTGGGTATATGGGGAGAGAAGCCCATCATAAGGAAGACCTGTATGGTTTAACAATCTTCTTAAGTGATTTCTCCCATAATCAAAGCTTGAGAACTGCTGCTTTATATGGGAAATACAGATACTTTGAAGAAATAAAGTTTAAATTTTAAAGCTTATTATTAATATATCAGGGTATCATTTATGTTGCATTATGCATTCTAGTCTGTTGATTTAGAGTAATGTCTGTTACTTATATTGTAGTCCACAAATTCTGAAGTGAACGTCTTTCACTTTTATCCATGCATTTGAATTTCAAATGTCTAACATTTTCTAGGAGTCATTAGTCCACATTTTTCTAAACTAATCATCACAATCATTGCACAGCTTCTTAGCTAAGCTTCTAAATCATTGTCTTTGATAGCAGAACTGGTAATAGGGCTTGTCTCCCCTCCAACAGGGCTTTTAGTCTCTAATTGGCTTTTATTTTTTGAAATGTAAAGTCATTCTCCTTCAAGGAAAAACAGTCCATCAAATTTCCCACTAGCTAAGCTTTTGAAGCCAGTCTTTCTCAAACTTAATGTGCATCAGAAAAATCTAGAGAGCTATGGAGTCTGTGAGTCCTCTGACTCTGTCAGCCCGGGATGTGGTGAGTATAGACTGTGAAAGTGGATGGTCACATCACAAGCAAATCAAATGCATTAAGTGATGCCTTAAATCTCAGTCCCCTAGATTTCTGCCTGTAGGATGATATAACAGTGGGCACAGACATTTGCTATACTCTTTGGTAACCCAATATTTCTCCGTTCTGTTCCTACTTCTGGGCAATTAGGCATTAGGTTTTCTCCCTGAGGCAAAACCCTCCACCAACCTTCCTTGGAACTAGAGCACAAGGAGCAAGATTTTCACTGGAGATAAGGAGGCAGGGATTTTATCAACAAGTGCTATTTCTTCTATTAGTGGGTGAGCAGGTGCTGAGACTTGTCGGTATATTGAATATATTGAATGTATTCATTTTTGATCAAATAAACCAAGACCTTGGCCTTGGTTTATGCAGTCAATTGTGGATAATTGAGGTTCCAAATGGTAGATGCTTTTTGAAAATAGTGATTACAGAAGAAAATTCAGAGTCCCACTTATATTTCAGAGAAAAGACCTGGGCTGAAGCTTTGACTTTGCAGCCAAAATATATATGAGAGCATTCCCACTCACCTACATGGGCATTCTCACCAGCCAAAGTATCTTTGAATAGGAAGAAGGATCCAATGATGGGAAAGATTGAGGGCAGGAGAAGAAGAGGGTAACAGAGGATGAGATGGTTGGATGGCATCATCGACTCAATGGACATGAGTTTGAGGAAACTCCAGGAGGTAGTGAAGGACAGGGAAGCCTGGTGTGCTGCAGCCCATGGGCTTGCAGAGTCAGACACCACCAACTAAACAACAACAAAAGGATCTAAGCAATTGCTAGAAGGTGATGTTAATTCCCTGGTGGTGATTTAGTCACTAAATCATGTCTCTTTGCAACCCCATGTACTGTAGCCCACTAGGCTCCTCTGTCCATGGGATTTTCCCATCCCTGGAGTAGGTTGCCATTCCCTTCTCCAGGGGATCTTCCTGACCCAGGGATTGAACCTGGGTCTCCTGCATTATAGGTGGACTCTTTACCATCTGAGCCACCAGGGAAGCCCATTAATTCCCTACTTCGGTTTAGACTCAGTCTCCTTATCCCTCTTTTCACCTCATTTCACTCCCCACTCCCCAGCTAAGAGCATAGTTATCTGATAAAGTAAGAGTTGTGTCCCATGAGCCCTGCCCCTTTCCTCTTGTGAATCAACTAGTCCAGGAAGCAGGTATTCTCTGCCTCACAGTTTATCAGGAGAGGGTTTCAAACCCTGACTGGACCGCATGAAAGAATTTCTTCTGTCTTTGTAGAAAACGGGCAACTAGCTAAGGTTATTTTAGCTGATTTTATCTCAACCTTGTCAAATGTCTGTCAGTCTGCATTTTTTAGCTGATTTTACTCAACTTCATCAAATGAATGTCAATCTGCATAAGAAGGGCAAGATTGCTCTCTGCTGCTTCAAGGTAGAATAGCTGCACATATTCATAGACAGGCTTTCCCAGCAGAAAACTCCTTACACTAGTAGCCAGAGGAGAGTCTCCTTTGATAAAAGAAGTTCTGGCCTTACTGGAAATGCATAATGAACTCTGAGATAGTGAAAATCCAAGAGCTCATATCTTGAAGTAACTCATTTACCTAGGTCTATTCCAAATTGAGTGTCTTTAAGAGCCGCAGAAACATTACTTTACCAACAAAGGTCCGTCTAGTCAAGGCTATGGTTTTTCCAGTAGTCATGTATGGATGTGAGAGTTGGACTGCGAAGAAAGCTGAGTGCTGAAGAATTGATGCTTTTGAACTGTGGTGTTGGAGAAGACTCTTGAGAGTCCCTTGGACTGCAAGGAGATCCAACCAGTCCATTCTAAAGGAGATCAGTCCTGGGTGTTTTTTGGAAGGAATGATGCTAAAGCTGAAACTCCAGTACTTTGGCCACCTCATGCAAAGAGTTGACTCATTGGAAAAGACTCTGATGCTGGGAGGGATTGAGGGCCGGAGGAGAAGGGGACGACAGAGGATGAGATGGCTGGATGGCATCACTGACTCGATGGACATGAGTCTGAGTGAACTCCGGGAGTTGGTGATGGACAGACAGGGAGACCTGGCGTGCTGCAATTCGTGGGGTCACAAAGAGTTAGACATGACTGAGCGACTGAACTGAACTGAGAGGGCTTCCCAGGTGGTTCAGTGGTAAAGAATCTTCCTGCAATGCAGGAGACTCAAATTCAATCCCTGGGTCGGGAAGATCCCCTGGAGAAGGAAATGGCAACACACTCCAATACACTTGCCAGGGAAATCCCAAGGACAGTGGATCCTGACTGGCTACAGTCCATGGAGATCGAAAAGAGTCAGACAAGACTTAGCAACTAAACAACAACAAGAGCCTATAGAGAGCACATGACTTCATATCCTCAAAGTCAACCCATAAATGGCACTTCCCACAGACCATTGTGAATTAAATGCAATTATCTATACCTCCCTGGGATGGCACCATCCCTCAATCATTCCACCCTCAATTCCACAGTAACCCTGCCTCTTACTCCCCCAAACTCCCCCCATCCCATCTCTCTTCCAAGTCAAATATGAAATAAAACTATTTTATGATGAGACAAGAAAAATTTAGCTATAAAAATTTCTCCATGCTTTGAT
>NW_011494903.1:8692177-8729139 GCF_000754665.1 Bison bison bison
TCTGCTCTCCCCACCACTGTGCACTGTGTATATGCATTATGCATTGACCAAACCTCCACCTGCTCACCCATCAAGAACAACATTCTTTCAACATTAATGAGAAAATTCCTTAACGATAACATTCTTTCTTGATAGAGGTCGCATGGTGCTTAGATCCGGATTATGTAAACTGTCAATAATACATTATTTAAGTACAGCCTCTGTCTCAAAAAAATGTGTAAAACTGTGCCTTGACTTCTAACAGGTGGAAGAGTTCTTAGAGCTTTCTGAAATGCTCTTTCTGGGTTGCAATCCTCACATTTGCCTTGAATAAAAAATGTTCATTTCTTTCTTAGATCAACTGATTAATTTTTCATTGACACATGCTTGATGTAGTAGGCAAGATATCAGAGACACTTGACAGACACCTAGATTCTACCTGGAACTGGTGCTTAGTACAAGCATGGGCCCATTGAGCCCCACAGGCTTATTGGTATTCCTTGGATGTTGTAGTGAGCTCTCTTGATACTCGGATCTTATTGTTTGGATGATAGTCCTAAAATTTTTATTGAAGCCGGTTTTCACTTAAGACATGGAATCTTAAGGTGCACAGGTGCTGTTCCTAGGCAGGACCTAGGGGGTCTGGGCAAGAGAGCCAGGGAATTATAGATGGCTGGATTTTGTTAGATTTGGCTTAAATTGGAAAAAAAAAAAAAAAACAACTGAGTTGATATATAGTCTGAACAAAACATTTGCTAGTGAAATGAGGCTGAATTATTCAGCTCTGATGAATAAAGGGACATTTTGCTCCTTTTGGCCACGAGCCTTCCTCAGGCAACTGAGAACCTTGCGAAAGTGTCTGAGGATCAGCTCTGGTAACATGCAGAGGTCGCATAGGGAAAGCCCTACCACCACCATTAAGTGAATATTGCTCCAGGGGCATGATGGAGACTGATCATTTAGTGGTAGCCTCTGAGCACCTGTGACAATTTTAGACTGTCTGTCATTGGGAGAAACCAAGCCACATAAAAGAAGTTGAACTGACCCAAGGGTAACTCCTTGGGGAGCTAGACTCACAGATAGCACATGTGTGATCCTCCACACTGGGCTCAGAAAGTTGCTGAGATAATATCTCATATCTGAATTAGGCTCTGAAAATGAAAGTTGCTCAGTGGTTTCCAACTCTTTGCAACCCCATAGACTATACAGTTCATGGAATTCTCCAGGACAGAATACCAGAGTGGGTAGCCTTTCCCTTCTCCAGATCTTCCCAACCCAGAGATCGAAGCCAGGTCTCCCGCATTGCAGGTGGATTCTTTACCAACTGAACCACCAAGGAAGCCCAAAAATACTGGAGTGGGTAGCCTATGCCTTCTTCAGCGGATCTTCCCAACCCAGGAATAGAACCTGGGTCTCCTGCATTGCAGGGGGATTCTTTACCAGCTGTGCTACAAGGAAAGTCAGGCTATGAAAGTAATACTGGGAAATTGTGCCTCAAAGAACAGCTCCCTTGCAAATAGTCACCTATGGGAGCATCAGCTGGGTTTAAGTATGCTTGCAAGTACTTAATTGGAAAATAAAGATCAGGTCCTGAAATGGCCACGCTGGGGTTGTGATACTCCAGAACAATTTTCAGCTGGCAGTTAAAACCATCAGTCTTCTGGATATGTGCCTGCAGGATCTACTGGAAGCAACAGTGGTGTTTTCAACTTCTCTAAATTTAGATTAGCTGGGAAAAATATTTGTAGAGCTAACTCCATGGATCCTTTGAGTTGGAGAAACATCTGAACTGTTAAAATTTTAGAGCCTTCATTTTAAACTAATGTACCTATTTTAATTGGTAGATATAAGCCCCCCAAAACTTCAAAATTCCAAAATAAAAGATTTGTTGTAGAAGGCTGCACGTGTGCTAAGTTGCTTCAGTCATATCCAACTCTTTGCAACCCTATGGACTACAGCCCACTAGGTTCCTCTGTCCATGGCATTCTCCAGGCCAGAATACTGGAGTGGGTTGCCATACTCCCCTCCAGGGGATCTTTCCAAGCCAGAGATCGAACCTGCGTCTCTTGCATCTCCTGCATTGGCAGGCAGATTCTTTACCACTAGCTCCACCTGTTGTTCAGTTGCTCAGTTGTGTTCAACTCTGCAACCCCATGGACTGCAGCTTGCTCAAACTCATGCCCACTGAGTTGGTGATGCCATCCAACCATCTTGTCCTCTGTTGTCCCATTCTCCTGCCTTCAGTCTTTCCCAGCATCAGGGTTATTTATAATAAATCAGCTCTTTGCATCAGGTGGCCAAAGTATTGGAGCTTCAGCTTCAGTCCTTCTAATGAATATCCAGGATTGATTTCCTTTAGGATTGACTGGTTTGACCTCCTTGCAGTCCAAGGGACTCTCAAGAGTCTTCCAACACCACAGTTCTAAAGCATCAGTTCTTCGGTGTTCAACTTTCTTTATGGTCCAACTCTCACATCCACACATGACTACTGGAAAAACCATAGATTTTGACTATATGGACATTTGTTGGCAAAATAATATCTCTGCTTTTTAATATGCTGTCTAGATTTGTCATAGCTTTTCTTCCAAGGAGGAAGCGTCTTTTAATTTTGTGGCTGCAGTCACCACTGCAGTGATTTTGGAGCCCAGAAAATAAAGTCTGTCACTGTTTCCGTTGTTTCCCCATCATGCCGTGAAGTGATGGGACCGGATGCCATGATCTTCTTTTTTTGATTGTTGAGTTTTAAGCCAGCTTTTTCACTCTGGGATACCCCTTAAGGAAACTATCTAAAGATGAATAAATCAGTTGTGAAAAATCCCAGTTCTGTTTCAGTGGCAAAGATTAGCCTGAAGCACTTTATTGAACTGTTTTGCAGAATTTAAACCCCTCCCCCCACCTTTAGCGCTCAACCACCAGATCAACTGGAGCCTAAGGGATGTTAATGTTGACTTTATCGACCTTCTTGACTTCAAGGAAAGCTTGGAATCTGTCAAGCTTTGCCCCATTTCTATGCTGAATTCACCTCTGCTCAAACTCCTTCATGAATATGCATATGACCTTAGCCTAAAACATTCCCAATTTTGCTCTTTGGGGAGATACTGCTTTGGAGGAGATCCCGGGGATTCTCCTTACCTGCTGCAAGTAATTAATCTTTCCTTCTCCTGATTGGTGGCTTGGTTGTGTCTATTGGCTTGGCACCTACCAAGAGGTGAACTGTTTTGTGGTGGTTGTTGTTTAGTCACTAAGTTGTATACAACTAAAAGAAGGTAAATGGGGCATTGGCTTATGATGCAGCAGAGAAAAGGAAGGTCAAATTAAAATGCTTGTACAGACTAGAAAGAGCAAGATTATTTGCTTGAAGAACCCAGGAAGTTTCAGGAATTAGAGGCATTGGGTACAATGGAAGAAAGGAGACTAAATATAAGGGCTTTATTTGAAGTCTGCATAGAGAGGAGTTAAACCTCTGTCTGCAACCCTACCTTGTGCAGTCAGGTGGTTGCTCCATGCTGCGCCTCCCAGAATGTTTGGTTTACTCTCAATCAGAGAGACTGCAGCCTTCTGAGACACCAGGGTCTGAGGAGGACAAAGATGAAGTGGGCTTGGACATTGGGAGAGTAAGTTACAGTCAGCATATTGAATAAGACTTCCTCTGCCAAGCCCCTTCCTGCATGCAACACCAGCAGGCTTAAGTTGCAGGGCGATTGGAAGAAACTTCTCTAAAGAAACTTAACAACCCCTACAGAATGTTATTATAAAAGGAATAGGCTCAGAACAGAGAATAATCCTGAAAACTTAAAAAAGTGGCAGTTGAAACTTTTTTTAATCAATAGAATGAATGGGAAGATAAAGGAGAACTCGAGTGTAAAACAACTAAATGATAGAAATTAGGCACTAAAAACAGAAGGAAAAATAAACTGCCCATCAGATTGTAATTCAGTAAAGTTCTCCAGTCTGTACACACACACACACACACACATGAAATTATAGAAAGAAAAGGAAATCTCCCCTAAAGTAGAACACCTATATAATAGAAGGCTCATTAGGACCAAGATAAGGAAGAAAGTCATCAAAGACAACACAAAAAGCCTTTCTCAGAACTGCAGGGCACCAATTTCCAGAATGAAAAGGCTGCTCACCAGGTTGGATGGTAAAAGACCCACACCGTCATCATGTAATTTCAGAACAATAAGGCTAAAGAAAAAGAGATCTAAACTTTTCAGAGAAAAAAAGTGACAGGTAACCCACAAAGGACAGAGAATAAGAATGGATTCTTCAGAGAAATACTAGAAGGCAGAAGAAAATGAAAGCAATGTCTTCCAAAGCCTTAGAAAAAAAAATTTTATTTTCAACCAACATTCTATACCTAACTCCACACATCCTTCTTTGAAAAGCAGCTGGAAAATCCTGCTCACCATGAAGCTGTGACCCAAGTGAAAGGAAGAGATGGAATTCAGGGAAGAGATCAAATATGGAGTGGAGATGGGAGCTGCCGATACAGGTGAGGGCTGCCGTGAGCCCACGTTGCAGATGAATGCTGGAAGCTTCTAGAAGAAACTTGTCTTGAAAAATGGTAGTAGAGGGTATGGAGATGTAAACTAACCTTACTGCAGTATATCATTTTGCAGTATTTATGTGTACCAAATCATCACATTGTGCTTAACTTACCACATTATTGACATATATGTATGTCAATAATACCTCAATAAAGTTAGGAGGAAAATTGACTTTTGGGAAAAGTATAATGAAAGGTACAGAAAAGAACTGTTCAAGTCAGATACTCAAGGAAAAGATTTTAAAAGAAAGAGAAAACTATCAAGTCCATTAAGAAAAGCTGTACTAGGAAAATGTAATCATAGAATGTGATTAGAGCATATTTATGAACCTAGTAACAATAACACCCTGTTGTTGCTGTTGCTTAGTTGCTAAGTTGTGTCCTGACTCTTTGTGACTCCATGCTCTACAGCTCGACAGGCTCCTCTGTCCATGGGATTCTCCAGGCAAGAATACTGGAGTGGGTTGCCATTCCCTTTTGCAGGAGATCTTCCCAACCCAGGGTCTGCACCCGCATCTCCTGTACTGGCAGGTGGATTCTTTACCACTGAGCCACCTGAGAAGCCCAATTACACCTACTGTGGATTTAACAAAAAGTTGATATATGTTAGGATGGAGGGAAGAAATGAAAGGGTGTGAATTAAAATCTACATCTTCTGAAAAAGTCCAAAGAAGGTTCTAAAGTGAGAGAGAGTAACATATTTGGACACAGGAACAGAAGCCTACACAAGCATGGTTACGTGGTTGCCTGGCACAGTGGGACTCAGCTGAGGGTCCACAGTACAAGAGCCTGGTTTCCTTTCAGGCCTTCTACTACAATTTGATTTTCAGGGTGTGCTTCTCAGCATCAACTAGGAACTTGTTAGACACAGGGTCCCAGGACCCAGACCCACAGCGTAACTGCACATTTTCACGGCATCTCCTGGAGATTCCTGTGCCCAGTACAACTCAAGAAGCACCGTCTAGCAGTCACAGCGCAGATGTGTGGGGATGTAGTAAAGATCAGTGAAGCAAGTGGATGCAGTGGGCACAGGTCACCAGGGGCTCAGGCGACCATTCCAGGTCCTTCAAGCTTTCACTTGTCTAGACCATCCTAACCCGCCTGCACAGTACAGACTTCGTCTCTACAGATTTTGGCTTCATTTTGGTTTTGGTACATACTTTACACATTTTGGCATCTACTTTAATTTTGTACCTAATTTTGTGATTTTTATGCCACAAAATCCGTTTTTGCAGATGTCATTGTCCTTACGTCCTTCCTGTCTGTATATTTTATTACCAAGATCATGTAACTCTTGATACAGTCTAAACAATTAGATTCTATCACTTCTTTTTAGGCCATGCTGTGTGGCATGTGGATCTTAGTTCCCTGACCAGGGATCGAACCTGTGCCCCATGCAGTGGAAACAAGGGGTTTTATCCATTGGACTGCCAGGGAAATCCCAGAAACTGGGTTCTGTCAATTCTTCATTATATGCCAGAAGAGATCAGAGGAGTACAATAAATAGAAGTCTGCTCTCTGGGAAAGAGAAGGAAAATAAACTACAGGCATAAGAGCTTTGCTGGGATGCATGCCAAGTTGCTTCAGTCGTGTCTGACTCCTTGTGACCCTATGGACTGTCATCAGGCTCTTCTGTCCATGGGATTCTCTAGGCAAGAATAGTGGAGTGGGTTGCCATGGCCTCCTCCAGGGGAGGTCCTGACCCATGTCTCTTATGTCTCCTGCATTGGCTGGCAGGTTCTTTACTACCAGTGCCACCTGAGATAAGAGAGTGGTCCCCTAATACCTCCACTGAAATCTGAGGACTAAGAAGGTGTCAGTTACAAAGAGTAATCTTTTGATTCCCAGTCCTGCTTACCTATGTCTTTATTATACTTTCATATCTTACATTTTGTAGTATTTCCAAGTATTGCAAGCAAAGCCATTTGTTGCTTCAAGTGTAAAAAGGGAACTGAAAAAAATCTAGATAAATCATAGCTAGTCTTTGAACTACATTATGAAAACCATTTAAAATAATTCTTTGTAATATGAGTTTTTTTAAAAAACTGAGGAAAAAAATCCAAACTCAGATACTATGATTTTAAAGAAATAAAAGTCAAGTATAGTTGTGAAATGAATTATTATGGTGTTATGACTTGTGAATACAAAGTTTTGGTTCAAATGCCAAATTAATTTCCCAAGATCAGATAAGAAGTTAATTACAAATCTGTCAAAGGCTGTCTTAAGACAGTCATAAGAAAGGCTTAATAATGAAGTTTCAAAAAGAAAAACCCCTGTGATTAAAGATCTTATCTTCTTTATTAAAATGAGGATTAGTCAATGCAAATTGGCTCTACTTTGAAGTGATCCTAGCAAACAAGCTACTGGAGTTACTGGAGAACTGACAAGATGTTACATTTTTAGAATCACTAAAGAGGAATTAATAAGTCTCCATTTATCAATTAAAAATAAGAAATTCCTTATTTTGTGGTGTTCTCCCAAACACCATTCATTGGCAAAAAAGAAACTCATAAATTATTCTTTATGAGAGAATACAGAATTTGTATATAGAATTCTAGGGCCCAGAAGTCTGCCATAAACACACGTTTTTTTTTTAATTGAAGTACAGCTGACATATAATACTAAATAAGTTACATAATGATTCACAATTTTTAAGATTATCCTCCATTTATATTCATTACAGAATCCTGGCTAAATTCCCTAGTACTATATAATATATCCTTGTAGCTGATTTTATACCTAAAGGTTTGTGTCTTCATATTCAAAAGCAGAGACATTACTTTGCCAACAAAGGCTCGTCTAGTCAAGGCTATGGTTCTTCCTGTGGTCATGTATGGATGTGAGAGTTGGACTGTGAAGAAGGCTGAGCGCCGAAGAATTGATGCTTTTGAACTGTGGTGTTGGAGAAGACTCTTGAGAGTCCCTTGGACTGCAAGGAGATCCAACCAGTCCATTCTGAAGATCAGCCCTGGGATTTCTTTGCAAGGAATGATGCTAAAGCTGAAACTCCAGTACTTTGGCCACCTCATGCGAAGAGTTGATTCATTGGAAAAGACTCTAATGCTGGGAGGGATTGGGGGCAGGAGGAGAAGGGGATGACAGAGGACAAGATGGCTTGGATAGCATTACTGACTCGATGGACGTGAGTCTGAGTGAACTCCGGGAGTTGGTGATGGACAGGGAGGCCTGGCGTGCTGGGATCCATGGGGTCACAAAGAGTCGGACACGACTGAGCGACTGACCTGATCTGATCTGAACCCTTGATCTATCCCTATACTGCCCCTCCCCTCTTGTCTCTCTGCACTAATAACCACTCGTTTGTTCTCTGTATCTATGAAACATCCTTCTTCCATCTAGATATAGAGATCTCTATAGATTCAGAAAACTAAGATCCTGGCATCCGGTCCCATCACTTCATGGCAAATAAATGGGGAAACAGTGGAAACAGTGGCTGACTTTATTTCTTGGGCTCCAAAACACTGCAGATTATGACTGCAGCCATGAAATTAAAAGATGCTTACTCCTTGGAAGGAAAAGTTATGACCAAACTAGACAGCATATTAAAAAGCAGAGACATTACTTTGACAACAAAGGTCCATCTAGTCAAGGCTATGGTTTTTCCAGTAGTCACGTATGGATGTGAGAGTTGGACTATAAGCTGAGCACAGAAGAATTGATGCTTTTGAACTGTGGTGTTGGATAAGACTCGATTCCCTTGGATTGCAAGGAGATCCAACCAGTCCATCCTAAAAGAGATCAGTCCTGGGTGTTCATTGGAAGGACTGATGTTGAAGCTGAAACTCCAATACTTTGGCCACCTGATGCGAAGAGCTGACTCATTCTGGGAAAGATTGAGGGCAGAAGGAGAAGGGGATGACAAGAGGATGGGATGGCTGGAGATGGCATCACTGACTCAATGGACATGAGTTTGGGTAAACTCCAGGAGTTGGTGATGTACAGAGAGGCCCAGCGTGCTGCAGTTCACAGGGTCACAAAGAGTCATTCACTACTGAGCGACTGAACTGAAACTGAAATAGATATCTATATCCATGACTCACCCTTCTTAAAAATTTGTGCAAATCTACTCTAAAATAGCTTCATGGTTGGTTTTAAAAGGTTTGTGTCCCCAAAACAGCTACAAGTGACATTCCTACAAGATGTCATCCGATGACTGAGCAGCAGGCCCCTGGTTCACACCGCAGTTTGAGAACAGAATATACTATGGGCTTGACCTCTCCACCCAACTTACATCATCTGTGTTACAAAACATAAAAGATAAATATTGGATCATGTGATTTGTTCCGGGTAGGTGTGTATGGACATGAAGGACAGAGCGGTTGAAACTTAATGTGAACAGAAATTTTTATTTTTAAATCATAATCCAATTCTAATCTTTTCCATTGATCAAATCTGAAAAAACTTAACATTTTAGCTGTATTACATTTATAAAAACATTCTTCCACATTACATTAGCACATTCCTCATGCTTTTATCCAGTGTTCAGAAATTTAATGAATCAAATCATGTTAATGTGTCACTTTTAATTACCTTCTTCAAATACGTATAGTCTAAAGTCTAAATTAAAAAACATTGATCTTCAGTAATCTCCAAAGGCTCTGCCAAATTATTCTAAGGTTAGTATAAGCTGATATTTTCCATCATACAAGTTCACGGTAGGCAAACACGTTCACCCTTTTCTACTGAGCCAAGCTGGGCAAAGTTCTTCCTTAGAATTCTTCTTCTGCCTGTTTGCTGCGGGAGTGCTTGAGCTGCTGGAGCCGCTCGATGGTTTCCGAGATGGTGCGCTCTCCGTGCACCTTATTGTCTCTGGTACGGATATTGACGGTGCCGCTGGTTTTCTCTTTTTCACCAACAACTAAACCAAAACCCACAAAACTTTTGTTAGGTGAAAAGACTCCTACTGCATATTCAAACAGAAATCCACCCTGTAGCTTCTGATTCATTAAAATGTACAGGTGACCAAATCTACTCATGAAAAAACCAAACCCAACCCACCATTCTGCAATGACTAGAACTGCTGTGCTTATTACCAAGTCACTTAATCCAGCCAACTTATTAAAAAGTCACCAGACGAAAAGCAGGAGGTGAAGGGGAGAAGATTTTTAGACAAACCTTTCAAGATTACTTGAATCTTTCAAGTTTCCAAACCCAAATGTTCCCTTGTTATATCAACAGAACAAACATACAGTTTGAGATCAGGAATGGAAAGACTACTGACGATCATAATTCCCTTAAGCCTACATCTCCAGGTTTAAAGTTTTCCTAAGTTTTGACAGGCTGTCTTTGGCAAGTCTCCTTTCTTACCTAGGATGAAGTTATATTGTGCCAACTGTGCATTTCTGATCTTCTTGTTTAATGTACAGCCTGGATCCAGATCAATGTCCACCATGAATTTAGCATTGTGGAATTGTTGCCGTACCTATTTAAACATAGAGAATTCTTCAGCTCTCAAGGAGAATTATATTTTGATCTTAAATAATTTTATTTAACAATTTGAACAATTACACAAACATTAAAAAGGAATGTTAATAAATATACTGAAGTATATATTATCGTGATGTGGAACTACAAAACGATATATTGTTTGAGAGATAAACTATGAATTAAATAAACCACGTTAAATTTTCCATCTATCTGACAACCAATTACCATTCAATAAGACAGAATGATCTGAATGGGCCATTTTTATCTCACTAATAGGTTGTTATGCTTTAGTGATCATTAACCAATGAACCTCCTGGGATTTTGAAGTATACAAATTTCAGAAAGGTTCTTAGTTAGTTTATTACAGTGCCAGGATAAGACTACACTCTCAACTGTAACCTATTTTAAAGTATAAAGCACCAGTGCTTTTTTTCTTAACACGAGCCCTGTGCACATGTTAGTTGAGTTATTCTGCCACTGGGTAAGAAGCCTGGTAACTGCAGGCTATTTAACATCTCTGGTCTCTAGTCATTAAGGATTAATAGCAGTGTCCTCCCCCCACAACTCAGTATAATCAAAAATCCACCCCCTACATAATTTTACATGCCACTCCATCCCCACATGGAGAAAGTTAGTGTTATAGTTGAAAAGTGAGTTAACTAAAACTGACCTTTTTTCTACTGTGAAAATACATGCATATACAATAAAGTAAAATCCATTAACCGTGGAAAGCATAACTGATTAAAACGACTGTGTGAGGTGATAGGAATACAGTATATCTTGAATAGTCTGCGTATCAGTTGGTTTTTTTAAATGTTCCTTTATTAAA
Source organism: Bison bison bison (assembly GCF_000754665.1). Classification (NCBI taxonomy): domain Eukaryota; kingdom Metazoa; phylum Chordata; class Mammalia; order Artiodactyla; family Bovidae; genus Bison; species Bison bison. The sequence goes on from NW_011494903.1 coordinate 8,702,983, forward strand.
AGGCAGTTGAGACTCGAGTGCAATTTATTCTGATCCAGACACAGGCTGGGTTTTTTTTTCGGCTGCACACTGTGGTCTGTGATCCTAGCACCCCAACCAGGGACTGAACCCGTGCTCCCTTCAGTGGAAGCATGGAGGCTTAACCACTGGACTGCCAGGGAAATCCAACATGGTGGTTTTGATGTTACAATGTTATTCATTCATATATAGATTTTTTGTCTAGCCAATTTATTACTTTCAGCTTGCAATTATGAAACAATGCTTTTTATTAATAATTCAACTTTTCATAATTTGAGATTCCTTAGCATGGAATTGTTGCTGTATAACAGAATAGACTGTTCTACTCTTTAAGGTGTGAGGTATGAATGGATATTCATACATCTGTTAGTAAGGTGGCTTTTTGGTAGGAGAGCAAAGATTGCTGTCATACCATCAATTTGAAAAAAAGTTTCAAATTAAAGAAATGTGCTTTAGAAACAAACCAAAATTACTCTGAGTCAAAGAACAGTTTACACTACATTATGCATTTGAATTTATATGTCACACTACTTGCTAATATTAAAAACTAAAACATCAAGTGTGTATAAAACTTTCCAAATTAAGTCTACTCACCACAGAACCACATAAAAAAACATTAAAGAGGTAATATTATCTACTTAGGCTTACCAAGGACTGAAATGTAAACACTTCTCTATATCACAGCAGTTTGACTTACAAAGCATAGATATAATTTATGAGATCTGAAAAGCTGAACAACAGCTATTAAATTTAAAGACAGTCATACTTAAGGATTACCTTTTGGGCATATTCATCACATGTTGGTCCCACTGGAACTACCATTACCTGACGAGGGGACAGCCAGAAGGGCCTTTAGAAGAAAAAAAAAATATGTAATGTGAATTTGGGAACTTTCTTCAACAAGGATAGCACACTTCTTAGTCTACTATTCAGTACCTTTTCCTGAAACATGCAAGGACCACTTCCAAAAACCTGGCTTTTTTTCAATGTCCAATAAGGACTGAAGGATGATTCAGGAGCAGAAAAAAGGGAAAATCTGTAATTAAGACTTGTCTTGCTAAGCAGAGAGAGCAAAGCAACTAGAGAGCTGGGACCACGCCCCATAATTCAACACAGCAGCTAACAGAAAATACCATGCACCTACGGCTAGAGGGCTTAACACACCGACAAACAAGAGCACTTAATGATTCAAGTTATTTTACCCCAAAGGTTATTTTATTCAAGTGTTACTGTATTATTCATTCTTCATGTAGGGACAGAGACTGTGCCTTCAGTTTATTCAAGATCCATTTTGCAGGACTCAACAAATAGAAACAGTTAGTAAGTGGTGATGGTACTTGGTAAAAGTGAGTGTGTTTTCCCTGCTTATAAAAAGGTAAGCCCATCTGCAGTTCTCCTTTCAGGGATTTCAGGCACCCAATCCCCACCGCTGCAGACTCAAGCCAGTGCTGCTCCTGGTCCCGCCTCCATTTTCAAGTTATTTTGCTACAATTAAGGGTGTAATTGCTACAGTTAGGCTAGAGTAAGCCCCAAATTGCTTCCCTCTTGGCTCAGCTGGTAAAGAATCCACCTGTAATGTGGGAAGATTCGATCCCTGGGTTGGGAAGATCCTGGAGAAGGGAAAGGCTAGCACTCCAGTATTCTGGCCTGGAGAATTCCATGGATTGTATAGTCCATGGGGTCACAAAGAGTCAGACGCAACTGAGCGACTTTCATTTCAAGCACCAAATTAGGCTGAATTTGGTGAGTACCAAATTCCACCCCAATTGTGGGCTGTTCCCCACCTACTACAGGTTTGGTAAAGCATCAGCTGAGGACCTCCCTATTCTCGAGATTGTGCAGAGAATACTGCCCATGTTGGTTTTGATTTTGTGAAATATAACTGAAAAGAAATTAGCTTATTTCATTTATACATATGACATCCCTAACTTAAAATGTCTGAACTAATCAAATTACAAAGAAAACTGAAGTGACTGCAATGTAATGACACAGGCTGTACAAAATGGGTGTTTCATAACCATTTCCTGTTTTCAACTGCCTTCCCAAAATGGGGCCCAGACAAAGGTGCTGAGAAAATAAAATGCAAGTAACGTGCTTATTATCTTGCTAGCAGAAACAAACGTTTCTAGAAATGAGACACAAAAATGTTAATTGGTTTGGACTCTGTACTTTCAATCCAAAAAAAAAAAAAAAAACAAACCCCAAAAACTTGGCTTCTAAAGGGTCCAAAATGCTTATTTATTATGATCAGCAACACTGAACAAGGTACTGCTGAAAGCCTACTTTTGTTTACTCAAACAAAAAACAAAGTTTTATAAGTTCCCAAAGTTACTTAGAAAGCAATCAAAACAATAATCTTCTTACTGATGAATAACTCATTAGAAAGCATTTATATAACATTCGAACCAATCAACTGCTAAAAATAATTGCAAACATTCTTCTAGTTAAAAACCTTGGGTTTAGACTGTGATTCCTTACTTTTTAGTAAACACTTGTCATTAATTAGAAGTCACCAACTAGAATCATTCTCCCTTTCCATCATAGAACTAAACTGGACAGCAGACATTTCTGACAGTTAATTTACATCATCTGGACAAAAACACACGGAAATAATGATGCACATTACCATTTGCCCCCGTAGTTTTCAGTGAGGATAGCAATCATTCTTTCCACTGACCCCAAGATGGCTCTATGGATAATGACTGGCTTTTTCTTATCATCACCATCATGGCTAGAAAGAAAAAAAATTGTTTTCCTGTATTTTGTATATATGTTCCTTTATGTCCTTATGGAAGAATATTCAGAGCAGACACTTAGAAACTCACCTTACAAAAGTAAGATTAAATCTAATGGGCAACTGAAAATCCAACTGTATTGTTGCACACTGGTGGTACCGCCCAATAGCGTCTTTAATCTGGATGTCAATCTAAGATGCAAAGATTGGGTTCTATTAGGGGTGAATTTTTAAAAACCTTAAAGTAATCTCTTCTTCATCGGAACAGAAAAGACATATTATTCTCAATTAGACTTTGGTACTGACCTTTGGGCCATAGAAAGCTCCATCTCCGGGATTTAATTCCCACTTTTCACCAAAGTCATTCAGACTGTTTTCAAGTTGCTAAGGATAAAACAAAATGATTTAAATTTTTGTTCAAATGCAACTTCTTCCATCCTAATTTGAGACTAAAAATATTCTAACTACTTTATGGGTTACTATTCTTTGCTTTACAATTTTGTCCACCTAGACATACTCATACACAAACCCCTTTAAAGATTACAGCTTGATGACTGAAAAAACACACTCAACCATGTCTAAAATACAAAATCACAGAGGAAAAAACTGGCTTACACAAGCCTAGAAACCATTTCCAATTTTCTTTCTCTTTTATCCATTTAAAGAAGCTTGGCTTTCTCACATTATGGCGCATGCCAATTTCACTCAAGTAATATTGAAGCACACTGAACCACCACTTACTTTCTCAGCTTGATTCCATACTTCAATATCTCCAAGGAATTTTTCTGGGCGAGTAGACAGGTTCAGTTTAAAAGAAAATCCAAATATGCTATATACTGTACGCAGAAAATCCAAACAACCTTTTATTTCATCCTCAATCTTTAAAAAAAAGAAGGGGGGAACAGTGGTAATTTAATTTTCCTCAATCTTCTTGACATGTCTTTCAAAGTGTTTCACCCCAGAATCTCATACCTGCTCCATGGCACAGAATATATGAGCATCATCTTGCTGGAACCTTCGGACCCGAGTAAGTCCTGTGAGTGCTCCTGACAGCTCATTCCTATGAAGCACCCCAAAATCAGCAACTCGCAGAGGCAACTCTCGCCAGGATCTTGGCCGATGATCAAACATGAGGCTAAAGAAGAGGGCAAAGAAAAATCCACTGACATTTAATTTCACAAGAACACAACTGCTTCTCTGATACTGCTAAGAAAGGCTGCCAAATACTGGATCTAGCTGTTCACACATTAAAAGTCTGGGCTTTTCTAAGCACTAGCATGAATAAAGCAGCAAATAAATTATAATACAACCATCCATGACCAAGCTAGAATAAAAAATGTATTTCCATTAAGTCTGAAGTCTTATCCTTGTGCTCTTTGAGGATGGCCTTTAAGGCTCATATTGTAAAGAAAATCTTAGCTATAGAAACAGTGGAAATGAAAGTCTGTACTTAAGCTGTTGTGCTATGCAAGTCACTTCAATCATGTCCAACTCTTTGCTACCCTATGGACGGTAGCCCACCAGCCTCTTCTGTCTGTGGAACAGGCAAGAATCCTGGAGTGGGTTGCCATTCTCTTCTCCAGGAGATCTTCCTAATCTGGGGGTTGAACCTGTGTCTCTTAGGTCTACCTGCACTGGCAGGTGGGAGATTTTCCACTAGCGTCTCTTGGACTTTCTTACTGCTCCCCAAAGTGCTTTAGTTCCCGGTTAGTCTGAAAGTGCTTCAGAAACTTTGAAGAACCTGGGAAGACTAAGAATAAACTTGAACTTGGCTCCCTGACTTACAAGCCAGGGCCCCCGTGGAGACTCCTCCGTTTCACGCCCTCTGCCCTCGAGGCCTGGTTGCTGGGACCGGTGCCAGGAGCTATGACTTGGCCACCTGCAGCCAGCCACAGCTCTCCCTGGTCTGCCCTATGCTGCTCCTCACCCAGCTTCCAAGGATACAAAGTGAACTGCCTCAAGGCAAGGAGGATTTTCCAAGGATGTCAATTCATCAGCAGGAGGTTCTGATGCATGTATCTTAAAAAAATAAATAAATAAAAGTCTCCCCTGTTCTGTATCCTGTCCACTGATGCTGCCCCAATGCCACTCTTGAATGTCTACAGATCTGAGGATCTAGCTGGGCACAGAAGACGTTACACCACTGCACTTACGATGCAATTAAATACTCTTCTGATTACATCATTGTTTTCTTTTTAAATACTTTCAAAGGAGGAAGAACAATCTAGGACTGATTGCTGAAAATCTATGAGAGAAACTCAAAACTGCTGAATACCAGTGTCCCGGGCAGTTCATGGGTTTCAGAGCAAACAGCTCCTTTTCCACTTCAAAGGAGAACATGTTCTCGCTGTAGTGCTCCCAGTGGCCCGAGGTCACCCAGAGCCGGCTATTATAGATGTTCGGGGTGACCACCTCCTGGAATCCTCGTTTCCTGTATTCACTCTGTTAGGAAACAGACACAATGCATGTAGGGAATACATGCTTACACATCAGGTGCAAGGAACAATTTCACGAGCCATTGTCTACCATCTAGTAAAGTTCCAGATGCACATCTTAAAATCGCAAAGCTCTGCTGGGAGGGATTCACCCAAGAGGAAGCCCCTGACATGTACAAGAGGAGGGTACTCCAGCACAACTGGTCACACGGGAGAAAGGGAAATGACGTCAGTGCGCCCAGTAAGCACAGGGCACACTGTGGAAGTTAGACGATGGATTAATACTGAACAGGTGAAAATGAACTGGATGTGTACTTATCTGAAGTGAAAATCACAGGGCAGACTAATACACATCAAGGCTTCATGCATGTAACTTTGAAGCACACAAACACATAATTTAGATACGTATTTATACGGCAGATGTAAAAATAACATGCACAAAAAGGATCCATCCATGCTAACTTTAAAATAATACATAGTTTCTTCTAGGAAAGGAAGGAAGTAGATCAGAAAGGACTCTTAAAAGACAGTTCCTCCCCCCTTACTATGTATATATTACTCTGTTGTTTAGTTGCTAAGTAGTATGTGACTCTTTAACCCCACTGACTATAGCCCGCCAGGCTGCTCTGTCCACGGGATTTCCTAGGCCAGAATACTGGAGTAGGTTGCCCTTTCCTTCTCCAGAGGATCTTCCTGACCCAGGAATCAAACCCATGTCTTCTGCATTGGCAGGAGGATTCTTCACCACTGAGCCACCAGGGAAGCCCATGTATTACTCTACCTCAATAAAAAACCTGAAGCAAATATAGCCCTATTTGGATATGTTTTAATTAGGAGATGAGTACAGAGATACTGGTGGTGTTATTCTCTATAAATATACGGTTGTCACAGTTTACAAAGAAAAAAGTAATGTAAAGATTAACTTGTTTTTCAAAGAAAATACAAATGAATGGTCAGAAAGCCACAGATCTCCCACATAAGGGGTTACGGGCCCCATTACAAGCTCACCAGCTTATCTCATGTATATATACCCAACTATATGGACTAGATCACATATTAGGAGGAAAGAATTTTTTATACATTTTATGAGACCTAATACATACATTTTCATTTATTCTTTAAAATGTTTCTTCTCAAACACAAGGTTATCTTTCCCTCTGGCATACCTTATCTAATAAAATCAACTTATGTCTTAAATCTATAGAAGAAAAGAATGAATACAGCTTACCCTGATGAATTCAATAAGTGTGTTATAAATGTAGGCTCCCTTGGGCAGGAAAAAGCAACTCCCAGGGCTGAGTTCATGGAAGAAGTAGAGTTCTTGGTCCTGGGTATACAAAAGCAAAAGGAAGTTTATACATATATCATGCCCGGCACAGAGTGAACACACTTGTAGAAATGAATATTTTTTTTTACCAAACTTAACTTCCAGTTTAGAAAACATTCAGGGGTAGAGGAATAAAGAAAAGGACACCACAGAATCCACTGGCAATGCTCTGTGTCATCTTGGGCAACAAGCAGATAAACGTTTCTGGGACTTAAGTTTCCATGTCTTTCAAGTAAGTCAGCGAGAACAGGGAATTTCAAAAGCATCTCCCAGCTCTACAAAATGCTGTTATACTTCTTTTACAGAAAAATGTAGGCCATTAACATGTGGTCTCAATAAAAAGAGTAGTTAAAATCAATTTCTGCACAGTACTGAACACACTCTAGAAAGATAATGTGGACAATGAATAAGTAATTTACAGCTTTTCCAGGACAGTACAGTAAGTCCTTGAAAGCTACAGCACCTCTTCAGAATTAAATTCCCATTACCTGATACAATTATATTTCAAATGACAATCTGGTCTACACACATTGTTCTTTTTAAACATACCCTTCCAATTTTCCTATGATCTCGGTTTTTAGCCTCCTCTTGGAACTTCTCCCATTCTTTCAACATCTTAGGATCTGGAAAGGAAATGCCGTAAATTCTCTGTAGAGTTTCCATATCTGACTTGCCTTCCCAGTAGGTGGAGGAATTCTGAAAAAAGGGAATAACCATGAGACAATGTTCAAATTCTTAATATCTCATTTAAGAGTTACATGTTATTTCTCACAGTTACATTATGGGTCAAATTCGTATTTAGCCCTTATTTCAAGAAAAATGGCACAAAAAGCCAACATGTAGTATATAAGCATCTCCCAGTTGCTGAGGTCTGTCTAGAGTGGTTGTACTCATTCCACAGAACGAAGCTAGTTGCCTAGTCCTCTCAAAATTGCCCCGTTCTCAATACCCACTGACATCACAACCCCACAAACAAAACTGACTTTAGAGGCACCTTTCTTTCACAAGAAGATTGGGCAAAAATGGAAAATCAACCAACCAACCAACAACAACAAAAGTCTTACTGGCATGATTAGTTTGGTTAAAAAAGAACTTGGGTAATTACCACCTTAGACATAACAGAAGGCAAAAGCACGCACCCTCCAGTGAGTCGGTCTCAAAGCCTGACTGTGTGATTTTGTAAGTCCACCCAAAATCCACCACCATATGCTCTGGTGATGGGTGGTGAGTCTCTCAGTCACTGCTTGAGAGCATTTCAATTAAAAAAAAAAAAGAAAAAGGCTAGTGACACACAGTGCCCACAGTCAGCAGACAGCCCAAGGAAAAAATCCACCCTTACATATGCAAGAGAAACATGGCTGAAAAGAGAAGGGAATGCAAGTTTAAATAAACATACATCTTTAGTGGACAAGTATGTCTATACAGAGCCCCCAAAGTTATACTGCTTACTTTGTGTATTTTCAAAGTCTTGATTTTGCCAGTGTGTCTGACATGAGGACCCCGGCAGAGATCTATCAAGGGGCCACATCTGAAGATTAAAAAAAAAAGGAATTTTAACAAAGACTTACATTGACATATACAATAGTAGTATTTAACGACACTTGATATTCTCACCTATAGACTGTGGTAGTTGGAGTATTCACTTTTTCATTCAAAATCCTGCATTTGAACTTGTTGTACTGAAAATAGAAAAAATTATTTTAAAAAATAACCACTCTTTAATTTTTACTTTTAAATACTATAGCTAAAATACAATTTGAAGTATGTCTAAGCATTCTATGACTATAAATGTCATACATGTTTTAAAAACATTTGTTAAATTTTTCTAAAGAACAGGATAGTCATAGACTTAGTACACTAAGCCCAATGTACCTTAAGTAACGTTAATGAGTGAAACAGAAGTGGAGGCCATGTTACAGTTCAGTTTACCTTAAACATTTCCAGTAAAGTTTCCTTCTTAACTTCTAATCTTTCGAAAGCTTGCTTTTCTTTAATGATTTTCTTACATAAAGTCTCCAAAGAAGAGAAATCATTGCTGGACACACCCCTGAAGAATAAAATAGAATTAATCTCTTTCTATCCCATTCTACTCACACCACAGCTTGGGGGAACATGTCTTCAGAATACTTCAAAGGTTTTAATATAGAAGATTAGACCCCGACATCATATATTAAGAATTTTAGACCCTTGCATCATATATTAAGAATTTTTAAACTAGACATTTTTTTTATAAACTATTTCTATATTTTCAGTGACTTTGAGCTTGCTCTTCATGAAGGCCATTCCCACACATTCCACTAGGAAAGGAGAGGTTCAACCTTCATTTCATTTCCTGACATATGGTTTAGGTCTATGATCTAAATCACCTTCATTGATCTAGAACAGAGCTCTCAAGAAAGTCTTTACTACTTCATGAGTTACTACAACACTTCAAGTTTTCTCAGCAGGAATACTGGGTAACTGTGAAGCAATAAGCTTTATATCATTTCTCCTTTATTGACAAATCTTTAAAAATAAAGTATGAACCCAGAGTAATTCAGATTTTTTCTTTATCCAGTTACACAACTTACCCTTCTTCGAGGTACATGTCGTAATAGAATCCGTTTTCTATTGGTGGTCCATAACACAGACAGCCGCCATAGACTCTTTCCATGGCTTCACCCATTATGTGAGCACTTGAGTGCCAATACACCTGAAAATCCAAAGAAAAGTACGGTGGTCTGAGTCTGGGAGTACAAGCTGTAAATTAATTGCTTGTTTTGAAAGATATATAAAGTTTAGTATAGAGTAAATTTAAGACAAGAAGATCTAAATTTATAAATCTACAGATTGCAATGTGATTCTATTCAGAGCCAAAAGGATTTAAAAGGATTCTAATGACTAAATTGTATTTGTATCTTAGAAATTATCTGTTCAAACTAATTAAAATACAAATTAGCATCATTAATTAAATGGGATGGATTTTGTTCCCTGAAAACAACAGGTACCCACCACATGCCTGTCTTATTAACTGCAGTGGCCCAGGGTCTTTTGAGTCAACCCCACGGGCTATGCTCTGGCTTTTACTTGGCTATGGAACATCATTTACGAGTTATACCTACTTTTTTTCTTATTGTGTTTAGTTGCTCAGTCGTGTCCAACTCTTTGTGACCCCATGGACTATAGCTCACCAGGCTCCTCTGTCCATGGGGATTACCCAGGCAAGAATACCAGAGTGGGTTGCCATGCCCTCCTCTCTAGATGTTCCTGACCCAGGGATCCAACCCAGGTCTCCCACACTCCAGGTGGATTTTTTACCATCTGAGCTACCACGGAAGCTCCTTTTTCTTATTGGCCTCAAACAACACACAACTAGAGCCTATAATACAATTTAAAACCAAGAACAAACATATGGACCTTGAAATCAAAATAAAAAGTAATAAGTAAATTTAAATTATCATAAAAAACTTAAGGACTCCAGAGTACATTTGGAAACCGTCAATGCATCTAAGCAAATCACCGTCACTAAAACAAAATATTTTATTTTTTCTTATACGGTATTCCACCCTGGAGAAATAAGGGGGAAACTCTGCTGTCAAATGCAGACTGATTTTTATAGTGCTTTCAGCATTTTAAAGTAAGAAAGATATGAAAATCAATTGTCCAAAAGGAACAGAAATTTGAATCATTTCAAATTTAATAAATAGATACATCTTGATTAAGTGTTGACAAATAGTGTAGTTAACAATTTTTACTTGCTTAATCAATTTCTAATAAAATTCCGAGCACTTTTCCCTCAGTGAAGTATCTTGAGTAAGAATAAATTTGTATTAAGTGCACTTCTGCACGTCTTAATTTTATAAAACAAGCACTTTTACTCTGCTTCCTACATGAAAGACAAAATCAAGACTTCAAATATGACAATGAGACATCAACCAACTTTAGCCACTTGCTGGCTTAAATAATAAGCTGGAAAAGACTGTGAATCTGAATAAAAACTTACTGCTTGAGCTTCCTCATCCTCAAACTTGAGCAGCTCCAAGGTGCAATCTTCCTCCAGAGGACGGTCTAGGTCCCAGACGGCTTTATTCACCTTAGCAATGACAGTGTTGTCGGCCAGGCCTTGACTGAAAATATATACACACATGTATAAAAACATAAGATTCTATAAAAAAGAATCTTCTGCAGCACAACAGTTGATGTGAGAACTGAAATAAGAAAACATTATATACAGGCATATCTCGTCTTTTATTACACCCTGTAGATATATATACACACACACACATATATATATTTGTGTGTGTGTGTGTGTGTGGTAACCCTGCATCAAGCCTGTCGGCACCATTTTCAGAACAGCATTTGCTTACTTTGTGCCTCTGTGTCACATTTTCTTAATTCTCACAATATTTCAAACTTTTTCATTATTACGATACTTGTTGCTATGGTGATCTATGATCTTTGGTGTTAGTATCAAGATTTGCTGCAGGTTCAGATGATGGTTGGCATTTTTTAGTAATATAGTATTTTTAAATTAGGGCATATACTGTTTTTTCAGACCAAACTATTGGACACTTAATACATTACAGTATAATGCAAACAACCTGTATATGTACTGTGAAACCAAAAAATTCACGTAACTTGCTTTCCTGTGATGGTCTGGAACTGAACCTGTATTGTCTTTGAGATTTGACTGTGTATTATTATGGTGATGTACATTTAACTTTGTGAAATAAAATTAAAAAGCAACAAAATTCAAGATAGTCCCTAAGAATATAACTAGAAGATTCTGAAAATTCCAAACACTATTATTTGACATCTAATGCTTCTTGTTTAAGCAAACATGGCAACTGTAATAAACAATAACTTCCAGTAGTTTACATTTTAATTTCTTCAAAATTAGTTTTCCATAAAACCAGGCTATTTAGACTCCAAAGGGAAAAAAAAAGGTGGGGGGAGATAGGCTGGTTCTAAATAACTTCTCTGCTTTTCTTCTGCTTGAAATCTGTAACAGATCTTTCCTTTGAGAGGCGACACTAATCTCAGAATTCTGCAAATGCCTAAGATGATATTATTTACAACATACATGTGAAATAAAATGCTATCTAATAAAACATTTTATAATACGGATAAAAACGTCACCTAAATACACAGTACGAAGTACAAGTTATGAGGTGTCAGACCACACCAGGTACAGAAGTCACAGGAGTTCTGAGGAAGTAAAAGCAGCACAGATCAGAGGGGCCTGGACAGGCTTTCAACATAAGTAACTCGACAGTCCAGTGGTTAAGAATCCGCCTTCCTTCCAAAGAAAGGGACCCGCATTTGATCCCTGGTCAGGGAATGAAGGTCCCACCTGTTCCGGGCAACTAAGCCCTCACACCACAACTGCTGAGCCTGCATGCTCTAGAGCTGGGGTACCACAAATAGAGAGAAGCCCACACATCGCAATGAAGAGCCCACGCTCCATACCGAAAGATCCACATGCTGGAACGAAGATCCATCATGCCAGAACAAAGACCCGATGCAGCCAAAAACAAACAAATATTAAAAAAAAATAAAGTACCCAGGGGCTGAAGGATCAGAAGATTTGGACAAGAAGCAAAGGAGAGGAGTTGGCACTCCAAGTGTGAGAACAGGCATGGATGCAAGCAGAGATATGTTAAGAAAGGTACAGGAAGCTGTGTGGCTCAAGCAGGATTGAGTATGGTTAGTCAGATTACAGATGCAAACGTGCAGCTGGAGAAACAACAGTCTATAATACTCTAACCTGACAAAAGCAGGCAACACCCTACACCATGAAGCCCTCACACTGAGTCTTAAGTCTACCACCAGCAGGCTTGGGCTAGCTGAACTTGCTGTGGGAGCTGGTTCACTCCTTGTTCTGTTTGAGGGTTTACAGCCTGTTTATATATCCTTCCCCGCTGAAGCATCAGAACTGAAGAACAAATGAAAACACATTCCTATCCCATCTTCAGTGTTCCCACTGAATTTCCCATGTATTGTATCCAATGTTTCCTTTCTTCCTGAGATCAAAAGGATCGAATAAAAAAAAAAATGTGTACATTCACAAAAGATACATGGAATTGTCAGAGGGAAGCATATTTTATCATACTTGTGTAAAACAGTTGTCAAAAGATTCAAGTACTGATGAAAGGTGATTAATATTCTCTGTATTCTTTGGGAAGAAAATAAGTTTCATCTTAGGATCTAAAAGGTACTCTGAGATGCTAACAATTTTGAAAATGTAGATTACACATGAATAATACTGGATCATTTCAATTTTTCAAAGAAGGGGTAAAATAATCTACAAAGTAAGATTTGGAAAAAACTTCAAAGAAAAACATTCTGAAGCAAACGGAGCAGCCCCCCTCCCTTTTTTCCTTTCATATATTTACTACAAATCACCTGAACCTTTAAATAGCCTGTTATTCATGCTATACATTTTCACAGAACAAGAGGTTATTCTGGACTTTTGTAAAAATGTCATAAACACTCTCACTTTCATATCACTAACTTAATTCTAGGCCTAGAGTTCACAAGTGTCTTACATGATTCAACTTAAAATTTTGATGTTTCTCCCAAAATATTTTCCGACTAGTTAGCCGCAATGGAAGCATTAATTCAAAAAAAAAAAAAAAAACGGAAAATTATTTTCCAATTGGCCCCTTGATAAAGTACAACATAATCTGAAGAATGTTGTAGTATGTAGAGAACGAGTTCCTGGACTGACAGGAGCCTGGATTTTAACACGGACACAGCTACAATCTCATTGCACAAGAATGGAGAAATCTCTTAAACAACCAACGTGTAAAATTCTCTCTCAAATGAAAGGCTGAACTGATACTTAAAAAAGTCTGTCCATATATCCAGTTATATATGACCTCACATGGAAACTTGCTTAATATTCTTACCACCTTTGGAGTAAAGTAGAAGTACTTTAAGTAGAAATACTTGTCGAATTAATAGCCTTCCCTTTGTAAGAAGGCCAGGGCATACTGAACACATGGCTCATGGGCCTACCTGCTCCTACTCGCACCAGCTGCATAGTGGGCTTGCCAAGAACCAGCTGTGTGTGACGGCTCCCAGATTTGTTTGTGCACTTGTTATTGTATCTCTTAGGTTCAACAATATGATAGTGATGATAATCATTTCTGACAATTCATATGATGATTTCAGTGGTTTCAGCTCAATATGTAAACATTATAAGTAAACAGAAACAGGTAAATAATACAACAAGGGAACTACAGTTTCTGTGAAAACCAAGTTGAATGTTTGAGAAGGCTTGATACAGGCAAGTCACTTAAAAAAAATTGTCAAGTCAGGGGTGGATGAAACAACTACACACAAATCTGGAAGGACTTTGCACTCATATGGCTTCTCAAGTGTGTTAAAATAATGTAAAAGTTTAATTAGCACTCCACCCACCCCCAACCTTGGCTTTATAGTCGTGTTAGTCATTTTTTTATGACCGTAGTTTGCCAATACCTGGTAGAAAATCTATGTATTGATTTACGCCTTTCCAACTTTATCGTTTTTTGATAAACTTACCAGCTATTCATCCCTATCATATCACATTAAGAAAGCATTTCCTTTATTACAAAGTATGCATATAATTCTCACTTACCTGAAATAACTTTAACCCAGCCCAACAGAAGTTTGAACATTAGATTTACAAAAATAATACACTTTTTCTTGTGTCATGTTAGTTTTTTAACTTTCCCATTTGAGATGAGCTGCTTTCAATTTTAATTTTAAAACTGAGAATTTTAGTCAAAATAGATGAAGCAGTCTCTACTTGCTTATGTGACATTTTATGATCAAAGTAGAAGAAATATATGAGGATATGCAATCCACTCCAGTATTCTTGCCTGGAGAATCCCATGGACAGAGGAGCCTGGTGGGCTACAGTCCATAGGGTCGCACAGAATCGGACACTACTGAAGCGACTTAGCATGCATGCATGAAGAAGAAATATACAATCTTTTGGAAAATAAGACCAAAGTCTTCAAGATATTCACTTTGAATTTTGACCACAAAGCTCTAAACTGTTTTTATTTTTTAAAAAACCCGAATAAAGTAAATTAAACAATAAAAGCATTGAACAGGAACATAACTGTTATGAGGATAAAACCTGGCAAGATAAAAAAAAAAAGAAGTTTAGTTACAAACAACAAATGGTCAAGACAGATATAGCTCATACCTAATTCCACAAGCAATTTGATATGGTGTAGTTTTCCAGGATTCTGCATCTACCTGTTTACCATCAGGCAGGGTGACTTTAATGGGCTTACTATCTTTTTCTGCCTTTTCTGCCAGAATGGAATCATGTTCTGCTTTTAGCTTATTGTACATCTCAAGACGGGTGTTAATATATTCGGGCCAAGGATTCAACTGCAAGATAACAAATAAATAGTCAGTAAATACTCGCAGTCCTTTTCATATAGAAAAGCAAAAGAAATAATAATAAAAAGATTTATCTTATGTGAAGTAGTACTTCATTTTTTCCCCCCTTACAAAATTTCCTTCTCATTTGAATCATATTTTTTTCTTGGCTTTTAATTTTTTTTTTTTTTAATGGAAGAGTCTTGATCTCTTTATAACTCCCTCCTACCACAGTCCTTCCCTTTCTTTAGTCATTCAGGTGCTCTTCGGGGGCTTTTCATTAAATCATCACAGGGGTCCATAATCCTTGATAGGAAAGCACCAATAAATTAACTGAAAACTCAGAGCCCATCATTCTATTAATACAATCCTGCTCACATTACCTGGTCCCACCTACTCAGAAGCATCAGTACGGTCCTACCCACCCACATAACCCTCTCCATCTTACTGCCGTTTATCTCCACATCCATTCGGCACTTCCTGATCAGAAGCACTTAGTGTTAAACTTAACTTATTCACCACTCATGGAGCAGATACTCTCTGTACCTGGCCCTACAGAGGACAATAAGATCTACCCGCTGCCCTCAGAAGGGAAACCAGACAAGTACATAAATGATGGGAGTATGGAGGAGGAGGAAAGGTCTTGGATACCTCATTGTACACTTTTTTTCCAGACAGATCACTTAACATACATATTCAATCACATCACACACACAATTCTTGATTCAGAAAAGTCCTCTAATTATATCCCTTCTTTCCTATTTCCAGGCTAATTCTCAAACTTTAACAGAACAGTATGTACTACTCATATTGAATGTATAAAAAAGAAATTAGGGAACATAATGCATTTTCTTACAAATTCTGAAATTCAGTCAACAATTCCCCCCACACTTACAGTGGGATACAATGGACAAAACATAACAGAAATGGTTATGCAGGGCTCTAAGCAACACTTAATGGTGCTTGATCACCTACAAACTTACCTTTCAGTAAGTGGAAGTGCTCTAAGTTTATCAATTATAAAAAAGAGCTCTTAAATCACTTTACTGTGCTATAGGATACTTCTTAAGAGCCTATTCCTTTGTTCTTCTGTCTTTTGGTCGTTTTCTAAAGAGTCTCTAATAAAACAGTTGCAATGACAAAAGCAAAAAATGAAGCCTAGTTCACAGCAGTTCAACTTCAAAAACAAAGTAGGAAGACAAGTCTCACCGCCTCCTACGGCACCCAGGAACGAGGTGGATTCTGGGATGACTCCTGAGGTGCCAGTTCCTTCCAGCATCTGCCTGGTGAACTGAAAGCATTTTTGCTACACGTGTGAGGCCTCAAGGAGATTTGCCCTGCTTAAAACCAGTCCCTGGTGGCAGGTCCAGGTGGAAACAGTGTGAATGGGGTGAAGGAATGGGGCTTTCTTTGGTTTCCCTTGTACTCAGTATAAGCTCAAACACCAAAGTCTCTCAATGTCTCATTGAATGAAATGGTCAGAGGGCTAGCACCCAATCTGGCAACTGAGTAATTATCACAGTCCTCTTTTTGGCAACGTTTGTTCTCTGTTTTTCATATCTAATCCCACAGATTATCTTACAATCATACTTCAGCTATTTTTCTTTTTCAATAACAAGTAACCGCCAGTCTTTCTTTCCCTCTTAAGACTTTCCTGGCTCTTCTCCCTGATTTTTTCATCTTGTGCCATCTTAAAATTCCATGAAAACCATAAGACTCTCACATAGGACAAGTCTAAGACAGCTCCCTGCCCTGTCAATCTCTGATGAGACAGCCCTGAAAACATTTACCTCTGCTCGACCTCCATCCCCCGATCCTTCTTTATTCTTCTTCTTGCTTCCTTCCTTTTGTTTCTCTTCACCAGCACCTACCTAAAGAAGCAAAAAAGATATGAAGGGTCTTTATTTTCATCTAATTTGACACCGATCCAAGCTGCCCCTAGGAAAGTTTTGAGGATGTTATTTTAGCATCTGTTTTTTAAAAAAGTGGAAATCTGATTTTGAAAGAGGAAATTTCACCACTGTCAAAGATAAGTTCAGTTCAGTTCAGTTCAGTCGCTCAGTCGTGTCCGACTCTGCAACCCCATGAATCGCAGCACACCAGGCCTCCCTGTCTATCACCACCTCCCTGAGTTCACTCAAACTCATGTCCATTGAGACGGTGATACCATCCAGCCATCTCATCCTCTGTCATCCCCTTCTCCTCCTGCCCCCAATCCCTCCCAGCATCAGAGTCTTTTCCAACAAGTCAACTCTTGGCATGAGGTGGCCAAAGTACTGGAGTTTCAGCTTTAGCATCAGTCCTTCCAATGAACACCCAGGACTGATCTCCTTTAGGATGGACTGGCTGGACCTCCTTGCAGTCCAAGGGACTCTCAAGAGTCTTCTCCAACACCACAATTCAAAAGCATCAATTCTTCAGCACTCAGCTTTCTTCACAGTCCAACTCTCACATCTATACATGACTACTGGAAAAACCATAGCCTTGACTAGACGGACCTTTGTTGGCAAAGCAATGTCTTTGCTGTTTAATATGCTATCTAGGTTGGTCATAACTTTCCTTCCAAGGAGTAAGCGTCTTTTAATTTCATGGCTGCAGTCACCATCTGCAGTGATTTTGGAGCCCAGAAAAATAAAGTCTGACACTGTTTCCACTGTTTCCCCATCTATTTCCCATGAAGTGATGGGACCAGATGCCATGATCTTCGTTTTCTGAATGTTGAGCTTTAAGCCAACTTTTCCACTCTCCATTTTCACTTTCATCAAGAGGCTTTTTAGTTCCTCTTCACCCTTTCTGCCATAAGGGTGGTGTCATCTGTGGACTTCTTAGAATTCAGTTCAATGCCAGGAAGTCACAGAAAGTTTTAAAGCAGTAAGTCTTGTGCAAGACACCAACAGCAAGAACTAGTCTTAACCAGTGGTTCTCATCCAGAAGCAGTGACCCATTCAGTGAACATTTGGCGATGTCTGGAAACCTTTTAGCTTGTCACAACTGGGGAGTACAATTGGCATAGACTGGGTAGAGGCCAGGGATAGTGCTAAGCATCCAACAAGGCACAGGACAGCTTCCCACAACAAAGAATTATCCAGTTTGTAGTGTCAAGAGCATTGAGGTTGAGAAATCCCAAACCACATTAAGGGATACTACAGGGAACGGCTACCCACTCTAGTGTTCTTGCCTGAAGAGTCCCATGAACAGAGGAGCCTGGTGGGCTATACAGTCCATGTGATTGCAAAGAGTTGGGCACGACTAGCAACTAACAGTCGGACACGACTGAGCAACTTCACTTTCATGCATTGGAGAAGGAAATGGCAACCCACTCCAGTGTTCTTGCCTGGAGAATCCCTGGGACGGGGGAGCCTGGTAGGCTGCTGGCTATGGGGTCGCACAGAATCGAACACAACTGAACCCACTTAGCAGCAGCAGCAGCGACTAACAGTACTACACTACTACAAAGAGTATCGTCTCAGAAATAAACGACTTACCTCCCTGTCACTGCTCAGACAGAAACATCTTAAAGCAAACACCGCATAAAAGTTTTACCATCTACAGAGATCCTCCACAATCACCTCGGATTCTCACAGAAACACTGTGAGATGGCTATCATTATTCCATTTTATACATGATTAAATTAGAAAAAATTAGATAATTTTTCTATGTTCAGAAAATCTTTAAGTGGTAGGAAGAAAAGACACCCACCCAGAAGCTGACAGTGGTCAACTCTAAGGGAGGAAGTGATCTTCAGCAGTGAAAGAGCAGAACTGGGGATGGGGGCGGGGTGGGGGGGGCACAACACTTTAGTTTTGTAAATGTTTTTGACCTTTGAACTTTTTAAAAACAGTTCAAGATATATTCCTACACCATAAAATGCACCCACAAAAAAAAAAAATGCATAATTCAATGGTTTTTCAGTGTATTTACAGTTGCCCAACTATCACCACAATCAATTTCAGAGTTAGTCCCCAAAGAAAATCCTGTTACTACTATTAGTCAGTTTATTACCCTCGTCCCCCATCTCCCCAGCACTTGGCAACAACTAATATTTCTGTTTCTATAGCCGTGCCTATTCTGGCCATTGCATACAAATGGAATCATACGATAAAGTTATTTGTGACTGGCTTCTTTAAGCCAGTATACGATTTCAAGATCATCCACACTACATGTATCAGTACTGCACTCCTTTTTCTGTCAAATAACATTTCATTATTTACCCATTTATCACTTGTGGACATTTTGATTGTTCTTTTCAATTTCATAAAACTTATGACTTGCATCACTTAAAACACAAAACAAATTGTAAAAATATTACTCCCAATTTCTTTCTGAGCTAACACTTCCCCTACTCTGGGATTCAGGACTTAATGAACTTTAAAGGTTCATCTACAGCCGACAGCTGACCAATGAATACACCTTAAGTCCATTCTAGTCAAGTAAAGTACTGACAGGATTCTAAGATTAATATTATATTAATCTTATATTAATTAATATTATATTAATTATAACATGGTAGTGAATATTACATAATATATATTATATATAATAATATATACTACATATAATATATAATATACTGACTCTTTGTGACCCCGTGGACTGTAGTCCACCAGGCTCCTCCGTCCATGGGATTCTCCAAACAAGAATACTGGAGTGGGTTGCCATTTCCTTCTCCAGGGGATCTTCCCCACCCAGGGATCGAACCCGGGTCTCCTGCATTGCAGGCAGATGCTTTACCCTCTGAGCCACCAGGGAAGCCCAATATATAATAATAGGATATAACAGTGAACATCAATATTATTAATAACTAGCCAAGTATTCAGGTAAAAAGATGGATACAAAATTAACTGCAGGTCTATCTATGAAAATTGAAAATGGAAAGAGAAGGAAACAATTCTGTTTTTCGGATTAAATGTTTTTGGTCATATGGATTCTGCTAAATGAAACCAGTAACGATAAAGGAGAGAACTAACATCAAGGTTTTTTCTGTGTTCTAAAACACCTCTCCATTTGACGAATGAGGCTAGTGGCTAAAAAGAGTAAGTAACTTTCCATTTGCATACAGCTAGTAAACAGGGTCGGAGAAGGCAATGGCACCCCACTCCAGTACTTTTGCCTGGAAAATCCCATGGGTGGAGGAGCCTGGTGGGCTGCAGTCCATGGGGTCGCTAGAGTCGGACACTACTGAGCAACTTCACTTTCACTTTTCACTTTCCTGCATTGGAGAAGGAAATGGCAACCCACTCCAGTGTTCTTGCCTGGAGAATCCCAGGGACGGGGGAGCCTGGTAGGCTGCTGGCTATGGGGTCGCACAGAGTCGGACACGACTGAAGCGACTTAGCAGCAGCAGCAGCAGCAGTAGTAAACAGGGTTTCCCTTGTGGCCCAGACGGTAAAGAAACCGTCCGCAATGTGGAAGCCTTGGGTTCGATCTCTGGGTGGGGAAGATCCCCTAGAGGAGGGCAAGGCAACCCATTCCAGTATTCTTGCCTGGAGAAATCCATGGACAGAGGAGCCTGGTGGGCTACAGTCCATAGGGTCGCAAAGAGTCGGACACGACTGAGCGACTAAGCACAGCACAGTGAACAGCAGAGCCGCGATACTAAAATGGGTCTCTCTGGAACCCTGAGGTCCACTTCACCTTTCCAGTAACAATTGGAAACGTGACGGGGCAGCCGTTCTTTATTTCCAACGAAAACAGAACAAAGATGGGCAAGTGTATATACTATATATTTACGTAAAAGCGATCTGAACTTTCAACCCAAAAGTTGGTCCACAGAACAGGATTGGGAAGATGTTCCCAAGCATAGTATGCCACTAAAGCGAAAAGTTCAGGCGTAAAATGATGAACGTTTGTCAATGTGATAAGGCAAGCCTCTAGCATCGGGCAGGGGATTGTGTAACTTCTCTAGAGTTTGTCAGATGGGGTGGTCTCCACCGTTTATTATACACTTGGGCAGATATTGGTGACTTGGTTTTCCCTTTCTTAAACTGGGTCTTTTACCCATACGTGATTTTACAATTAAATGAGGCTCCGCAACATTCTTCCCGACTACAGTGAGCCAAAGACGCTAGTCTAGAAGCCCAAAGCTCTAGATTCTAATTCTGTCTCGGCTTCTAATTAGTTGTGTGGCTCTGAGCAAGACACTCAGCGTCCTCATCTACAAAAAGAGGATGGACTCAGAGATGGTCTGCAAGGCCCCGACCTGCTTTATGAATCTGCGATTCCTCTCCAAAGGGGACCCTGACTCGTCCGGGAGTTCCATCTCGCCCCCAGCCCCAGGGTTCCTCCACCCCTCCCTCTCCCCATGTTGGGCAACACGGGTACAAGAGCGCCAGCGTTGCCTCCGGGCTCCACTGAGCCCACTCACCGGCTTCTCCTCGTCTCCCATTTTCGCTGAAGGGCTACTGGCCTGCTCCTCGGACATCCGCAAACCACCAAGAGAAAACTAAAGTCCAGATCGATGGCCAGGAGGAAAGGACAGCAGTCGCCAAAAAGTGGGCAGTGGCGACTGGGAGCACTGCGCTTGCGCCACGTGGTCCACAGCTGATGCAATCTGAAAGCGCCCAAACTCCGCCTCCTAACCTGATGGGAGAGCAGGCAGCTAATCGACAACGCGGAATAGCGGGCCCTGCTTTCTCTAAACCAATGGAAAAGCGTCTTTGGCGATAGCCCTTCTCGGAAATCAGGAAGCGGCGGGGCGGGGAGGAAACTACAGAACCTGCACTCACTCCTGGCGGGTTATAGGGTCATCTCCGGAGCCCAGAAGTCCGCAATGCGCGTGCGCCTTCTTCCGGGCTGACTCCGCCTATTACTCCAGGGCCCTTTCGGCCGCCGTAGCGAGCAAGACGCGCTAAGTCTGAGCTTCCGGAAAATTTCGGGTTATCTGTTCCTGGCCCGCTGTCAGACACTGGGGTAGAGGCCAGAGTTCTTTGCTGCTTTGGCGCTACCTGACCTGGCGTGACTGCTGAGTTCTGCGGACTTTTCCCGGCTCTCAAGTCTATGGCGGTGAACCGAGCGAGGCCCTTCTTCTTGCAATCTGGAGTTCCCAAGACCTAAGCCTTGTTGATCAGGGGACGAGCGCCTTTCCTCGGACATTCATTATTATTACACGCCACCTCCAGTCTATATTGCATCAGGGAGCATTTCCACAGAGCCTATGAAAATGCAAGGAAACTTTACTCAAGGAAATAACCACGCCGACTCCGCGGATTCTCCCACACAGAGGTCTCAGTGTTTGGAATCGAATGGCTCTATTTCCGTTTATTTTATCAGTCGATTTAAAACAGTCGCTGTTTTGAAATCAGAATCATAATGAGCTTGTTTACAGTTTATGTACTCCACCGAGTTTCATGGATTGTACTTTCTAAACATCAGTCCTCGACAACTTGCCTCCTTCAGGGTCATCCTTTCACGAAGCTCAATCAATAGCCTCCTAACCCGATTTCTTGGGTTCATTTTTTTCGCATGACAGTTTATTTCTCAGTGAATTTCTTTTTATTATCCTTTCACAAAGGAGAATAGTCTTTTTTAAAAAATACAAATATGATCGTGGCAACTTCTAGATTAAAACTCTTCTTTAAGTGGTTTTCAGTGTAAAGAAAGTCATGGTTTTGAAGGTCTCTGACTGCCCAGCTTTTTCACTTCCCCACCGTACACTGAGCTGCAACCTTCAGTTCAGTTAAGTCGCTCAGTCGTGTCCGACTCTTTGTGACCCCATGAATCGCAGAACGCCAGGCCTCCCTGTCCATCACCAACTCCCGGAGTTCACTCAGACTCACGTCCATCGAGTCAGTGATGCCATCCAGCCATCTCATCCTCTGTCGTCCCCTTCTCCTCCTACCCCCAATCCCTCCCAGCATCAGAGTCTTTTCCAATGAGTCAACTCTTCGCATGAGGTGGCCAAAGCACTGGAGTTAGCTTTAGCATCAGTCCTTCCAATGAACACCCAGGGCTGATCTCCAGAATGGACTGGTTGGATCTCCTTGTAGTCCAAGGGACTCTCAAGAGTCTTCTCCAACACCACAATTCAAAAGCATCAATTCTTCGGTGCTCAGCTTCCTTCACAGTCCAACTCTCACATCCATACATGACCACAGGAAAAACCATAGCCTTGACTAGATGGACCTTTGTTGGCAAAGTAATGTCTCTGCTTTTTAATATGCTATCTAGTTTTGTCATAACTTTCCTTCCAAGGAGCTGCAACCTTAGTGACATTATTATTTCTGGGATCTGCCTATTGGGGCTATTCTTATTCTCATCTCTGCCTGCCCCACATACTTTTTGCCTAATTAGCAACTACGTATTAGATCTCAGAAATTGTTTTCTTTGGGGGACAATTTCTTGACCACTCTTACTGGGATGGAGTAAGTCTCCCTGTTACATATTCTGGTAGCTTTCTGTAGCGCTGTTTATAGCGCAATTGTAAAACCACTACAGTTTTACAATTAAAAAATTATTTTCTTAAGTTGAAAACTTCACAAAAGCACAACTTGTGTATTTTGGGCAACATCTAGCAGATAAAAGCCTGGCACACAGTTGATGTTCAATACATGTTGAGGGAATTAATGAGTGTTGAGACAATCCTTGCTTGAAAAACAAGTTACTAGTTAATCAGGATTGTGAAAGAAAGAAGCCCAAACCTCTATACTAATGAAATTAAGAAGAGGGTCTATAATTAGAGTAGATTATTGGTAGTACTTGATGGATGTTCTCTTTAAGAAGTTCCAGGAGTTAGACGCAATTTTATAGCCTTAAGTAAATCAATCTGACTTCCCATATTTAAATCACAATAAGAATCAGCAGGATCTAGTCTTTGCATCTAATGCAAAACATTTAAATGTGCTCATTAGCAGTGTTTTCCTGAATTATACCTGAATTTTAAATGAGAATAATGAGACCAAGGAAGATGGAGATACTGACTTTGCTAGAGGCAGATCAGTGTTAGTCGCTCAGTTGTGTCCTTTGTGCCCCAGGGACTGTTGCCCACCAGGCGCCTCTGTCCAATGAATTTTCCAGGCAAAAATAGTGGAGTGGGTTGCCATTTTCTTCTCCAGGGGATCTTCCCCACCCAGGGATCAAACCTGGGTCTCCTGCATTGTAGGCAGATTCTTTACCCTCTGAGCTACCAGGGAAGTCCCAGAGGCAGAATGCTGCTGCTGCTGAGTCGCTTCAGTCGTGTCCGACTCTGTGAGACCCCACAAACGGCAGCCCACCAGGCTTCCCGTCCCTGGGATTCTCCAGGCAAGAACACTGGAGTGGGTTGCCATTTCCTTCTCCAATGCATGAAAGTGAAAAGTGAAAGTGAAGTCGCTCAGTAGTGTCCGACTCTAGCGACCCCATGGACTGAAGCCTACCAGGCTTCTCCATCCATGGGATTTTCTAGGCAAAAGTACTGGAGTGGAGTGCCATTGCCTTCTCCGAGAGGCAGAATAAGATTGGCTTAAAATTACAGGGTGTTCTTACTGCCCTGAAACTTGTTCTCATTTAATCTCAGAACTAGTCCTGGCCTAAGAATGGTAAAAAGAAAAAGCAGAAGTCTTTTCTGAAGGGTTCAATGTGGTGCAGGAAGGTAGAAGCAGCTGCAAAAAAAAAAAAAAAAAAAGTCAGTTGCTGGCAGTATCCTGATGGCACAGTGCCCTCTGGTGTTAGGAAAGGGGTACTTTCATCACATGCATATTGAGAACTAAGCAAAGATGGGAGCTTCCAGCAGGTCTCAATCCATGCTGTTATGCAACTTTTTTGTATTTACCATACACACAAAAATGTTGACTAACAACCAATATTATGCTTAGTACCCTACATACTTTATAGGAAAGTGATTCCCAGCAGCTCTACTTTGAGAAGTGGAACAAAATTATTTAAGAGCTATGCTACAGAAAAATGTTACAAATAATGGAAGATTGCACATAATTAACTTTTTAGAAATATAAATTAGAGAATATTCAAGATGATCTATGATAATTTCTTATTCACTCATGTAAGAACATTAGAGGGGGAAAAAAAAGAAGTACAAAGGGTGTATAACAATGGAAGAAAGTTCTGCTTTGGTGTTGGTACATCTTAGAAAAAACATTCAGCTGGAACATAACCAGGTAAGAATAATCTGATTACAATGGGAATGAGGAGGGGTGGTCTTTGTTTGCAGATACTCATTTGGTGATTTTGACTAATAGGTAATTTATCCTTAAGCTACATGAAGTAGAAAGGGAAATGGGAATCTTAGCTGTGAGGCCAGGCCACAGGGACTGTAGGAAAATTGACAATTGGGCCTCATGGGAGGCTGCAAAGACTGCAGCTTGATGAGTAATCAGAATCTGAGGTACTCTGTTGTAACAGAAAGCAGTGTCTTTGAACTCTAGTAGGAGGCTTCCCTGGTAGCTCAGATGGTAAAGAATCTGCCTGCAATGCAGGAGATGTGGGTTCAATCTCTGGGTTGGGAAGATCCCCTGGAGGAGGAAATGGCTACCCACTCCAGTATTCTTACTAGGAAGTCCCATGGACAGAGGAGGCTGGCACGAGGTCTCAAGGAGTTGGACATGACTGAGCAACTGAACTTGAAATGAGCACTCAACTAGTAACAAGATTCAGTTAGTCTTGTCTTTTGCTCCTCCTAGTACCAGCTGAAGGCAATGGCACCCCACTCCAGTACTTTTGCCTAGAAAATCCCATGGACGGAGGAGCCTGGTAGGCTGCAGTCCATGGGGTCACGAAGAGTCAGACACGACTGAGCGCCTTCCTTTTAGGAAATGGCAACCCACTCCAGTGTTCTTACCTGGAGAATCCCAGGGACGGGGGAGCCTGGTGGGCTGCTGTCTATGGGGTCGCACAGAGTCGGACACGACTGAAGCGACTTAGCAGCAGCAGCAGTAGCAGTACCAGCTGACCAGTTTATTCCATGTGTCTTGGTTCAAATTACGAGAGAGTATCAAAGTAGTTGTCTAATGACCAGGGCACATCATTGTAAGTCACAGGCCAACTTATGGATGGATTGGTTGTTCCTTGGTTGGCACCAGGTCAGATGCCTCCCCTGGTCTGATCCGTAATAGCTAAGGGGCTGTCATGTGGTACAGCCATCCTGCTGCAGGGATCAACTGCTTTCCCCATAGACTGTGGGCATCTTGAGAAGGAGATGATGAGCGTGACAGGTGCTAACAAGTGTTATCTCTAAGGCAAAACTTGTTGGTGATTCATTTGACAGTATTTTCAGTTACTGTATAAAAACTTGGGTGTTATTTCACTTAAAAATGACCAAGAGAGTTTTTTTTTGGGGGGGGGGGGGGGGGGGG
>NW_011494903.1:8729239-8740986 GCF_000754665.1 Bison bison bison
TTTTTTTTTGGGGGGGGGGGGTTGGTGTGGGTTTTTTTTGTGTGTGTGTGTGAAGGTTTTTTTTTTTTTGGTGGAGGTTTTTGGTAGGGAGGGGATGCAGGGATGCTTAACTTCTAACAACATCTAACAAAACTAATCGTTACATGGAATGCACTTTGGAAAATGTGACACCATTTATAAGGCGTTTGTTACTGTGAAAAGATTACTTACCAATCACATTTGGAGTGACATAATGCTTTTCAAAGAAATCTTGATTTATGTTTTAGTGTGAAGTCCTTAGAGCTATCAGATAAATGGTCCCTACTGATATGAATTTTTTTCATTCTGATTTTGCAGTTCATCCTAGAGATCATTTTCTATTTGAAAAATATGGTTAAAATTATGAACATTGTTGAAAATAATACCAATCATCATGCAGAATCATGGATACGAAAATGAGCTGAATGTGGCGTAGATCATGAACTCCTTATTGCCAAATTCAGACTGAAATGGAAGAAAGTAGGGAAAACCACTACACCATTCAGGTATGACCTAAATCAAATCCCTTACGATTATACAGTGGAAATGACAAATAGATTCAAGGGATTAGATCTGATAGACAGAGTATCTGAAAAACTATGGACGGAGGTTCGTGACATTCTATAGAAAGTAGTGATCAAGACCATCCCCAAGAGAAAGAAATGCAAAAAGGCAAAACAGTCGTCTGAGGAGGCCTTACAAATAGCTGAGAAAAGAAGAAAAGCTGGAGGCAAAGGAGAAAAGGAAAGATCTGCCCATCTGAACGCAGAGTTCCAAAGAATAGCAAGGAGAGATAAGAAAGCCTTCCTCAGTGATCAATGCAAAGAGATAGAGGAAAACAATAGAATGGAAAAGACTAGAGATCTCTTCAAGAAAATTAGAGATATCAAGGGAACGTTTCATGCAAAGATGGGCTCAATAAAGGACAGAAATGGTATGGACTTAACAGAAGCAGAAGATATTAAGAAGAGGTGGCAAAAATACACAGGATTAACTATACAAAAAAGATCTTCACGACCCAGATAACCACGATGAAATGATCACTCACCTAGAGCCAGACATCCTGGAATGTGAAGTCAAGTGGGCCTTAGGAAGCATCACTACAAACAAAGCTATTGAAGGTGATGGAATTCCAGTTGAGCTATTTCAGATCCTAAAAGATGATGCTATGAAAGTGCTGCACCCAATATGCCAGCAAATCTGGAAAACTCAGCAGTGGCCACAGGACTGGAAAAGGTCAGTTTTCATTCCAATCCCAAAGAAAGGCAATGCCAAAGAGTGCTCAAATTACCACACAATTGCACTCATCTCACATGCTAGCAAAGTAGTGCTCAAAATTCTCCAAGCCAGGCTTCAGCAATACGTGAACAGTGAAGTTCCAGATGTTCAAGCTGGTTTTAGAAAAGGCAGAGGAACCAGAGATCAGATTGCCAACATCCACTGGATCATGGAAAAAGCAAGAGAGTTCCAGAAAAACATCTATTTCTGCTTTATTGACTATACCAAAGCCTTTGACTGTGTGGATCACAACAAACTGTGGAAAATTCTTAAAGAGATGGTAATCCCTGACTTCCTGACCTGCCTCCTGAGAAATCTGTATGCAGGTCAAGAAGGAACAGTTAGCACTGGACATGGAACAACAGACTGGTTCCAAATCAAAAAGGAGTATGTCAAGGCTGTATATTGTCACCCTGCTTATTTAACTTATATACAGAGTACATCATGAGAAACGTTGGGCTGGATGAAGCACAAGCTGGAATCGAGATTGCTGGGAAAAATATCAATAACCTCAGATCTGCAAATGACACCACCCTGATGGCAGAAAGTGAAGAAGAGCTAAAGAGCCTCTTGATGAAAATGAATAAAGATAGTGAAAAAATTGGCTTAAAACTCAACATGCAGAAAACAAAGATGGCATCTGGTCCCATTACTCCATGGCAAATAGATGGGGAAATAATGGAAACAGTGAAAGACTTTGTTTTTTTGGGGAGGAGGCTCCAAAGTCACTGTAGATGGTGACTGCAGCCATGAAATTAAAAGATGCTTGCTCCCTGGAAGAAAAGCTATGACCAACCTAAACAGTGTATTAAGAAGCAGAGACATTACTTTGTCAACAAAAGTCCATCTAGTCAAAGCTATGGTTTTTTCAGTAGTCATTTATGGATGTGAGAGTTGGACTATAAAGAAGCTGAGTACCAAAGAATTGATGCTTTTGAACTGTGGTGTTGGAGAAGACTCTTGAGAGTCCCTTGGACTGCAAGGAGATCTAACCAGTACATCCTAAAGGAAATCAATCCTGAATATTTATTGAAAGGACTGATGATGAAGCTGAAACTCCAATACTTTGGCCACCTGATGTGAAGAACTGACTCATTTGAAAAGACCCTGATGCTAGGAAAGATTGAAAGTGGGAGGAGAAGGGGATGCCAGAGGGTGAAATGGATGAATGGCATCACCAACTGAATGAACATGAATTTGAGTAAGCTCTGGGAGTTGGTGATGGACAGGGAAGCTTGGCGTGCTATAGCCCATGAGATCGCAGAGTTGGACACAACTGAGTGACTGAACTGAACTGAGACCACAGTGCAGAAGATAATGCTGATGCAGATTTATTTTATGTATATAATATACATGTACATATGTGTGTGAATATATATATATATATATATATGTATATGTAGCCATGTGTTTCCTCAGGCACAAGTATAATACTTTTGTCAACTTGAAGCTCACTCAAAACTAACTCTTTGAGTATTTTACACCAGTATTTCTAGTTTACTTTTCAAAACTGTCTAAATGTTCTATGAGTGTTTTGATTTGACAGTGTCAGTCTTTAGTGGGTGTCTCCAAAATAGAAAGTCTGTCTACCCCTTGCAGAAGGCACTCTGAGATGTTTAAATCCTAGTTTCTTATGAGTTATTTCGGTTTGTTTAGTCGCTTTGCTTCCCATCCTGTTATGTTTTATTTCTGTGGATCTAATTATTTTGACAACATCTAACACACTTCCTCATTTTCTGCTGCTTTTTTGAAGAACACCTTAGTTCTCTTCTACCTTTTGAGTTTAGTCCCTTTACTATCTATCTGTCCTTTTCTTAAAGATATACTTTTTGCTTTCTTGCCTCTACTCTAATAATTTTTTCTTAAGAAAACTTCTTATTTTATGCAGCTTCATCAGCTTGTCGTCTCTTGTTTTATTTTCAGTGTAACAACTGCTGATTTCTAACACGAAGACTTGAAGTGTATTTTTCAAGCTCCTCTCCTTTTGCTTGGATCTCCTAAGAATACCTGCTTCCCAGAGACTGAGACTTCAGACACAGGGGTTTTAAAAATGTAATTACTTTCTTCACCTTTGGGTTTGCAATAATTTAATTGAATTGTTTCTCTACTGCAGTTTTATGAAAGAACATAGTCTCTTTGTAATAAAGACCTATATCCTTGACTTGTTGGCCAATAACATGTACTAATTTTTTAAAATGTTTTTAACGGTCAAAATTCTACTTAAGATCACATAGCTGGTGAAACCTCTGGATAAACCACGAAAGTCAAAAAAGTTACCACCTCCACACTTTTAAATACAATTCCAAAACTCTGCAGAGAGGAGTGGAATTTGGGACACCTGATGAAGCTCTGGATACCTAGACCTAGTTCTAAAACTAAGCAGTCCCAGTCCTGCCATACAGCAGTGCTCTATAGTCCCTGTGTATCCTTGCTGTCTGTCTGCTATCTGGAACACTGGCTGAAAAAGACTGTAGAGAGAAAATATTATTCCATTTGACAACACTTGACAGAATGCCCCAGCCTGATGTTTAGTGCATGGAAAAACTGAAGCAGCAACTTTCTCAGGAAGATCCTTCCAGAGCCTGTCTGATGTCTTTGTGTTCCTTGGCTGTAAAATGAGGATAAGAATAACACATGATTCTGGAATTTGTTGGGAGAATACAATGAAACTAGATGTATGAAACTAGATGCACTTTGCAAACTCTGAAGGGCTGTAAGTTAGTCATGTTTGGGAAATGAATGTTCTGGCTAATTACTGTCTCAGGCTTCATCTAGATTCATTAGGGACTATCCTAAAAAATCCCCCGAATTAATCTTCAGTTTTGTCATCTCTCTTCTTTGCTGAGAGCCTTACAATAACTTTTCATTGCCTAGAGCAAAGGTTGTCCTTATCCTAGCATTAAAGGACTTTCACCACTTAGACCATAGTAACTTTCCAGTTTGTTTCTTCTCTGTCCTCATAAATTCTAGTGAAACGGATGAACCCCAGGAGAGGTGACAGAGTGTTTTTCTGTATCTTGGCCTTGCTCACTTGGTCATGAACTTATTCCTTCAGATCCATCTAGATCTTGCCGTTTCTCAATACCCAGCATAAGGCCTTAGCAAATTCACAACTAATATTTGTATCTAGAGCATTTGTTGGGTATATATATTTTTTGGAAGTTAATCAAATATTGGGGACCTTAGTATGCTTCGTGGCAATGAAGGGTCATATTTTCAGTGTTTCTTGCCTCTCCCTTTTTCTGTGCAGGCCCACAGGACTCAGCTTAGTTCCCTGTTCTCTTATGATGCCAGAAGCTACTTGCTTCCCAGAGAACTTTCTTCCTCTAAGATGGAGTGTGTGGTGTGATTCTTCTCAGCTGCTATCTTCTAGTATGTTCCTGAGATGAATTCCAGAATGTTCCTTAATTTAAGCATTTGCAGTTGCCTTTGTAGAAAGTAGATGGGGGAATGACAGAGATGGCGAATAGAAACACTTGATTGATTTGGCAGTGTTCTAATATTCTCCTTCCCTTGCCTGTGTGGATCCTTTCCTTCTCTGGATCCTCTGTGATCTGCTTCTTTTATCTGAGCATGGCCCTCAAGGAGCAGCACTTCCCCAGGTCCTCACCCTTCAGGGGCCCCCTGGCTGTAGGATGACCATTGACATCTCAGGGGGCTCCAGCCTAGGTGCTTTGCGTTTAAACATCTGTGTTCCAAGTGGAAATCTCACCCTAATAACAACTACTACAATGTATTTAATCTCCATAATTATCCTGCATGGTACCTCATCCTTGAGGAAACAGATTTAGGGAGGTTGAGTGGTTTGGTCACTGTTACAGAGTTAGTAAAAGCAGGACTAAGGGTGGACCACAGGTCCATTTGTCTCTGAAATTTATCTTTTTTCCACTGTTCCAAACTGCATTACTGTAACACAGGTTATTTCCTGGCAGTCACAGACTCTCACAGGAAAGCATATGAAGGCACTTCTGTTCTGATCTTAGTGTTTGTATCTTTTATCATTTTTAACTGTTGTTATATCTTTATAAAGCTAACTGAAATCAGAAACATTGTTTTCTATGTCACTGTATTAGCCAGTTCACCTTTCAGTTCAGTTCAGTTCAGTCGCTCAGTCGTGTCTGACTCTTTGCAACCCCATGAATTGCAGCACACCAGGCCTCCCTGTCCATCACCATCTCCCGGAGTTCACTCAGACTCATGTCCATCAAGTCAGTGATGCCATCCAGCCATCTCATCCTCTGTCGTCCCCTTTTCCTCCTGCCCCCAATCCCTCCCAGCATCAGAGTCTTTTCCAATGAGTCATGACAGTATGATCACTCACCTAGAGCCAGACATCCTGGAATGTGAAGTCGAGTGGGCCTTAGAAAGCATGACTACAAACAAACTAGTGATGATGGAACAAGACTAGTGATAGGTGATGGAATTCCAGTTGAGCTCTTTCAAATCCTGAAAGATGATGCTGTGAAAGTGCTGCACTCAATATGCCAGCAAATTTGGAAAACTTAGCAGTGGCCACAGGACTGGAAAAGGTCAATTTTCATTCCAATCCCAAAGAAAGTTCACCTTTACTAAGGCTTTAATGCATAGCTTGTGTTTTGTTGTTGTTGTTCAGTCACTAAGTTGTCTCCAACTCTTTGCAACCCCATGGGCTACAGCACACCAGGCTTCCCTGTCCTTCACCATCTCCCAGAGTTTTCTCAGACTCATGTCCACTGTATATTTATTGGTTAATTGTTCCAGAAAGGTTTTCAAGAATGAATAGGTTCTTTTACCTGTTTTCTTTTTTTTATGTGCAATATAACTGGGATCATAATTCTAGTCTTTCTTCATGAAATGACAATCTTGCAAGTGAAGAGTGATCTCAGCACATGACAAACAACAAAACCAAACCAAAGGATGTTTAAAATTATGTATCTAAAAGGGGCCACAAAGAAATGGGGTAGTGGTTTTAATAAAAGGTCCTGGACAGAGAGGCAGAATTTAGAGATGATGACCTATGTATAGTGAGTTTGGACTTTTTTTCAGGACCGATGAGGAGCCATCAGAAGGGTTAGATCTATCAGATTTGTTTTAGGAATGTACCTGAGAGAGTGGGTTATTGTGGTGTGAAGCTGGAGGCAGAGAAATCTGGTCCTCCTTATGGGATCTAGTTTTACTTCCCCAGCCCCACTTTTCACATTACTGTACTAGAAAGGGTGCCTCATCGTGTTGTTAGTGAGAAATTGAGTTTCTACCCTATAGTGGATGTAATGAATATTATCTTTAGAACCTAGAGAGTCACTGGAGTACCTCATGACACTCCTATGACAGATAGTCCTGTTCAGAATGAAACTGTAGCAATCCAATAAATATAAGACCAGCAAAGGCTCATCTCCTATGGAAATAAATATTTGGATCTTCCTACCAGATAAATAATCCAGCTGAGATACGATCAGAAGGTAAAGGGAACTTGAGTGAGGGAAGAAGACAGCTATGATTACCAACTTCAGGCTAGTAAACAGCTACTGAAGTAGGAATTGTAGCAGTTATGCTAAATATAGTTTAACTGTTTCTCTTCCCACTCCTTTCCACCTTTCTCTATTTATGAAGAATACTGATGCCAGCTAACTTTTAGTTTTCATGTGGGAACATTAATGAATGATATCAATAAGAATGAAACAATGGATACATGCTGGAGACACAAAATTTTTATTTGAATTAAAGACAAGAGTGTATACTGAGGGTCAGAATGGATGGACTGTGTTGTAGAGTTTCTGACTTTTATTACACTCCCTACTCTTCCCCTGGATCTGACTTGGAGGCTTACTATTAGAGACTGAATGTTTGTGTCCCCTTAAAATTTGCATGTTGAAATTCTTACCCCTAATGTGATGGTATTAGGAGATGAGACCTTCAGAAAGTGATTAGGTCTTCAGGGTGGATGCCTCATGAATGGGAGTACTGTCCCTATAAAGGAGACCCCAGAGAGCTCTCTCACCCTTTCTGCCATGTGAGGATGCAGAGTGAAGACAGCCATCCATGAAGCTCTGAATCTGCAGGTGCCTTGATCTTATACTTCCTGGTTTCCAGAACTGTGAGAAATGAATAAAACCTCTGTTGCTTATAAGCCATCCAACCTATGGTATTCTGTTACAGCAATCCAAATGGACTAAGACACTGCCCTTCATCAAGTGATCTTCCCTTCTCGATGCCCTTTGGATTCAGCCAATGAGACGTGCCAGCTGGAGATCAGAAGGGAGGAGGAGAGTGAAAAGAATATGTATTCTCTCGGGTTCTTCCTTATAGGGTCTTCATGGAAAGGATATATCCCTTGACCAAATGTCATACCCTGGTCAGGATGTTTCCCCTGAACAACTCTCTGAATTCAGTGGTTAGAGAAATGCTCCCTCCCATACCCACTTCAGGAGTAAGAGTGGTATTATTGCTGGTCTTAAATCTTGCATTGTTTCCTGTGATTTCCTTACGTTATGCCCTTGCCTTTGGAAATAGTCCTTTTAGTAAAGTTTCTTCAAATTACCAGGTTTATGGTTGTCAGCTATTCCTGCCCGGATCCTGATCACCTATGAAGAAGCTTGAATTTATTTTTACTAAATGAATGACTGCTTGACTTTGATTTGTTACCTCACTCAGATAGTGAAAGCTGTCTAAAGCAGGATTTTCTCAGCCTCGACACTACTGACATTTGGGGCCAAAAGCTCTTTGTTGTAGGGGCTGTTCTATGCATTGCGGATTCAGCATAAGCTGAATCCCTGGCCTCACCCTACTGTATGTCTGTAGCACTCTTAGTTGTGATAACCAAAAATGTCTCCAGACCTTCCCAAATGTCCTGTGGGGGCAGTATCACTCACAGTTGAAAACAAGGGTCTAAAAGGATGAAGTTACCTCTGTGCAACCTTTGGGCATCATCAAACCAACAGGGCAGCAACCGGGAGGTCCTCCTTGGACCTTGAGTGTTTGTTGTTAAGGGACTACGTGGCCTTCTAATTGAACTGTATAGTCAGATAATTTGTTTTCCAAACTGAAGATTTCCTATCAAGTGATGGAATTATGATGACATGATTATGAAAAAAACTATTTTTTCAGTTCCTTTTTCACATATGAATATATATATGCATATATATGCATATACATATCCTCTGTATTACAGTTCTCCAGAGATCAGAAACAATAGGATACACACACACACACACACACACACACACGTATAGAGAGAGAGCATGAGAAGGATTTATTATAAGGAATTGTTGTTGCTGTTGCTTAGTCACTAAGTCATGTCTGACTCTTTTTAGACTCTACGGACTGTAGCCCACCAGGCTCCTCTGTCCATGGGATTTCCCAGGCAAGAATACTGGAGTGTGTTGCCATTTCCTTCTCCAGGGGATCTTCCTGACCTAGGGATCAAACCCAGGTCATCTGTGTTGTAGACGGATTCTTTATGATTGAGCTACCAATTGGCTTTTGCACTTATGGAGACTGAGAAGTCCCAAGATCTGCACTCAGCATGCTGGAGACCCAGAAAGGTCAGCGGTGTAAGTTCCAGTCTGATAGTCAGCAGAGGTGACATCCAAGAAGAGCTGGTTTTTCAGTTCGGCTTTGAAGGCAGGAAGAGACCAATGTCCCCGCTCAAACCATCAGACAGAAGGAGTTTCCTCTTACTTGGCTTTTTTATTTCATCCAGATCTTCAGTTGGTTAGATGAGGTCCACTTTCATTGCTATGCTAAGTCACTTCAGTCGTGTCCGACTCTGTGCGACCCCATAGATGGCAGCCCACCAGGCTCCCCCGTCCCTGGGATTCTCCAGGCAAGAACACTGGAGTGGGTTGCCATTTCCTTCTCCAGTGCAAGGAAGTGAAAAGTGAAAGTGAAGTCGCTCAGTCGTGTCCGACTCCTAGCTACCCCATGGACTGCAGCCTACCAGGCTCCTCCGTCCATGGGATTTTCCAGGCAAGAGTACTGGAGTGGGGTGCCATTGCCTTCCCCCCCACTTTCATTAGGGAGGAGCAATATGCTTTAGTCTACTCATTCAAATGTTATTCTTATCCAGAAATAACACTCACAGGCACACCCAGAAAAATGGGGAAGACAAATGGATTGACCAAGCTTGGATCATGAATCTCTGGTGTTGAGTCTCTGCTGGGGCTGAGGAAAACTGCCGCTGCCTGCCCCCACTGTGTAATGAAGAATGGAGATAAGTGGTTTTCCGACAAAAAGTGGGAAAAACTATCCAATAACGTTGTCTTCTTTTGGCTACACATATAGTACACGATTACATTTTTATTTTATAAAATTGCTCCCCATTATATTTTAAAAAGGATACATTGACAGTATGTTAATCCTTGGTTGATAGGTAGTTAGATGGTAGGTAGTAAATATATATATTTAAGCATCAGTGATAGGCTCAATATAACTCTAGATATTAGGACCACCAAACTACCATTCAATTTCACTCATTTGTCTATGATAAAACTAGAGAGGATATTAAAAAGCAAAGACATCACTTTGCTGACAAAGGTCCATATAGTTAAAGCTATGGTTTTTCCAGTTGTCATGTATGTGTATTAGAGTTGGACCATAAAGAAGGCTGAGCATGGAAGATGCTTTTGAATCATGGTGCTGGAGAAGGCTCTTGAGAGTCCATTGGACTGCAACATCAAACCGTCAAACCTAAAGGAAATCAATTCTGAATATTCATTGGACAGACTGATGCTGAAGCTGAAGCTCCAATACTTTGGCCATCTGATGCAGAAAGCCGACTAACTAGAAAAGACCTCAATGCTTGGAAAGATTGAAGGCAAAAGGAAAAGGGGGTGGAAGAGAATGAGATAGTTAGATAGCATCACTGACTCAGTGGACATGAATTTGAGCAAACTCTGGGGGATAGTGAAGGACAGAGGAGCCTGACATGTTGCAGCCCATGGGGTTGCAAAGAGTTAGACATGATTTAGCCACTGAACAACAAAAACTAGGGCCACAAAAATGAGTGTGACCTGGGGTTCTTAATCTCATAAATCTCATGACTGATGGAGAAATTTAAACAAATAGATGACCATTATAAATAACGTGATAATTACTAATAGGTACTATGACACATAATGATTGGTGAAATAAAAACTCATTCTAAGGCAAGGAACATTTACACATAACATGTTTTACCCTGTCCTTTGGCTTCTTCTTACCTCTCTACTGTGCATCAGTTGCATTATGCATCAACCAAACCTCCCTATGGCATCACAGACTCGATGGACATGAGTTTGAGCAAGCTCTGGGAGTTGGTGATGGACAGGGAAGCCTGGCATGCTGCAGTCCATGGGGTTGCAAAGAGTTGGACATGACTGAGTGACTGAACTGAACTGAAACCTCTTTATTGGCAGAAATACTGGTTCAACCAAAAATAGCAAATTTCTTAATGCAAAAAGAGCATCTTTTTGAACTTTTACCTAACTGTATTCTCGGTGGGTATCAAGCCAGTAGACACAATCAAGCTGAAGATCAAGAGAAGGAAGGATTTGCTTGAAGGAAGTAAGGAGTTTGAACTCTGGGGATGTCTACCAAAGCAGTGTCTCCCCAAACAGGTGAACTGTTAAGGGACTCAGCCATACACATACCTGTCTCCATTCTCCTCCAAACACCCTTCTCATTTTAAAATTTATTTGGCTGAGCTGGGTCTTAGTTGCAGCATGTGGCATTTAGTTCCCTGACCAGGGATTGAACCCTGGCCCCCTGCATTGAGAGCATGGAGTCATAGCCACTGAATTACTAGGGAAATCCCCAAATTTGGGATTTTTTTTTTTTTAAGCTAAGGCTCCTGGAGAAGGAATTGGCAACCCACTCCAGTATTCTTGTCTGAGAAATCCCATGGACAGAGGAGCATGGTGGGTTATAGTCCAAGGGGTGGTATAGAGTAGTACAGGATTTAGCAACTACACAATAACAATAACATGCATAGTCATGAAGAGGCTTGAGCAGAGGAGAATTCAGCATAGAACTCAGACAAAGGTTGAATGAAGTCATAATTCCATCCTCCGCCTGGGTGGGGGCCTAAGCTCCTGTAGACCTTAAATATATGTTATATATGTCCCTTGTGGAACCAGGACCCTGACCCAAGCTTACACTATTGTTTCTTGACTGCTCTTCCCTAGTTTCTGCATTCTCTCCCTTAAAATCATTTATTACTTTGACCTATTCAAGGGCAAGCATTGTGTTCAGGCTTAGATCACAAAAATGGCTTAGGCCAAGATGGATACTCTTTTGTCAAGAAAGCCGTTTCTGGTCCCTTCCTCAGGGGAGGTGCCCCACCGCCACCTGCCTGCTTACGCTCCTGTAAAGGGTCACGGTGATCTGCCACTTTCTATTTACAGGTTTGGACTGTGCAAACTATCTGTCATCTGCTGTGTATGCGTGTGTGGTTAATCGCTCATTTGTGTCCGACTCTGCGATCCTATAGACTGTAG
>NW_011494903.1:8741086-8752241 GCF_000754665.1 Bison bison bison
GACCCCCAGGCCCTTCTCTCCATGGAATTCTCCAGGCAAGAAGTGGGTAGCCATTCCCTTCTTCAGGGAATCTTCTCAACCCAGAGATCTAACCTGGGTCTCCTGCATTGCACCCGATTCTTTACAGTCTGAGCCACCAGGCATGCATAACTCATTTAATGTTATGTGTGTGTGTGCTGTTGCTTCAGTCATGTCTGACTCTTTGTAACCCATGGAATGTAGCCTGCTAGGCTTCTCTGCTCTTAGGATTCTCCAGGCAATAATACTGGAGTGGGTTGCCATACCCCTCTCCAGGGGGTCTTCCTGACCCAGGGATCGAACCTATGTCTCTTATGTCTCCTGGATTGGCAGGGAGATTCTTTACCACTACTGCCGCCTGGGAAGCCCCATTTAAGGTACAGGCTGTCTCAAAAACATATATAGCTGTGCTTTGACTTCTAACATGCAAAATACTTTCCAGAGCTTTCTGAAAGGCTGTTCCAGGATATAATCCTCAATTTGGCTTGAATAAAATTTTCCATTTCTTTCTTAGATCAGCTGATGAATTTTTCATTGACATAATCTTGTATAAAGGAATAAAATCCTTCTTGATCTTTTGTAGGATTATTTCTTGCCATCTTTGGCATTTGTGGGGAACATAAAAATAAAGAAGACAAACACACTGGATTTAGAATCTACAGACTTTGGGTAAACTCTAGTTGTGGGTCCTTAATTAAGCAAGAATACCATCACTCTTGGTTCCATTGTCATGAGTGTAAAATGAGGACGCTGAACTAGATGATTCTTTAGAGTGCTCTGTCTTTTAAAGTTCTAAATATGTGTGTGTGTAAAATTGTAGTAATCCACAGTAATGTCATTGAAATTGTTAGGTAGTCAGGATGTACATAAACTTAGAAGCCACTAGATGTCATACACATCACAGATTTTGCTTGTCAAACTCTGGATGCCAGGGTATTTGGGAAACTGAATGGAACCTTAACATTCATATTGTTCAATCATGTCAGTTAACTAAAAGCAAAAATAGACTATTTGAACTAGATATATCAAGTGATTTAGCTAAGATCACATAGCTAGTTAGCATTAAAATCAGATTTCTTGACTTCCATTCCAGTGAACTTTCCTCTCCTTAAAGTAAGTAATGCTTTGTTTTTGCATTAGTTATCAACTTTGATTTTTCCCCCATTTTCTCACCGAACTATTACTCAAAGTAATTTTGGGTATCTGGAGTATATTGTTCAAATTGCTGTGATTTAATGTAATAGCAATAATACTGGGCAAAAAAGTAATATTATTCATAGATTCATACTCTGTTTTGAGAACTGTCTGTAGGTAAGTCCTAGGAGGATACAAGAAACTGGGTAGATGTGAAGGAAAATGGGAATCAAAGTTCACAAACACCTGGATTAGCTGAAGTTTAGACTTGGGCAACCTCAGGTTTTCATTTTTTAACATAGTCCTGGATGGAAAAATTGAAAAGGGTTTTCTTGAAAAGTAAAATAATTGAGATCTCTGCACCAAACCTATTAACAATAATTCCTATGCCATCCATTGAATCTTACCTAACATGCAGTTTTTTGTTTTTTATAAAAAAGACTTTTTTATTTGGCTGCCTGGAGTCTTAGTTGCAGTTCATGAGTCTTGTGTCACATGGAATCTTTAGTTGCAGTGCACAGACTCTCTGTAGCACCTGGAATCTTCCCAGGTTAGGGATTGGACCCATGTCCCCTGCATTGGCAGGCAGTTTTCCAACCACTGGCCCACCAGAGAAGTCCTAACATGCAGTTTTTAATAAACATAGTCGTCTAATTCTTAGTTTGATGACTCCAGGGTATTTGAGACAGATGGAACTGTAAGAGGGAGGCCCATTAAAATAGGAAGTGACAGCAAATAGCTTGAAAGGAATAAGGAGGAAAATTGCTAGACTCAAAGAGAGAAAACTATATTACATAATTATAAAATAACAGATATTGACATTTATATTTGGCCCTTCAAGCATAAGTAACTTGCATTGACTATCCTGTATGACATGTAAGTTTTTTGAGTGGGATTTCTTACCAACTGGGTAAATGGAGCTTTGCTGTCAAAAGGAATAAATTGTGCTTATATGAGAAAGTTGTTTATGTTATGCTTATAAATGTGAAGTTATAATAAATCCTTTTGTTGGGATGGGGCTGGGAATGGATCATATATATAAAAGGTGAGTCTGTTAAAACTTGCTTCATTTCCTGAATAAATTGAGAATAATACTACTACAGCATAGGGGTGCTATGGGATGTTTGAAAGAGTGTGGAAAATGGAAAGTGCTATATAACTGTGAACTATTAAAATGATGACAGTAAGAAAAAGTGAATGCACACACTCTCCCAGGAAAAGCTCTTTGTGGGGAGATGAACTGAGAAAGTGGACAAGCTTAGAATTTAAAAGACAGAACAGAAAGGAGAGTGGGCCGTGGGTTAACTTCTCTGTGGTGGTAAATAAGGGACTGATCTACTTTCCAGAAGATAAGAAATGGTCAGAGAGGTCCTGCCAAGGATAAGAAAATGGGAAAACTCTGAACCAATACCAAGGTGACTGCGATGGGGCTCTGTGAATCCAAGGACCAGATCTTGTATTCTCCCCATTTTTTTTTTTCCTGCTCAATTCCAACATGAAGGAACACCAGGATCTGTATAGTATCTGATCCTGAAGCTATTTTCAGTTTTATTTTATATCTTCCCTGTGTGGGACAACTGGAGTGTTATGGTATTTTTCCTATTTTATGTGGTCAGGCTTCAGCCTTTTTCTCCCTCTTTTTTAATCCCTTTGATGAATTAATACTTACACAATGGAAGTTGCTTGTTGTGGGAAGATTCCAGTTGGTTTCAATGAGGAAACCAGACAAGCTGGCCATCACCGGTGTTTGCATCTCTCAGGCATGTGCTGATTGAGTTTCTATATTCCCTCTATCCCCTTGATATAGAAATACTGGTTATTCACAGTAAATAACCAGCAAATGTGCTTTATTTCAATGTGGGAATTTCATAAACTCATATATATTAGTGGAAAAAATTTATTTCGCATATAAGAGATAGTGTGATTACATCATACTAATGATGGTTATGTTGTTGTGTTAACATGACGTTGGCATTCACATTATAAACTTTGTCAGGCTTTTGTAACTTGGCCATAAAATTCTGCCTCAAGTTTGAGACTTGCTCTGAATCCCAGAGCCATTTAAGAAAGAAGGAAATACATTTAGCTTAAATTGAATAAGATGTTAAATAGTCAAAATAATTAACAGCAAAAATCTCTAACGGTTCAAACTTAGTTCCTATTTTTTGTCAACTCCAAACCCTAAAGCATAATTTTTCAATTCATTAAGTTCTTTCATACTATATGACTTTTAGTATAGTTTGGAAGTTCATCTTTAGATCAACAAAGGATATTGTATCTCTGCAAATAAACCAACATAACATCTGGGTGAGAAAATAATTCTGTTTGTGAAAGTTTCTCGTTTGTAACAAAATAGCTTTGTGAGGTTACATAGAGGAAGGGCAGCAACACAGTGCACTGGGAGAAGCCGTTATGCAGTTTCTGATGCTGTCTTTCTTCAACCTCAGTGATAAAGTAGTCGGAAATCCTGCTTATTCACCATTTCTCTCTTGAGTTACTTGCATGTGCTTTCAAATGTTTTAGTTCAAATTTTACTTTTTATTTTAACAGCAAGAGTGTTGTGCAGGGGATAGAAGTGACGAGAACAAAGCTACCCATCAAATTCACTTTGTAAAAGAGTCTGTTTAGAGCTTATCCGTAAGTGAGCCAGGGTGTTGTAGAAGTAAAATACTTTTTGTAGTTTAACTGTCTCTCTGGAAAACGAATTTGTAGCTGCCAGTTTGCCTGTGCTTCTCAGAGTTTAACCTGCAAACTGACTGATAACTTGGGTGACCCTGAGGCTTTTGTTGAATTTACTTTCAGGGGCCAAGGCTCCAGCCCAGGGACACTCCCCCGAGGACGTTTTCTGTGCCCGTTGACTTCAAAGCAAGCTGATCTCAGAGAGAGATAGGCACAGTGTGGGGGCTCTCTGGGTCAAATTTTTATCAAGATTATTTTAGGGTAGGGCTGTTGAGATGAACTAAACAGTGTACACCTTTTAATCATCTTCAAAGTCCCAAATGATAATGTTTGATTTATTGATTTTATTTTTATAATTTTCATTTCTTTTGGCCATGTTGTAGGCATGTGGGATCTTATTTCCCTGACCAGGGATCAAACTTGCCCCCCTTGCAGTGAAGCATGGAGTCCTATCCACTGGACTGCTAGGAAAGTCCCAGTGTTTGATTTTAGTAAGTTCAATTTGAATTGAAAGCCAATCAGTTGAAAAAAACTAGCAACTGTGTTATGGGACCCCAAGCTAAACAGGCTTCCTGAAGGAAATGACCTCTTTCAGAGTTGTTTAAGTGCAAGAAGGAATATGGGATGGGAATGGGGATAAGAGAATTCCTGTCACCACCTCACTGGGTGATTTTCACTAAGTTGCTATACTTCTTTGAAAATCAGTTCCTCTCTATACCAAAAAAAAAAGAAGAAAGTAAAGAAAATTGAGCTATCGCCATCTTGATAGTTTTTTGTTGTTGTTGTTGTTTATTCAGGAATTGGGATTGGGAAACTCTGGAAAGAGCCAAGGAGCAAATATTTTCACTTATATTCTACATGGTCTCTGTTACAACTACTCAAAGCTATTGTAAATAGAGAGCAATCATAGACAACATGTAAATGATGAATATGAATGTGTTCCAGTAAAACTTGACAAAGACTAGTGCCCTGTGAAGCACGAATTTGTTGACTCTGGATTTAACGTGTGCTTGTGTACTTATTAAGTGCTGTGCCCTCTGTTGACTGGGGCTTCCCAGGTGGCTCAGTCGTAAAGAATCCACCTGCAACGCAGGAGATGCAGGTTCGATCCCTGGGTGGGGAATCTCCCCTGAAGAAGGAAATGGCAACCCAGCCCAGTATTCTTGCCTGAAAAATTCCATTGACAAAGGCACTGGCAGGGCACAGTCCAGGGGTTGCGAATGGTTGGACATGACTGAGTAAACAACAACAACTGTGTTGAGTACTTTACATGCATTAGTACAACTAATGAGGAAGATACTATTATTATCATCAACTTATGGGTGAAGAAGCCAAAGCTCAGAGAGGTTAATCCACTCACACAAGAACACATATTGCTAGTTAATGGCATCAGGTTCACCTGCCTCAGCCTCAAGACTGACTTGCATACCTAAGAGAGCCCCCATAAGAGAATTGCTGACTCCCAGCATTCTAGACTAGGAAACGTGACCCAAATCTTAATAACTCCAACTGGTGTGTGCCATTGCATATTTTGACACTGAACATATTTTCTAGATGATCTGGTAATTTAGCTTGATAATAAGGGTCAAAATAATTTTTCCAGTTATATGACTATTCTTGTTCCACTCATAGTTCAGCTTACAAGGGAAGAATTCTTCTTCTTTCCAGATGTATTTAATAATTTTCCACTTGTTTTCCTCTCTTGAAAGCAAGAGAAGTGTTAAGATACACTGTTTACTTAGACCTGGGTTCCTCATTTTAAGTGGGAAAAAGCCAAAGTATATTTTTTCTGTTCCCTCTCTCTCCAAGAGGAAAAAAAAAAAAAAAGAATTGGAAACAATGAGAAAGCCTTGGCAAGTACCACAGAGATGATGAATTGTAATTCAACATGAATGCCATCCCCATCCTCTCATGTGATTTGACAATCACTGAAGGGCTTGCGTTTTTAGCTGCATGGTGTTTGCAATGTGGAAAAGTGTATGCACTTTTACAGTTAGGTCGTTGGATTGTTACTCAGGCAGAACAGCCTATTTGGCAAGATTTAGAAGTATATTGAGAATCCAAGTTGGTTTATCTGCATTAGGGAGGGGAGAACTCCCCAGCACCTCATGTCTTCCCACTGGCTCTGCCTGGCATCCCAGGCAGGCTGAGACTGATTGAAAAAACAGATTGGAGAGTTCCCACATTTTCAACGTAGTAGAAAGAACCAACCATCAAGACTTTCTGTACATTGACTGTGATCTGTGGTGCCCTTCACAACTCTTCTTTTAGATTTCCCAGATCTTAGCAGGAAAGGAAACTTGGGCTACAGGAATGTCTGTAATGCATCAAAGATTCCCAATGAACCTTTAAACTTTCTCCCTTCAAAGTTTACTCTTAACCATTTGGGTCTGGAAGGCACAATGAATCCCAAGATCTGGGCTTCCAGGACAAAGTACACATAGGTAGCCATGTATATATGTTTCCATGGCTAGAACACCTGGAGCACCCTTTCTTCATGATGGAGACATTCTTGCTTCTGAAGCCTGGTGAGTTTGCTCTAGTGTTTGTGTTGGAGTCATGAATGTCTTGTGGACAAAATAAACCTCCTTAGCAATTCTTTGAAGGTCTTGGATGAACTCTGTTGAAGGCTTGATTTGACCAACACAGCATTTATAATTTATTTTCTGGGAGTAGTGATTCAGGTGCATAGCTGCCATGAAAATCATCATCAAGCAGTGATTAGTGACCCGTTTGGGGACAATGCTGTATGTCAGCACCATCACCTCTCTTTTCAGAGTCTTTCACTTCTAGGAATCTCGTTCCTATGCCCCACCCAACCCTGGCTTTTCCAAGCTTGCTACGTATCTCTATTTCTTATTCATTTCTCTAAGCCGGACATAGACATGTTTCTTGTGTTGACATAAAGTCTTATTGCATTGCTTTTAGGAAAATTAATTTCCATTTTTAAAAAATTGCAATTAGGTCTAAAGGGGGAAAGGGAAGTGACTGAAGGTTGCTCAGTCGTATCTGACTCTTTGCGACCCCATGGACTATACAGGCCATGGAATTCTCCAGGTCAGAATACTGGAGTGGGTGGCCTTTTCCCTTCTCCAGGGGATCTTCCAACCCTGGAATCAAACCAGGTCTCCTGCATTGCAGGCGGATTCTTTACCAGCCGAGCTACAAGGGAAGCCCAAAGGGAAAAATTACTGGATAAAATTTCTCATTTTTTTTTGACTAATAAAGAATACCAATTG
Organism: Bison bison bison; assembly: GCF_000754665.1. NCBI lineage: Eukaryota > Metazoa > Chordata > Mammalia > Artiodactyla > Bovidae > Bison > Bison bison. The sequence continues at coordinate 8,748,157 of NW_011494903.1, forward strand.
TATCAGATACTAGGGTGAATTAAAGTTCTCCAGGAGAATATAACATTTCTATATAAAATATAAAACATTATATTTTTGTTATAGTTCATGACAAACTGTGGAAAGCTCTTAGAGAGATGGGAATACCAGACCATCTCACCTGTCTCCTGAGAAACCTGTTTGTGGATCAAGAAGCAACAGTTAGAACCCCGTGTGGAACAACTGATTGGTTCCAGATCAAGAAAGGAGTACAACAGGGCTGTTTGTTTTCACCCTGTTTGTTTAACCTATATGCTGAGCACATCATGAGAAATGCCAGGCTGGATGAATTACAAGCCAGAATCAAGATAGACGGGAGAGACATCAACAGCCCCAGATATGCAGATGATGCCACTCTACAGGCAGAAACTGAAGAGGAACTAAAGAACCTCTTGATGAGGGTGAAGGAGGAGAGTGAAAGAGCTGGCTTAAAACTAAATATTAAAAAAGATACTAAGATCATGGCATCCAGTTCCATTGTTGCATGGCAAATAGAAGGGGGAAAGGTGGAAGTAGTGACAGATTTCCTCTTCTTGGGCTCCAAAATCACTGCAGATGGTGACTGCTGTCATGAAATCTGAAGGTGATTACTTCTTGGCAGGGAAGCGATGACAAACATAAACAGTGTGTTGAAAAGCAGAGACATTACTCTGCTGACAAAGGTCCATATAGTCAAGACTGTGGTCTTCCCACTGGTCACATATGCTTGTGAGTGCTGGACCAAAAAGAAGGCAGAATGCCAAAGAATTGATGCCTTCGAACCATGGTGTTAGAGAAGATTCCTGAAAGTCCCTTGGACAGCAAGGAGATTAAGCCAGCCAATCTTAAGGGAGATCAACCCTAAATACTCACTGGAAGGACTGATGCTGAAGCTGAAGCTCCAGTATTTTGGTCATCTGATGCAAACAGACGACTCATTGGAAAAGTCCCTAATGCTGGGAAAGATCGAAGACAGAAGGAGAAGAGGGCATCAGAGGACGAGATCACTAGATGGCATCACTGATGCAATGAACATGAACTTGGGCAAACATGGTGATGGGCAGGGAGGCCTCGAACTGCAGTCCATGGGTCACAAAAAGTTGGACACGACTGGGCAACTGAATAGCATAAAACATGAAGGTGCATGGTTGCTTTGAAGATAACACTAAACTTTTGAAGGCCAGATGTTTCAAGGAGAATTCCTTACAAATGAACTAGAACTGCCATATTTATGGTAACAGAAAACAGAACAAGACACCCATGTAAACCATTTCATCTTTTTATAGAGACACTAGGGCAAAGATGTGATGTTAAAATTCTTGAATTATCTGAAGAATTCAATTAATTATCTACTTATTGATGTAGACTTCACCTTCTGAGAAATTACAGAGCTTATTTTTATGATTGTTCCCAGAAAGAGGTAATTACCTTCTTGTTTTTCATTTCTGGTAAAATTTACTTTGCTGGAAAGAATAAAAAATGCAATAAGATTAGACATGTAATTACAAATCAGTAGCAGAGAAATTTGTCAATTTTTCTATCTATAATATTGTTTAGAAACACATTTGGTTTGACCTGTTGTTTCTGTAGGTTTGTCATGAAATACACTTCTAAATTCCCAGCATGGTCAGAGTTTCCCGTAGAGACTCATGCTATCCAAAGCAAATTAAATTAATGACAGGGTAGTACCACCTACTCTTTCACCAAAAATTTTTTTCTGCTTATAATAATAAAAATAATATATATCACCACAGAATATTTGGAAAATAGAGAATATTATATGAAATCATATAAAAATACTCATAATCCTACGGCCCATAAAAAACAGCTGTTACCATTTTGGTGTATGTCCTTCCAGCCCTTATCCATGCATGGATCCACAGTGCATATCCACCAGTGTGCACATACCAGTGGGGTCACAGTAAGAATATGAACCAAAATTTAACTAGATTGTATCCACATCTTCAGAGTTCCAGCCTTCAGCTGTAGCCCTCCAGCTCCGCTTCACCTAGTTATCTCTGGGAGTCTGTGGGATATTCCAGATGAGCGCCAATGATTTCTCATGGGCTGTTCTATTTCTCTTATTGCTTTCTTCTGCCTTTGCTTTTTTCAGTACCCCCCAAATGTAGAAGAAAGACTGGCACAGAAGCTGCTCACAAGTATTTACTGAGGTGTGAACAAGGTCTCCTGGAGGGACATGCCCCAGCAGTGTCCCAGCTGCTGCTCCTACTGCAGCTCTTTCCGAGGAAGCTGTTGACCCACTAGCAGTGCAGTCTCCCCATGCTTCCCAAAGTCCCCACGTTATTGGAAGGATGCATCATGCAAAGGTGTAGAGGAGGCTCCGCGTCCTAGCTCTGGGCCACACTGCATCATCCAGGACATCAGTGCCTTGCTGAGTAGGTCCCCACACCTCATGGAACCCCTTTACAAACACCTCCTACAGCTTCTGCCTATAGTTCTCCCTTCACTGGACTCAGACAGAAGTTGAGAATAATATCTGAAATAAATAGTGATGTCTTCTATGGATTTGTGTCCTGACTTCGCCTCCAAAATTTTTCCACAGAACTGAAATTTGGTTCTAAGAGAGAAAAGTAATTACATAGTTGGTTCCCCTCAGCCAATATGTTTAGAAGGCTTGAACAGTAGGCAAAATCACCTCAATGCCTTAGTGGCCTCTTTTGCCTGAAAAATGCCTGAGAAAGTGGGAGAAAGACTATACTACCTTATTCACCTTGGTTATCACTTCGCTACAGTAGTAGTTAAGAGCTGCATTGGAGCTGTACTTGCCTCTCAACAATTGTTTTTTTTGTTTTTTTGTTTTTTAAACCTGACCTATATCAGATTTCTGCTGCATTGATTACATTAAAGCCTTTGTGTAGATCACAACAAACAGTGGAAAATTCTTAAAGAGATGGAAATACCAGACTGCCTTACCTGCCTCCTGAGAAACCTGTATGGAGATCAAGAAGCAACAGTTAGAACTACATGGAACAATGGATTGATTCAAAATTGGGAAGGGAGTACATGAAGGCTGTATATTGTCACCCTGCTTATTTAACTTATATGCAGAACCCATCATGTAAAATGCTGGGCTGAGTGAAGCACAAGCTGGAATCAAGATTGCCAGGAGAAATAGTAACCTCAGATATGCAGATGACACCACCTTTATGGCAGAAAGTGAAGAGGAACTAAACAGCCTCTTGATGAAGGTGAAAGAGGAGAGTGAAAAAGCTGGCTTAATACTCAACTTTCAAAAAAAGAAGATCATGGCATCTGGTCCCATCACTTCATGGCAAATAGTGGGGAAACAATGGAAACAGTGAGAGACTTTATTTTCTTGGGCTCTAAAATCACTGCAGATGCTGACTGGAGCCATGAAATTAAAAGATTCTTGCTCCCTGGAAGAAAAACTATGACAAACCTAGACAGTGTGTTAAAAAGCAGAGACATTACTTTGTTGACAAAGGTCCATCTAGTCAAAAGCTATGGTTTTTCCAGTAATCATATATGGATGTGAGAGCTGGACCACAAAGAAGGCTGAGCACTGAAGAATCGATGCTTTTGAACTGTGATGTTGGAGAAGACTCTTGAGAGTCCCTTGGATTACAAGGAGATCAAACCAGTCAATCCTAAAGGATATAAACCCTGAATATTCACTGGAAGGACTGAAGCTGCGGCTGAAGCTCCAGTACTTTGGTCACCTGATGTGAAGAGCAAACTCTTTGGAAAAGCCCCTGAAGCTGGGAAAGATTGAAGGCAAGAGGAAAAGAGGACAACAGAGGATGAAATGGTTGGGTGGCATCACCAACTTAATGGACATGAGTTTGAGCAAGCTCCAGGAGATGGTGAAGGACAAGGAAGCCTGGCGTGTTGCAGTCCATGGGGTCACAAAGAGTTGGATGTAACTGAGCAGCTGAACAACATTATCATCAGCTACCTTCTTCATTTTCCCTTCTGAAATGAATGCTACTCCTTTATCTTGGAATGTCTCTTTCTCTCATTTTCCGCATGAGAAATGTGCATTTCCCCCATGAACACACACATTAGAACGATCATCTCCATGCTCAATGAATTTAAAGGGTGAGATA
>NW_011494903.1:8752341-8754354 GCF_000754665.1 Bison bison bison
CCTCCTGAAAAGCCGACACTATTAGTGAGCTGACTCTGTTCTTTCCTGAAAATGTCTTGTCATGAATCTTTATCAGGTTTTGATGAAATTTTCATGCTTGAGGTTTATTTGTTTATGGTATTGCATTAATTCAGCTTTATATAACCATATAATCAGGTTCACTTTTCTTATGATTTAAATAATCCATTCACTGAATCCAGACTCATCCCTTGATTCAGAGGGGAAATTTAGCTTGCGTAAGGCAAAAGGAATCAAGTCCATTCCAATGTTCAAGATCAAATACTAAAGGGAAAGAGGTGATGAAAGTTTTAGTTTTAGAAGCACAGGATTGTTTCTGTTCCTAGTGCTTTGGTGTATATATTTTTTTGAGTTCATAATTTGAATCATAAAGATGATAACTTAGGGTGCTGGGAAGTTTCAAGGGTGCTTGAAAACTTGGGGATGCCTTCTACCTCTAGTAAAGCTGGTCCCAAGGGCCCTGTATGGGCCAGTAAGGTGTTCACAGTTGGAAATCGAAGAACAAAAAGTGGGGACAGCCCCAGAAGGGAAGGTAGTCTGGGATTCCTCAGAATTATTTTGAAAATGGTCCCAAATCTGATTTTTGGTTTTCCTTGCATGAACTCAGTTCCTGGCTCATATCAGATGCTGTCTTGCCTCTCCATCTCCTCTCATGTCATTTCCAGCTTGGCACCAAGGCTATGGGGAAAATATCACGGGCCCTTCCCTGAAGCCACCTGTAATCTTCAAGGCCTGGCCTGAGTCCCTCCTCTTCTTTGCTGCCTTCTCTAACTATTTCAGCCATTACTGAGTTTTCTTTCACTCGGATTGCCTCCAGCACTTGGAATCTTTCTCTATTTAGCAGTTAACTAATCAGACTTTCCAGGTGGCACAGTGATGAAGAACCTGCTTGCCAATGCAGGAGATGTGGGTTTGATCCTTGGGTCAGAAAAATTCCATGAAGGAGGAAATGGCAACCCATTCTAGTAAGCTTGCAGGTAGAATTCCATGGACAGAGGAGCCTGGCCAGCTACAGTTCATAGGGTCACAAAGAATTGAACACAACTGAGCACGCAGGCAAAATAATTGGTATTGCACCACGTTTCTGAGTGGGAGTCAAGACACTTATGTTTTAGCCCAAGTTCATTTACTAGGCAGGTGTCCTTGGCTTCCCTGGTGGCTCAGCTGGTAAAGAATCCACCTGTAATGTGGGAGACTTAGGTCCTATCCCTGGGTTGGGAAGATCCCCTGGAGAAGGGAACAGCTGTCCACTCTAGTAGTCTGGCCTGGAGTATTCCATGGACTGTATAACTGGTATTGCCCCACATTACTGAGTAGTAGCCAAGACACTTACGTTTTAGCCCAAGTTTATTTACTAGGTAGATGTCCTTAAATCATAATGCCTTTCTCACTTTTCTGGGTCTTATTTTTCTCATATAAAAAAACAGGATTAGGTAGATAATTTCTAAGATGACTTTTAATTTAATTCTATTACTTCTGCTGCTCAAGGAGATTTTCATTGTATATAGAACTTCTATCTTCTATCTTCCTCATGCTTAGCTAAGTGCTTTATGCAAAGAACTCAATTAATGAATACTTAGAGGCTGATTCAAGCCCCCAGAAAGTACAAATATTCTACCTTTTGTTCTATTCATCTTTGAATAGGGAAATTAATATCAAATACTTACTGTTTGTTGTGTTTGGGACTCAGTTTACAATTAACTCAAGGTTTTCTACATTTCTTACATCCAATAGTATTGTTAAATGTGAACTGGTGGTCAAAAGACGATGCTGAAATCTCTGCAGTTTTAAGGATGCACATGTCTTCCTACATGACAATAATTCTACACTGGGGCAGTTTTATTTCCTAGGAGATATATGTAACAAGGACTAGACATTTTTGCTTCTCAAAATTAAGGAAGTGCTACTGGCATTAGTGGGTGTGGACAAGGGATTCCATTAAACATTTTACAATCTGCAGGACAGCTTCTGACAACAAATAATTTTTTAGTCCAA
>NW_011494903.1:8754454-8760861 GCF_000754665.1 Bison bison bison
CAACAGTTCTGAGGTTGAGAAGCCCTATTACATGGCAGGGCTTGCCTGGTGTCTCAGTGGTAAAGAACCCGCCTGCTGATGCAGGAGATGGGAGTCAGGAAGGCATGGGCTTGATCCCTGGTTGAGGAACTAAGATCCTTGCTGTGCCACATGGCCAAAAGGAAAAAAAAAAAAAAGCAAGAAAAATTTCAGGAATTCCCTGGCGGGTCCAGTGGGTCAGGAAGATCCTCTGGAGAAGAAAATGGCTACCCACTCTAGTATTCTTGCCTGGGAAATCCCATGGACAGAGGAGCCTGGAAGACTACAGTCTGTGGGATCGCAAAAGAGTTGGACACAACTTAGGGACTAAACAACAACAACTACAACTGTATAATGAGCCGCAGGAGGGCAGAGATTTTCTTTGTTTGTTTGTCATTTCGTAATTTCATTTATTTTGTGTGTATTTTTGGCTGTGCTGGCTCTTTGCTGCTGCACTTGGGCTTTCTCTAGTTGCGGTGGGCAGGCTCATTGTGTGGCTTCTCTTGCGGAGCACAGACTCTAGAGCACTTGGGCTTCAGTGTTGTGGCACGTGGGCTCAGTAGTTGCAGTTCCTGGACTCTAGAGCACAGGTTCGGCAGGTGTGGCACACAAGTTTAGCTGTCCTGCCGCGTGTGGGATCTTTCCAAACCGGGGATTGAACTCATGTCTCCTACATTGGTAGACAGATTCGTTACCACTGAGCCACCAGAGAAGCCCATGGAGATTTTATCTTATTCATATTTGTTCCCTAGCGATCAATACTTATTTCTCCCATCCTCCAAACACTGACCTAATTCTATCAATCTGGTTTTAATATTAGGCACATTTTATGAAACTAAAATTGTTTCCAAATTGATCATCTATGTGGTTCTTTTATTTAGCATTTTTTAAATAACAAGAATATAAAATTAACTAAAACAAACAGCATTCTAACAAAGTTTAGCGACAGAGACTTTAATACTGCAGTTCTCTGAATATTGAGCCTGCATAAATTGAGTTTAATTATGGTAAGTAAATTGCATGAATATGAAGCGTGTTTCTAGACCTAAAGAAGAAAGAGTGATGATATACAGCTTTTCCATAATTGAATTAGTGAGTGAAGAGAGGAGAGACATTTGGCAGTTCTGCCTTTAGTGTTAATATTTTTGTTTTCCCGGCTTCTGCTTTTTTTATTTTTATTTTTGCCATGCTGCCTGGCTTATGGGATTTTAGTTCCCTGACCAAGGATTGAATCTGGGTCCCAGGAGTGAAAGTGCCAAGTCCTAACCATTGGACCTGCCAGGGAATTCCTGAAATTTTCCTTGCATTTTTTTGTTTTCTTTTGGCCACATGGCACAATCATTGGAATCTTAGTTCCCCAGCCAGGGATCAAACCCATGCCTTCTACAGTGGAAGCAAAGGATCTTAACCACTAGACTGCCAGGGAAGTCCCTCCAACTTTAGATTTGAGTATAGTACTGTTTTTTGTTTTTTTTTTTCTTTAGTGATTTTCAGAATTTACTGACATTCCATTGTTATTTGCCAGTGATGGTATGGATATTTAGAAGATGCTAGCTACTAGACTGCTTGATCTATTTGATCAAACATGTATAGATTACTCTCATATACAAGGTCTTCTTGGAGAAGGGGATGGCAACCCACACCAGTATTCTGGCCTGGAGAATCCCATGGACAGAGGAACCTGGCAGACTACAGTCCATGGGATGGCAAAGACTCAGACATGACTGAGCAATTAACACACACAAGTTCTTCTCTGGTAAAGACTGAAGAATGAGGAATCTGCTCTTTTGCAATGTATCGGCAATTAGAATAGGTCTTAAGACTAGTAAGGAGAGATAAGGAAGCCTTCCTCAGTGATCAATGCAAAGAAATAGAGGAAAACAATAGAATGGGAAAGACTAGAGATCTATTCAAGAAAATTAGAGATACTCAGGGAACTTTTCATACAAAGTTGGGCACAATAAAGGACAGAAATGGTATGGACCTAACAGAAGCAAAAGATATTAAGAAGAGGTGGCAAGAATAGATATAAGGATTATACAAAAAAGATCTTCATAACCCAGATAACCACAATGGAGTGATCACTCACTTAGAGCCAGACTTCCTGGAATGAGAAGTCAAGTGGGCCTTAGGAAGCATCAATATGAACAAAGCTAGTGGAGCTGATGGAATCCCAGTTGAGTTCTTTCAAATCCTAAAAGATGATGCTGTGAAAGTGCTGCACTCAATATGCCAGCAAATTTGGAAAACTCAGCAGTGGCCACAGGACTGGAAAAGGTCGGTTTTCATTCCAATCCCAAAGAAAGACAATGCCAAATAATGTCCAAACTACCACATAATTGCATTCATCTCACATGCTAGCAAAGTAATGCTTAAGATTCTCCAAGCCAGGCTTCAACAGTATGTGAACCATGAACTTCCAGATGTTCAAGCTGGATTTAGAAAAGGCAGAGGAACCAGAGATCAAATTGCCAACATCCGAGAGTTCCAGAAAAAAAACATCTATTTCTGCTTTATTGACTATGCCAAAGCTTTTGACTATGTGGATCACAACAAACTGTGGAAAATTCTTGAAAAATGGGAATACCAGACACCTGACCTGCCTCCTGAGAAATCTGTATGCAGGTCAAGAAGCAACAGTGAGAACTGGACATGGAACAAAAGACTGGTTCCAAATCAGGAAAGGAGTACATTAAGGCTATATATTTTCATCCTGTTATTTAACTTATATGCAGAGTACACCATGGACTGGATGAAGCACAAGCTGGAATCAAGATTTCCAGGAGAAATATAAATAACTTCAGATATGCAGATGACACAACCATTATGGCAGAAAGTGAAGAAGAACAAAAGAACCTCTTGAAGAAAGTGAAAGAGGAGAGTGAAAAAGTTGGCTTAAAACTCAACATGCAGAAAACTAAGATCAAGGCATCTGGTTCCATTACCCCGTGGCAAATAGATGGAAAAACAGTGGAAACAGTGAGACACTTTATTTTGGGGGGCTCCAAAATCACTGCAGATGGTGACTGCAGCCATGAAATTAAAACCTTGCTCCTTGAAAGAAAAGCTATGAGCAACCCGGTCAGCGTGTTAAGAAACAGAGACATTACTTGCCAACAGAAATCTGTCTAGTCAAAACTATGGTTTTTCCAGTAGTCATGTATGGATGTGAGAGTTGGACTGTAAAGAAAGCTGAGCGCTGAAGAATTGGTGCTTTTGAACTGTGATGTTGGAGAAGACTCTTGAGAGTCCTTTGGACTGCAAGGAGATCCAACCAGTCAATAGTAAAGAAAATCAGTCCTGAATATTCATTAAAAGGACTGATGTTGAAGCTGAAACTCCAATACTTTGGCCACCTGATGTGAAGAGCTGACTCATTTGAAAAGACCCTGATGCTGGGAAAGATTGAAGGTGGGAAGAGAAGGGGTCAACAGAGGATGAGATGGTTGGATGGCATCACCAACTCAATGCACATGAGTGTGAATAAGCTTCAGGAGTTGGTGATGGACAGGGAAGCCTGTCATGCTGCCATCCATGGGGTTACAATGAGTCAGACACAGTGAAGTGACTGAACTGAACTGATCACAGGCTTTCTCTACTTGCAGAAAGCAGGGTCCACTCTCTGGTTGCGATGCATGGGCTTCTCATTGCAGTGGCTTCTCTTGTTGCAGAGCACAGTTCTAGGGCCCCTGGGCTTCAGTAGTCATGGCACATGGGCTTAGTTGCTCCATGACATGTGGAATCTTTCCAGATCAGAGATCGAACCTGTCTCCCCTCCATTGGGAAGTGGATTCTTAACCACTGGCTCACTAGGGAGGGAAGTCCAAATAAAAAGTAATTTTAAAAGTTTATAAGGGGATTTTCCTGGTAGCTCAGCTGGCAAAGATTCTACCAGCAATGCAAGAGTCCCTGGTTTGATTCCTCAATTGGGAAGACCTGCTGGGAAAGGGATAGGTTACCCACTCTAGTATCCTTGGGCTTCCCTGGTGGCTCAGCTGGTAAAGAATACACCTGCAATGTAGGAGATCTGGGTTTGATGCCTGGGTTGGGAAGATCCCCTGGAGAAGGAACAGCAACCCACACCAGTATTCTGGCCTGGAGAATTCCATGAACTGTATGTCCCATGGAGTCACAAAGAGTTGGACACAGCTGAACAACTTTCACTTCCTGGTAGTCCAGTGTTAAGTATCTGCCTCCCAATCAATACAGGGAATACAGATTTGATCTCTGCTAAGTCGCTTCAGTCGTGTCCGACTTTGTGGGACCCCATAGACTGCAGCCCATCAGGCTCCACCATCCCTGAGGTTCTCCAGGCAAGAACACTGGAGTGGGTTGCCATTTCCTTCTCCAGATTTGATCTCTGGGCTGGGAGAATTCCACATGAGATGGGCAACTAAGCCTCTGTGTCACAGCTTCTGAAGCCTGGGTGCCCTAGAGCCTGTGTGCTGCAACAAGAAAAGCCGCTGCAATGAGAAACCTATGCATCCCAACTAGAGAGTAGCCCCTGTTCTCTGCAAACAGAGAAAGCCCACGTACACCAATGAAGACCCAGTGCAGCCCAAAAGAATAATAAATTAAAAAAAATTTTTTTTTAAAGTTTATGAGATAAGTGCAAATGAAGCCCTACTTCAAAGGAGGAGACATTATTTCCAATGGAGGGGAATGGTTAGGGGAGATAAGTTAGGGGGGAAGTTTGGGATCAGGAAATATGAACAGTCTTTATGGAGAAATGAAGTGCTGCTTTGGCCCAATAGTACTTGTTCTTCCTTGCCAGTAACAAAACTACCATTTCTTGTGTGTGGACCTTCTTAGAGCCTTTGATATTGTGAGTGAATCTCAAGATAAGGAGAGATTATTCTGCACATCTCAGGTTTATTAGTACAGGGATCACTTCATTTGTCAGGATTACAGTTCCTTAAGACACATTCCAGAAAATGCTCTCTGTTTCAGTGGAGCTGAGTGAACGTGCAGCAAGGCAGGCCTTTGTACCTTTAATAGCACATTTGGTGAAGGAGAAGGGAAGTGTCTTCCCTGGTGGCTCAGTTGGTAAAGAGTCTGCCTTCAATGCAGGAGACCCGGGTTCAATCCCTGGGTCAGGAAGATCCCCTGGAGAAGGAAATGGCAATCAACTCCAATATTCCTGCCTGGAGAATTCCATGGACAGAGGAGCATGGTGGGCTACAGTCCATGGGGTCACAAGGAGTCAGACACGACTGAGTGACTAACACTTTTGTTTCACTTTGTATGTAACCAAGCTCATAGGCCATCACAAAGACTGAGGAAAGCGTGATCTGAAGACCAGGGTTGAGCAGAGAAAGGCCTCAGTCCTTTGGGTACCATGTAGGATTACACAAGTGTTTCGTGTCTGTTTTCTCCATTATAATCTATATTAACAGACAGACTGGCTGCATCACCGAGCCTGTTCCTTGGCTGCTGCTAAACAGGAACCGTGTATGAAGAGCAGGTATCCGGCTCTCTTGTTTTTGTTCTTCTGTTTTCCATTTGCAGATCAGGGATTTCATCTTTGGGATTATACTTTTCTTTCTTTTTAAAATAAAATAACTCTATCAGTTTTTAAAGGGGTACGAAATGCTTCTTTCATTGTAAATAATTGTTGTATAATAATATTTGGCAATGGGGTCCACTTGGAACTGAGGGGTCCCTAGGTCAAAATGTGGAACCTATTCTGACATCAAAGCCTCCTCTTTCCTCTCCAGAAGGCAGGGAACTGACACACCAGCTCGATCCAACACATGTTTTCTTGTAGCCGATGGTTATTTATTGTTGTTGCACACTCTGACAAGCAATGAGACAAGGCAGGGATGCAAAAATGTCTTGCCAAATGACTGCCTCCCCCAAGCATCTGTAAGGGAACATTATAAAACCACTGAATACTAGAGTTAAAGGCAACTTAGTGATAGATAAAAGAAAAACAAAACCAGATAAAAGAAACCATCTCCCCTAGATAAGAAAGGGGTAAACTGAGGCCTGGAAAGTTTAAGTGACCTGCCTTAATCAACCAGGCCATAAAGCAGATTTTGGACCTGGTATCTGACTCTTAACACAGCATTCGTTTTCCTACACCATAAATTAAGATTCATGATCTGGATTTTATTATACTACGTAATCTCTATAAACACTTGCTTTTCTCACTTTTAGTTTGTCTGAATGTAAATTGGGACATTCTGCTATCCTTCCAGCACAGGGCATTGGAGGTTTCCAGGTAGAATCACTGGATGTTTCTGGCAAAGTCGAGTTTGGATGGACTAGAACATAAGTCAATCAGCAACAGGGATTCAGTTTTGTTGGAAACCAACTGAGGTTGAAAAATGAAAGATAAAACTGCCAGGTAGCTGGAGTTTTAGTGAATCCAGAATATTGAGAAAGAG
>NW_011494903.1:8760961-8768318 GCF_000754665.1 Bison bison bison
TGAGAAAGAGTTGAAGAATTTGGACCAAACTGTTCATTGTTTCTTGACTTGCTCAGCCCTGCTCAACACTACAGGGAAGTTTGGCAGAAAACGCTGGAAATGGGTTTAGTCTACAAATATCTTAACTGGTGAGACGGAAAGCATCATAGTGGCCAGCAGGAGACATTTCTGTCTTGAAATTATCCCAAACCTAAGAGTACAACCAGGGTGGAGGCAGCGTGTAAACATTGCTTAAACCAAAGAATCCCAGCTCTTTCAGGAAGTCCTCCTTGATTAAGTCAGGGCAAAAACCAGCTGAAACAATCTTAAGTCCATGCTTTTATTCTCAATATAGCCACTAAACAATTAACAAGTATTACTAAGCACCTGTGTGCCAGGCATTGGGGCATACAGAGCCTTTTAGAAGTGCTCTTTCCCCCGGGCAGGCCATCTTTTATCATGGAATTCCCAGAGGACTTCTAGGAATTGTCCTTGACCTGCAGTTCAAGGACACTGCAACAAGTATCCAAGTATATCCTTGGCTTGTCGTGGAAGGGAACTTGAACTTGGTCCGCAACAGAAGTTCAGATACTCACACTCTTGTCTGGTGCACTGGGCTAGGGTGGCAGTCAGAAGTTGTGGATTCCTTGAGAGTAAATCGTCATGTGTGAAGAAAGTGGGCTCAGTGGTTCAGATAGAAGGTCATGGTCTGGAAGTTGGCTGCAAACAGTGGTTCCAGCTTTGGTTACAAAGTATACTTGACCCAATCAGCTGTCCCTCACTTTACGTGGGTGCTCATTTCATTCTACCGTGTATTATGCTATTTACATATCTTTTTCTCTATCTAGACCATAAATCTTTTAAAGACAAGGTACATATTTTTTAAAATGCCTTTTTTTTTCTCTTTCCTCAAAGGAAATATATGTTCAGTATCAGATACTTAAAAAACAAACAAAATGAAAAAACAAGCAACTTTCTACTAATATTTTGTTGTTGTTTAGTTGCTAAGTCATGTCTGACTCTTTTGCGACCCCATGGACTGTAGCCTGCCAGCTCCTCTGTCCATGGAATTCTCCAGGCAAGAATCCAGGAGCAGGTTGCTATTTCCTTCTCCAGGGGATCTTCTCGACCCAGGGATTCTTTACCCCTGAGCCACCAGGGAAACATCCTATAATATCAGATCAGATCAGTCGCTCAGTCGTATCCGACTCTTTGCGACCCCATGAATCGCGGCACGCCAGGCCTCCCTGTCCATCACCAACTCCTGGAGTTCACTGAGACTCATGTCCATCGAGTCAGTGATGCCATCCAGCCATCTCATCCTCTGTCGTCCCCTTCTTCTCTTGCCCCCAGTCCTATAATATAGAAAGATCTAAATATATGTATAGGCTCATACATATTCACATGCCCGTGGAACAATCACATAAAGGGATAATAAAATGGACTGTGGGTATACTGCTTTGTTATCTACCCTAAAATAACCATATATCTTTGTGCTATTAAATATTCAATAACACCGTCATTTTTAATAGCTTTAAAGCAATCCATCTGGTAAATATACGGTGATTTATTTAATTTAATTCCTAATAGACATTATTGCCAAGTTTTTACGGTTATTTTTAAAAATGCAATAAATACCATTGTGGCTAATTCTTTCCACATATCAAAGGTTTCTCCTTAGAACTGATTTTTAGAATAGAATTCATGGAACAAAATGTACAAGCTGGTGAAGTCTGACAAATATGCACAGCTGTGTAACAGTCATTGTAACTGTGATATAGAACATTTCTATCACTTCAGAAAGTTCCCTTGTGTCCATTTGCAGCCCATTCCCTCTCCCTATTTCTTGGCTCCTGTAAACCACTGACTTGCTTTCTTTCATTATAGTTCTGCCTTTTCTAGAATTTCATATAAATGAGATCATACAGTATATAGTTTATTTGTTTTTTGGGTATGACTTCTGTTACTTAGTATGATGCTTTAGAGATTCACATCCATATTGTGTGTTTATCTGCAGTCTGTTTCTTTTTATTATGGAGTAGTATTTATTGCAGGAGTGTATCACAATATGTTTATTTCATTCACCATCTGATGATTATTTATTTTTCTCCCAGTTTTTTGGCTATTATGAGGAAAGCTGCTATGAATATATGAGCACAAGCCTTTGTGTAAGCATGCATTTTCATTTTTTTTGAGTAAATATTTAGAATTTTAATTTCTGGGTCATATGGTAAATGTATGCTTAACTCTTTACGAAATCCAAATTTATGAGCATTTCAGTTGCCAATCCTTGGGCATTGTCAGTCTTTTTGATTTTAGAAATTCTAGTGTTTAGAGTATTAATGGTGCTGTTTGATTATGATTTTAATTTGCATTTCCCTGATGACTAATGATGTGGTGACTCTTTTCCATCCAAGGGACTGTTCAAAGCATTTGTTCTTTCTGTTGTTGTTGTTTTCTTTTTAATGAATTGTAAGGGTTTTAAAAATACATTTTTATTGGAAGACCTTCAGTGGATATGTGTTTTACAAATATTTTCATATACTAGCCTGTGGATTGTCTTTTCATTTTCTTAATGGTGTCTTCAGAAGAGCAAAAGTTTTAAATTTTTATGAGATTCAATTTTAAAATAGTTTCATGCTTTTTTAAAATCCAGTTTAAGAAAACTTTGCCTAACCAAAGTAACTAAGATTTTTCTTTAATGATTTCTTCTGGAAATTTTATAGTTTTAACTCTTACTAAAATCACTGCAGATGGTGACTTCAGCCATGAAATTAAAAGACGCTTACTCCTTGGAAGGAAAGTTATGACCAACCTAGATAGCATATTGAAAAGCAGAGACATTACTTGGCCACAAAGGTCCGTCTAGTCAAGGCTATGGTTTTTCCAGTGGTCATGTATGGATGTGAGAGTTGGACTGTGAAGAAAGCTGAGTGCCGAAGAATTGATACTTTTGAACTGTGGTGTTGGAGAAGACTCTTGAGAGTCCCTTGGACTGCAAGGAGATCAAACCAGTGCATCCTAAAGGAGATCAGTTCTGGGTGTGCATTGGAAGGACTGATGTTGACGCTGAAACTCCAATATTTCGGCCACCTAATGTGAAGAGCTGACTCATTTGAAAAGACCCTGATGCTGGGAGGGATTGGGGGCAGGAGGAGAAGGGGACGACAGAGGATGAGATGGCTGGATGGCATCACCATCTCGATGGACATGAGTTTGAGTGAACTCTGGGAGTTGGTGATGGACAGGAAGGCCTGGCGTGCTGCAATTCATGGGGTTGCAAACAGTCGGACACGACTGAACAACTGAACTGAACTGAAAACTCAGTTTAGTTCTATAATCCATTTCAAGTTAATTTTTGTGTAGTGGAGAATGTAAGAGTTAAGATTTTTTTTTTCTTTTGATAATCAGTTATTTCGGTATGATTTGTTGGAAAGATTTCCTTTTCCTCACTGAATTGCCTTGGAACATTGTTTATATATATATATCTAAATGGTTTGTGGTTTTAGTTTCACCTAGATGGTCTATATGACCTTTAAGGAATTTAATAACATGGGTAACAAGAAAATAACATTGCCAGCAGTGTGCTATCAATTGTAACCTCTACCCTATTATGTAAAGACACTTTCCCTGCTTAGTCATCTTTTATCTGTCTGTATTTTAAAAGGTGGGTATAATCCCAGACCATTGTTTTTTAGGCCATCAGTTTTTATCTTTTTATCAGGCCAACCCCATCACTAATAGGTTGGTTGTGGAATCTAATAATTTTTTTTCATATTTTCATGTGGACCAGAAAGATTGGTATCAGAACTGATTTTACTCATTACTGAATGAGTCTTCAATAACTTGATTTTCTGCTGTTAATAATATTATAACTTCTCTTTTCTCCCCCGTTGTCCCTAAATTCAGACAGCTCGGTACTTAGGGCAACTCCGGTCACTCTGCATTTGAAACTAACCCATCACTTGCATTCTTGGACTTCCTCCAACCAAATTATTAAAAGAATGTATTCCTGAGGCGACTGCTCTGGTGATTACACTGACTTTTTTCTTTTTCAAGTGACAGGTGTTAGGACCATGACAATTATGACTCACTGGGGAAAAAAATCCTAAAACATTTTCTGCCCAGGACCTAAGCACCCAGGCTGTCTGGGATTTGCCGTATTTATTAATGTGGGAAGAAGATCTTATTTTCTTTATCACAACTCATTTAATGACAGTCCCTCTCCAGGCTGTCTGTGTGTCTGGCCTGCCTAGGGAATCCTGAAGATTCAATACATTAATTTAGATTCTTCCTGGTTGCTAAGGGAAAAAGAGACCACGTGTGCCTCCAAGAGTTCAATTACCCCTGCAGAGCAGCACAGTCAGACTTGCATTCAAGGATGGTATTTTCTTCATTAGGGGGGAGGTTAGCAATTCCTGACCAGAGAGCGCATAACACTGAAGTTATGAGTACCTCAAATTTCTCTGCCCTCCACAGAGAAGATGTTTTGGAACAATGTGCCTTCAAGACTTTAGACTCCCAGTGGGGAGACAGAATGGGGAAGTGACTAATTAAAACAGAGAATACTCAGTGTGGATTAAGAGGAAATGGCAACCCACTCCAGTGTTCTTGCCTGGAGAATCCCAGGGACGGAGGAGCCAGGAGAGCTGCCATCTATGGGGATGCACAGAGTCGGACACTTAGCGACTTAGCAGCAGCAGCAGCAGAGGAAAAGTAAAAAATATACACATAAAATGCTTCCATACTAATAAAATAATATTTCACTATTATGTGCCAGATATTATGTTAGTACTATCACATACTACAAAACAATTATTTCAGTGATAATAATAATATTCAGTTGTCTAAAAAGTTCATTTGAGTTTTTCCATAAGATGCTATGGAAAGACCCAGACAAACCTTTTGGCCAACCCAATAATGTATTCTATAACACATGGTACCAAGCACTTATACAGACAACTTATTCATTGTTCAAGGTAGGTGCTATTGCCATCTTTTTTTTTAGAACAGGAAACTGAAGCTCAGATGGAGTAAGCAACTTTTCCAAGGTTCTACTGAAGATGAGTGGTATAACGAGGATTCTGATTGACAGGATTATATTTTCCCCCTCTTCTATGTGATTATTCTATGGACAAATGCCTGCAGAAGTTTGAACTGGAATAGCAGTCAGAGAAAACTTCAGAGAAGAGGCACTATGAGGTGTTCTTAGAGCACCAGTTCGAATCTGAACAGTGGAAATGGTAGGGAGAGAACGGACCTGGCATTGCAGGTAAAAGGTATAACGTAGGCTCCATGAGCATTTTCTCTTTTATCTGTGGATTCATCTCCCCAGTGCCCCATGCCTGTTTGCACATCTTGTATAGGCGTATGAACTATTGTATTGTCTTCTGACACAGCTGTTTCATTAAGGCCATGCTACCATAACTAGTATTGGGGTCCCCCTCTAAAAGGGAGGTGGATCTTTGAATTCACTATCTGTGGAAGAGATCACTGTTCTGACCGGACATTGATTCTCCTAATTTCGGAGAGGCAGCTCTTAGACAGGGAGACAACCTGCTTCTTTTAAGTCTGTGTCTTTGTGAATCTGGACTTTAAGATGGGCTTGCGGGCCTTACCGAGAAGTGAGAAAAGGTTTTTCGCTTTTATCTGGAGTCAGAGGGGCCACATCAAGAGACTCCCACAGAAGATATTTTGGAAAACACAGCTGGAGGTATTCTGGAAGATAGATTATCTTGCTTCATATTACTCTGTTTTCCTTTGGTGACCTGAGAACCTCAGCAAAAGTTTTATTTGAATGCTTAAACTTGATCTTGGCTATGCTATGCCATTTGAGTCTAAAAACAGTAATGCCCTCTGTGGTCAGACTGATGGGGTAGCAGTAATTCATTTTTTCTCCTCACCCTTCCTCTCTCTCCTGTCTCTCTTCTCTCTTCTCTTCTTCTCTCACCTCTGCACATGACTACTGGAAGAACCAGGTATATATAGTCAAAGCTATGGATTTTCCAGTAGTCATGTATGGATGTGAGAGTTGGACCAAAAAGAAGGCTAAGCGCTGAAGAATTGATGCTTTCAAACCATGGTATTGGAGAAGACTCTTAGGAATCTCTTGGGGGATCAAACCAGTTAATCCTAAAAGAAATCAACCCTGAATATTCATTGGATGGACTGATGCTCCAATACTTTGGCTGCCTGATATAAAGAGCTGTCTCATTAGAAAAAAGACCCTGATGCTGGGAAACATAGAAGGCAGGAGCAGAAGGGGTCAACAGAGGACAATATGGTTGGATGGCATCACCAACTCAATGGTCATGAGTTTGAGCAAGCTCCGGGCGATGGTGAGGAACAGGGAAGCCTGGTGTGCTGCAGTCCATGGGATTGCGAAGAGTTGGACAAGACTGAGCAACTGAAGAACAACTGGAAAAAACCATAGCTTTGGCTATATGGACTTTTGCTGACAAACAATGATAGTGCATAATAAATAACCACAAACTTCATTAACGTGTAGTAGTTAATATTTGTTTTGTACATGAGTCTGTAGGGTAAAGCTAATGTCATCTGGACAACTTTCAGAAAACTAAGATCATGGCATCTGGTCCCATTACTTCATGGCAAATAGATGAGGAAACAGTGAAAACAGTGAGAGACTTTATTTTGGCGGGCTCCAAAATCACTGCAGATAGTGACTTCAGTCATGAAATTAAAAGACGCTTGCTCCTTGGAAGAAAAGTATGACCAACCTAGACAGCACATTAAAAAGTAGAAACATTACTTTGCCAACAAAGGTCCATCTAGTCAAGGATATGGTTTTCCAGTAGTCATGTATGGATGTGAGAGTTGGACTATAAAGAAAGCCATTTTAGCTGGTTTCACTCTTGTGGCCAGCTCTGGGACAGCTGTGTGGTCTTGTCATTTTGGTTAGGCTTGCTCACATGTCTGTGGTTTGGCTGCTGCTGTTAAGTTGCTTCAGTCATGTCTGACTCTGTGCGACCCCATAGACGGCAGCCCACCAGGCTCCCTTGTCCCTGGGATTCTCCAGGCGAGAACACTGGAGTGGGTTGCCATTTCCTTCTCCAATGCATGAAAGTGAAAAGTGAAAGTGAAGTCACTCAGTTGTGTCTGACTCTTAGCGACCCCACGGACTGCAGCCTACGAGGCTCCTCCATCCATGGAATTTTCCAGGCAAGAGTATTGGAGTGGGCTGCCTAGTTATTGTCTAACTGGGTATAACCTTGGCTTGGAGTTTTTCTTTGTTTCATTTCTTGCTCCCCCTACGGCATGCTAGCCTAGGCATGTCCATCTCATGGCATGGCAGAGGACAAGAGCAACAAGCAGAAGCGTGTAAGTGGTCTTGAAGTGTCTACACATGTCATTCTAC
>NW_011494903.1:8769498-8769992 GCF_000754665.1 Bison bison bison
TGGGTTGGAGAATTTTGAGTATTACTTTACTAGCATGTGAGATGAGTGCAATTGTGTGGTAGTTTGAGCACTCTTTGGCATTGCCTTTCTTTGGGATTGGAATGAAAACTGACCTTTTCCAGTCCTGTGGCTGCTGCTGAGTTTTCCAAATTTGCTGGCATATTGAGTGTAGCACTTTCACAGCATCATCTTTTAGGATTTGAAATAACTCAACTGGAATTCCATCACCTCCACTAGCTTTGTTCACAGGGATGCTTTCTAAGGCCCACTTGTCTTCATATTCCAGGATGTCTGGCTCTAGGTGAGTGATCACACCATTTTGATTATCTGGGTCATGAAGATCTTTTTCGTACAGTTCTTTGCCAAAGAATTGATGCTTTTGAAATGTGGTGTTGAAGAAGACTCTTGAGAGTCCCTTGGACTGCAAGGAGATCCAACCAGTCCATTCTAAAGGAGATCAGTCCTGCGTGTTCTTTGGAAGGACTGATGCTAAA
>NW_011494903.1:8770092-8770742 GCF_000754665.1 Bison bison bison
TCTTCTTTCACTTTCATCAAGAGGCTCTTTTGTTCTTTTTCACTTTCTGCCATAAGGGGGGGTCATCTGCATATCTGAGGTTATTGATATTTCTCCTGGAAATCTTGATTCCAGCTTGTGCTTCATCCGGTCCAGCATATCTCATGATGTACTCTGCACAGAAGTTAAATAAATGGGGTGACAATATACAGCCTTGACGTACTCCTTTCCTGATTTGGAACCAGTCTGTTGTTCCATGTCCAGTTCTAACTGTTGCTTCTTGACCTGCACACAGATTTCTCAGGAGGCACATCAGATGGTCTGGTATTCCTATCTCTTTAAGAATTTTCCACAGTTTGTTGTGATCCACACAGTCAAAGGCTTTCGCATAGTCAATAAAGCAGAAGTAGATATTTTTCTGGAACTCTCTTGCTTTTCTGATGATCCAGCAGATGTTGGGAATTTGATCTCTGGTTGCTCTGCATTTTCTAAATCCAACTTGAACATCTGGAAGTTCACGGTTCACGTACTGTTGAAGCCTGGGTTGGAGAATTTTGAGTATTACTTTACTAGCATGTGAGATGAGTGCAATTGTGTGGTAGTTTGAGCACTCTTTGGCATTGCCTTTCTTTGGGATTGGAATGAAAACTGACCTTTTCCAGTCCTGTGGC
>NW_011494903.1:8770842-8777854 GCF_000754665.1 Bison bison bison
CTTTGGCATTGCCTTTCTTTGGGATTGGAATGAAAACTGACCTTTTCCAGTCCTGTGGCTGCTGCTGAGTTTTCCAAATTTGCTGGCATATTGAGTGTAGCACTTTCACAGCATCATCTTTTAGGATTTGAAATAACTCAACTGGAATTCCATCACCTCCACTAGCTTTGTTCACAGGGATGCTTTCTAAGGCCCACTTGTCTTCGTATTCCAGGATGTCTGGCTCTAGGTGAGTGATCACACCATTTTGATTATCTGGGTCATGAAGATCTTTTTCATACAGTTCTTTGCCAAAGAATTGATGCTTTTGAAATGTGGTATGGAGAAGACTCTTGAGAGTCCCTTGGACTGCAAGGAGATCCAACCAGTCCATTCTAAAGGAGATCAGTCCTGGGTGTTCTTTGGAAGGACTGATGCTAAAGCTGAAACGCCAATACTTTGGCCACCTGATGCGAACAGTTGATTCATTGGAAAAGACCCTGATGCTGGGAGGGATTGGGGGAAGGAGGAGAAGGGGACGACAGAGGATGAGATGGCTGGATGGCATCACTGACTTGATGAACGTGAGTCTGGGTGAACTCCGGGAGTTGGTGATGGACAGGCAGGCCTGAGGTGCTGCAATTCATGGGGTCACAAAAAGTCAGCCACGACTAAGTGACTGAATTGAACTGAACTGAACTGAACTCTGTGTATTCTTACCACCCCTTCTTAATATCTTCTGTTTCTGTTAGGTCCATACCATTTCTGTCCTTTATTGTGCCCATCTTTGCATGAAAAGTTCCCTTGGTATCTCCGATTTTCTTGAAGAGATCTCTAGTCTTTCCCATTCTATTTTTTTTCTTCTATTTCTTTGCACTGATCACTGAGGAAGGCTTTCTTATCTCTCCTTGCTCTTCTTTGGAACTCTTTATTCAAATGAGTGTATCTTTCTTTTTCTCTTTTGCCTTCATCTCTCTTCTTTTCATAGCTGTTTGTAAGGCCTCCTCAGACAACTATTTTGCCTTTTTGCACTTCTCCTACTTTTGCATTGTGAGATAATTATCCAATAATTGACCAGTTTTTCTTTACCTACTTTCCTTAAATAGAAAATGATTCTTGAACTAGAGGACTTGGGGCTGATAGGTCTGGCTGCCTCTTCACATGAAGATAATCCCTGCATTGACAATTTCAGAGAAGAGGAGTTTGCTTCTTTATACTGTGTGTATTCATATCCTGGTATTATGATCATCCACAAGATCCCATGTTGAAGAATTTTCCTCAGTACAGTGGTCCTCAATATTTCTGAGGCTGAAAACTTATCTCCAGTAACAAAGTACTTACAGAGCCTTCCATGATATTAGCCATAGCAAACTGAGAAAATGCATAATAGCAAAGAGTTATTCTAAATTATAACATGTTTAGACTAATTTATATTTTTAAATATCAGTAATATCTATATCCCTATACATTTTGAAAATAATGATACTTATCTACATGAGATATTATTTCTGTATTTTACAGATAGTGCAGTGTGTGAATATGGATCCTCTGATTCTTTGCAATAACTCTGAAGCTTCTCTCCCAATTATACACAAACTGCTGTGATCTTTTACCTAGTCTTAGTGATAAAGTTTTTTATTACATTTTTACAAAATGTTTTAGTCACTCAGTGGTGTCCAACTCTTTGCAAACCCACGGACTTTAGCTTGTAGCCCACCAGGCTACTCTGTCCTTGGAATTCTCCAGGCAAGAATCCTGGAGTGGGTAGCCATTGTCTTCTCCAGGGGGGTCTTCCACACCCAGTAATCAAACCTGGGTTTCCTGCTTTGCAGGCAGATTCTTTACCATGTGAACCACCAGAGAAGCCCAAGAATACTGGAGTGGGTAGCCTATCCCTCCTCCAGTGGATCTTCCTGACCCAGGAATCGAACCTGGGTCTCCTGCATTGCAGGCGGATTCTTTACCAACTGAGCTACTAGGGAAACCCATTTTACAAAATATCTCATAGTAAATGAAGGGGAAGTCTTTCAGAGCTATGACAGTCTTTTACAGATGCAGGGGTCCAGTAGCAACATCTCTGCTTTCTAGAAAGACCCTTAAGCACATAGAGAAAGTGCTGACCCTTCAGTCAGGGATCTGAAAACTTCCCCAAACCTCCTAAACTTCTCTTTCCAGATTTTTGTTTCACAATTTTCTTTACAAAATGCTTTCCTCTTCTGAAAACACACATTTTTCTCATTTCTGTTTTTTGCTTGATATAAAATATCCTCTCTGTGTTGGACACCTACCTGTCCCTCAAGACCAGACTCATCCCATCCTTAAGACTTTCTCTAACTTGGTCATCAGCCTGCCTTTTATTTCTTGGTTCCTTGCATCTCCTTATATTTGACTTACTTAGATTTACTCTGATTCAGTTCAGTTTACACTCATTTAACACTTTCAGAGTATCACCCATCAGTCCAGGTTCCAGGGTTACAGAGTAAAAACCCTGTCTCTGCTGCTAATAAACTCAGTTGCTCCTCTTATACATTTTAGACCCCCAACTCTGTAGCACGTGTTTTATTTTCATATGGCTTATGGCATCAAGCAGATAGCAGTTGTTTTAAAATACATTTTGAATTGAAATAATAAAAAAGAGGTAACTGGTGAGATTTTCTCTGAAGAATTGTGTATTAAAGGTCTTAAAAGTACATATACACAATAGAGTATTACTCAGCCATTAAAAAGAATACATTTGAATCAGTTCTAATGAGGTAGATGAAACTGGAGCCTATTATACAGAGTGAAGTAAGCCAGAAAGAAAAACACCAATACAGTATACTAATGCATATATATGGAATTTAGAAAGATGGTAACAATAACCCTGTATGCTATGCTAAGTCGCTTCAGTCGTGTCCGACTCTGTGTGACCCCAGAGACGGCAGCCCACCAGGCTCTGTCATCCCTGGGATTCTCCAGGCAAGAATACTGGAGTGGGGTGCCATTTCCTTCTCCAGTGCATGAAAAGAGAAAAGTGAAAGTGAAGTCGCTCAGTCGTGTCCGACTCTTAGCGGACTGCAGCCTACCAGGCTCCTACATCCATGGGATTTTCCAGGCAAGAGTACTGGAGTGGGGTGCCATTGCTGTATACGAGACAGCAAAAGAGACACTGATGAATAGAACAGTCTTTTGGACTCTATGGGAGAGGAAGAGGGTGGGATGATTTGGGAGAATGGCATTGAAACATGTTTAATATCATATATGAAACGAGTCGCCAGTCCAGGTTCGATGCACGATACTGGATGCTTGGGGCTGGTGCACTGGGACGACCCAGAGGGATGGTATGGGAAGGGAAGAGGGAGGGGGGTTCAGGATGGGGAACACATGTATACCTATGGCGGATTCATTTTGATATATGGCAAAACCAATACAATACTGTAAAGTTTAAAAATAAAATACAATAAAAAAAGAAAGACTGACTTCTGTGACATTAGAATGTTTCTCTCTGGTCATAGTGAGGGGCTAATTAGAAGACAGTAAAGCCAAGTGTTGACTCAGTATTGAACCTGGACTAGTGGCTGAGGGTTGTACCCTAAGCCTGGGGGGAGGGTGGAAGGTAAATTATTTTTCACTGGGAGTTTGAAGAGGGAGAGGTTGATCAAAGGATCTCTTAGAGCCAGACTGTGAAGGCTCTGTGGAGGCTCTGGTCATGGTTCATTGTGTTGATTGTACTGTATGAACACTGACAGAATCAGAAAGAGAATATCTGGATTTGGAGTTTAAAGAAATGGATATCTCAGTTAATTTTTGGCTCCATTATCTGTATGTCAAATATTTTGACTGCCTCTCTTCCACAGCCTCTGGTGGAAGCACAGCAGACCAGAATCTCTTAGAAAGTCCCCTATAGGGTGGCAAAAGGGGCTGTCATAAAAGATGCTCGATAAAGACTCCAGTTGGCTGTAAGTTTTTCAGTGAAGTGACTTCAGTGGGTCATTGACTTTCCTGCCAATCAAAAGCACAGATGTCAATGGAGGAGGCAAGAAAAGTAGATGTTTGTGGACACACAAACATTCATTTATAGTCTGTCTTTGAGCAAACAGGTCCCACCAAGGCTCCAGTGTTCCACTTACAGTTTGTGTTTGTGCTAAGTCACTTCAGTTGTGTCCAACTCTATGCAACCCCAGGCTTCCCCAGGCTTCTCTGTCCATGGGTATTCTCCAGGCAAGAACACTGGAGTGGGTTGCCATTTGCTCCTCCAGGGAATCTTCCCAACCCAGGGATGGAACCCATGTCTCTTATGTCTCCTGCATTGGCAGACAGGTTCTTTACCACTAGCACCACCTAGGAAGCCCTCCACTTATAGGTCTAGCCACAAATACTCATTGAAAATCCATTCTAAGTCACAGCCATTCCTAAGACTGTCTGTTTTCCTTAGGCAGCTTGCTTAAACGCCTTGAATTTCAGTTCTCTTACTTTTAAAATATAGATGAGAGTAGCTATGCCACCAGAAATTTTTACTGAGGTATACCTATTATCTTGTTTTGTTTCAGTGTCATAGAAAGGTGGGAAATCTAAAAGGTAATATTCCTTTTCCTTTGCATGCTCCTCACTCTCTATATCCAGGTCTTTGTGTTCTGTGCTCCCTGGTCCCTGAGGGAATTCAGTTTCCCGTAGATTAGGCATCCCTCTCCCCCGAGGCCACTACCACCCAGAGCTTTGTTTGGAAGCCCGGGATTGCTATGAAGAGTCAAGAGGGAATCAAGTGGTGGTTGATTTTTAGCCATCTCAGGTGGGGGCTGAACCAAATTTGATTTTAAAGAAATAAAAGAGTGTGATAAAATTGCATGCTGGGTTGTGAAGGAAGCTCACACACCATCGTTCTATCAGAGTTAGTGTGAGAACTGAAATCAGTTAATGTAGGTGAAACCACCTGGTGCAGTGGCTGATGCATAGTCTAAACCCAATAAATGTTTACTTCTCTTTTCTACCTGTTTATTTGTGTTTTGTATCCAGGAAACACCCATCAGTTGAGCCATTTGAAATTCAAATATCTACACTTTTTAGACCAGCTGTCAGTAAACTGGGTTATTTGGACCTCTAGTATGCACAGAAACTCTTCAAAGTATTGAGTGGGGTGAGAGAGATTTAGGGAATTTGTTTTTAAATCCTAAAGCTCCATATTTGCTTTTTTCTGAAATGGATCAGCCTGGTGTGGATGCCAGTTCTCTTTCTCAATCTTTCCTTTTAAAATCATCTTTCTATTGCTTGACAAAAGAATAGCACGCCTCCTACCATTTCCAAATCTTACTATAGTGTGTTGCCTGGGGAGAGGGTACCTCGTATAAAACAAAAAGCAGAAATTAGAAAAATATGTGTTGGCAGAGGAGAGCATTTTTGTGAAGGAAATTGTGAAAGAAGCATCTAGAAAAGAAAGCGTAGTCCCAGTTTAGGTGGTTTTCAAATCCCTGGCTGCAGAGCTGTTGTATAAAGCAAAGAGGTTGCTACTATCTTCCTCATCTTGTGAAAGACTGTCATAGCTCTGATGGTCTTCCTGTTGCAACTTTAGCCCTACATTTCTTATGAAGCATTTTGTAAAATATGTAATATATATTATGTTTATATATTATTGAAAGATATGTGTCCAGGAAAATTTTACTTTTTATGTTGAATAATTATTTTCAAACTTTGTAATATATTTATGTTGTTTGGAATAGTTGTGTACTGCTGATAATTTTAATGGCTCACTCAATCTAGAAGAAATTATAAACATAAGAGAATTGTGAATATAAGAAATTAAAAACATAAATACATATTTCAGATAATGTACATATTTTTGTTAAAGACAATGATGATAGGGTGATCAGTAAAACATAATGATAAATTCATTTAGATAAATTCTACAGGGGCATATTCTGATGACCAAAAATAAAAGCAACAAAGTAAACATGTTAAAGAAGTGTTCATTTACCTATTTTCAAATGGATGGGTATCAAGTCACTGTAGTATTTAGATTTCACTGAACAAATTTATAAAGGGATGCAATAGTTGTTTTTAAATGCTATTAATAATACACTGGAAATATCACCCTTTGCAACTATTTAAATTTTTGGTGAAAAACTTTGGAGAATTACTTAAAAAATGTGTGAATGGGTATATAGTTTTCAATCTTGGGAAGGGTAAGTAATCCAAAAGTTTAAAAATCACTGTTATAGGAAATGCACAAAATGAAGTTTGGCTAACAGTGCTGATTTTCTCACAGTAGGTAACAGAATAGTTGGGAAAAATCAAGAGCAGTGAAGAAGGGATAATTAGTAGCACATATATTCTTGCTTGGAAAATCCCATGGACAGAAGAGCTTGAGGGGTCTATAGTCCATGGGGTCCCCCAAAATCACACAGGACTTAGCTGACTAAACAACATATGCGCTATAGTGGATGTACCATAGAGGGGCTTTGGAAGACTGAGAGCTAGAGAGACCTTTGTAGGGGTTATCAGGAAGTGACTCTTGGAACAAACGCAGAAAATACAAAATGGCAACAGCTGCTTAACTGCCTTATGATCCAGCAATCCCACTGCTGGGCATACACACTGAGGAAACCAGAATTGAAAGAGACACGTGTACCCCGGTGTTCATCACAGCACTGTTTATAATAGCCAGGACATGGAAGCAACCTAGATGTCCATCAGCAGATGAATGGATAACAAAGCTATGGTACATATACACAGCGGAGTATTACTCAGCCATTAAAAAGAATACATTTGAATCAGTTCTAATGAGGTGGATGAAACTGGAGCCTATTACACAGAGTGAAGTAAGCCAGAGAGAAAAACACCAATACAGTATACTAACGCATATATATGGAATTTAGAAAGATGGTAACAATAACCCTGTATACGAGACAGCAAAAGAGACACTGATGTATAGAACAGTCTTTTGGACTCTGTGGGAGAGGTAGAGGGTGGGATGATTTGGGAGAATGGCATTGAAATACATATAATATCATATATGAAATGAGTCGCCAGTCCAGGTTCGATGCACGATACTGGATGCTTG
>NW_011494903.1:8777954-8782008 GCF_000754665.1 Bison bison bison
GACAGCCCAGAGGGAGGGTATGGGGAGGGAGGAGGGAGGAGGGTTCAGGATGGGGAACACATGTATACCTGTGGCAGATTCATTTTGATATTTGGCAAAACCAATACAATATTGTAAAGTTTAAAAATAAAATAAAGTTAAAAAAAAAAAAAGTTGGCTCCACAAAAATTTAGCCAGATAGTTGCAGCAAGTTGGTTTGGGGCAACAGCTACTGTCAGGATAGGCTTCCAGTGAGATGGGGCTGCTTCCTTCAAGCACAGCTGGTGAGTTGGGGTTAGTGCTGGTGGAGAGGAGTCCTGATGATTTTACTTAGGAGATGCTGAAAGCAAGGCTGTTTCTGACTACTCATAGTTCAGCTCCTGTAAGAGCAGTGTGTGTGTCTTACACACACATTAGTAAAAGCAGCTCAGAATTTTACGCATCAGTTAGGAAAAGGTATAGAGTGATCATATGATGCTATTTATATTTTGAAAAGACTAAGCGTTTCCCAACAGCTACTCTTGCCTATAGAGGAAAATCTCACTTTCGTCTGGCATTCAGTGACTTCTCCATCCATATTTCTTATTTTATTTTCCATCTTTTCTCTGCGTGGAATAGCAGCTTAATCTGGTTGTTTCTCTGTCATCCTGAATATGACTTTAGGATTCAGTAGGTACCAGATTAAGATACACAAAAAGTATGACAGGAGGTTACTTTTGATAGGGCAGTCAGGAAGAATTCATAAAAAACGTGACATTTGAACTGATCCTTGACATACTGGATTTTCAGGCATGGGCTTAAAATTAAATATTGAGCTATTGATGAGAGACTAGGTGTGGCCTAGATTTCTAGGACATTTATTCTAATAAAAGACATGGGAAACCTTTTGCATTTTTAAAAAAATCATTACATACTGCACCAGTGTGGCAATAATTCCTACATTAGATGTGTGTTTAGGTTCCTGTCCACTCATGGAGTTATGAAGTAGGTACTTCCTGAAATTCAATCCACCAAGTAGGCAGAATTTGGTATTGGCTAGTTCTGGAAAGTTATGACCAAACTAGATAGCATATTAAAAAGCAGAGACATTATTTTGCCAACAAAGGTCCATCTAGTCAAAGCTATGGTTTTTCCAATGGTTATGTATGGATGTGAGAGTTGGACTGTGAAGAAAGCTGAGCACTGAAGAACTGATGCTTTTGAACTGTGGTATTGGAGAAGACTCTTGAGAGTCCCTTGGACTACAAGGAGATCCAACCAGTCCATCCTAAAGGAGATTAGTCTTGGGTGTTCATTGGAAGGACTGATGTTGAAGTTGAAACTACAATACTTTGGCCACCTCATACGAAGAGTTGACTCATTGGAAAAGACTCTGATGCTGGGAGGGATTGGGGGCAGGAGGAGAAGCGGACGACAGAGGATGAGATGGCTGGATGGCATCACCGACTCAATGGACATGAGTTTGGGTGAACTCTGGGAGTTGGTGACAGACAGGGAGGCCTGGTGTGCTGCGATTCATGGGGTCGCAAAGAGTCGGACATGACTGAGCGACTGAACTGAACTGAGTTCTGCTTAGTATCCTAATTGTGGTGGTTTATTATTATTATAGAACAACTCCATTCTTGTACTTCACCTACAGCATTTTAATATAGGTGTTATCTAGGAGTATCCCTGGACAAAACAGTAATTCAAGTTTATTTATTGTCAATTAAGGATAAAAAAAAAAAAAGACCCTGAAGGAGGAATCTGAGACTGCACACTCTAGATCTGACAGTGTCACTGAGTAGCAGTATGCTAATAAAAACAAAATAATGACTTTTCCCAGCCTTAGTGTCCCTGCTAAGTCACTTCAGTCGTGTCCGACTCTGTGCGACCCCATAGACGGCAGTCCACTAGGCTCCCCCATCCCTGAGATTCTCCAGGCAAGAACACTGGAGGGTCCCTACTAGTGGCTATATATAGTAACAACTTCCTTTCTTATTTATAAGAGTGCAGTGAGGATTAAATATGTTAATACATGTGAAAATATCTCCAAGGAATTTAAAAAGTCCCCAAAATGCAAAGAATCAAATTCTAGATTTCTTATTCTTTCTGAGGATACAGTGAGATAACCTGATTGCTAATCAGTCATTCAAATGCATTAGGTGGTGTAGACAAAGCCCATGAGAGGTGAAACTTTTTTTCTATTTCCAGAACAGTGAAATATCACATAGCAGGTACTGACTGTATATTTAGAAAAGGAAGGAATAAATGAGTGACTGGAGCATTCGAGGGCCTCCCTCTAGCTGTCTGATCTGGCTGCCAAAGCTCGGTATCTAGGTGACTGGCTTAGTAGAGTCTGTGAACTGTGTGTTTGCTTAAGGATACCTTGATTCCACCTGACTTTTCTCCCTGACTATTTTGATAATAGTAATAGCTAACAATGCTTGAGAACTAAATATGTGCTGGGAGCAGTGAGGTACTTTACATGAACCTTTGGTAATCCTCCCAACCCTGAAAAGATGTGTATCCTTATTTTAAACACCAGAAATTCATGCTCAGAAAGGCTAAGTAACTTAAAAAAAATCATACAGATGACATACCAACTTGGATCAGCTAGATTATGCTGTGATAATAAACAGCCTTTATATCTCAGTGACTTAAAATACAAAGGTTTGTTTTTTGCTTGTTTCACGTATTCATACTGAGTCAGCAGAAGGGCCCTGCTTGTCATCCTTAGGGATCCAGGCTGCAGATCAGCAACTATCACAAATATTGCTGTACCAGTAGAACAGACACCTCTAGAGAGTGTCATACCAGTAATAACACTTGGCCTCTGAGTGGCATAAAGCCCCTTTTCTCAAAATGCATTGGTCAAGGTTAGTCATATGACTTGACCCAACTGTAGGCAAACTAGGAAAATGTACCTCATTACATACCTCTGGGTGACATTTCAAGGGTGATGCAAATAACTCCCAGAGCTAGTAAGTGGAAGACTTGGTTTACAAATTCAAGCATTACCTACTTAAAAATCAGTTTTATATTACAAAACCACATTGCTTTCCTCAGCTTACCTAGAGGTTTGGGAATGGGGAATATCCATTTGACTTTTAATGAGGGTTGTATTTTTGAGGCAACTTATGGCCTATGGTGTATCTTCCTAAATTGAGAATAACTCTTTCTTCTCAGGTTGTCACATCAGCAGACATGACCCCTTTGGCCCACGGTAGATGAGGTTTGAGAGTCAGACCCTGGTAAGAGAGGCATGGCCCCTATCCATGCTGCCTCCCGCTTGTTTTATCTATAGCAGAAATGGTGTCATTAACACGATTTTCCTCTCTTCCAGGTGCAGAGCTCCTGGAGTGACCTAGCAGTTGGCAAAGTGTGCCCTGAACTACAGAAGTTGTATCAGTGGGCCAGAAGCAGGCCTTTTTGCAGACTTGGAATGAGTTGATGACAAAAGCCTTTTAATACTGCTGAGACTCTAAGTTAAGATCATTCACATTTCCGTCTTTGTAGGCAGTCTATGACGTGACTTTGGAGACCGCCCAGCTGAAATTCCCTGAATTGGAATTCAAGATCTTTGAAATTAGCCCTGGCTCTATCACTTGCTGTGTGACCTTGGGCAAGTAATTTAATCTCTCAGAAGTCTGGGTTTTCTCATCTGGAAAAAGAATTCCAGTTCCAACATTCTCATTTTTAAGATGAAAACTGCCTATCTGTACATTGCATGAGTGTCTAACATCTGAGTAGCAGTTAATATTTTACAAAGCTTTTCTTCAGCTGCCTTGCTATTAAGATGTGATTACTGCAATTTTCCCAGTGAAGAAACGGTCTTGTAGGATCAGGTGACTTGCCCAAGGTCTCACAATTGATCAACAGCAGAGGTAGGACTTAAACATAAATCTTCTATCTCCAAGTCTGGCATTCTTTCCCCGGTCTGAGTTCATGATTGAGTAGTCCACAGCATGTGAAAAAGAACCCAGAATTAAAGACAGTGAGTGGCAGAGAGGAAATGGTAGAGGATTTAAGTCCTTAAAGATTAACTTTGAATCCAGGCTCTGCCATTTACTGGTTTAGAGGTTCCTAGAAAAGT
>NW_011494903.1:8782108-8799211 GCF_000754665.1 Bison bison bison
TTTTTTTCTTTCCTATTTGGTAAAAGTGGACAGGGCTGATAGTCACCTGGAACACACTGGTACAGCCATACTGCTTACTAAAATATTGGGACCCTTCTGTACTGTTTGATGGCTAGCCATTCCATCTCTCCCCCTCCTTTCAGATCCACCCAATATTCCCATGATTCAGTAACAGGAGCGTTAATGTGGTATGCAGCCAGGGACATTAAGGATCCCCTCCATTTCAGGGAGCTGTGGTTGGTCCCAAACCATTTTGGTTGTTAAAAAATTGTAATGTCAACACTGATTAGGGATAATAATGATAACATTCTTCCCCACGTCAGTAGGTTGCTATTGAAGATCAGATAATATAAAACAATGAAGATGACAGATCAGCTATAAATCTTAAAAGAAATATTTTTAAAAAAATGTTGTAGCAATGACCTCTGGGAAAGAAGTTCTATTGTACAGAAAATAACATGTAGGATTTTTACCTTGGCGAGATTGCTGCCTATTCATCTATTGAAGATTATCAGATGGTAAATGAACTTAGTTTGCATTTTTAAAATTTCATTTATTTCTTTATTTTTGTCTGTGCTGGTCTTTGTTGCTGCTTTTCTCTGGTTGTGGCAAGTGGGGGCTACTCTCCAGTTGCGGTCTGTGGGATTCTCATTGTAGTGGCTTCTCTTGTGGAGCATGGGCTCCAGGACGTGTGGGCTTGAGTAGCTGTGGCACTTGGAGTCAGCAGTCGTGGCTCCCAGGCTCTGGAGCACAGGCTCGGCAGTTGCAGCACATGGGCTTAGTTGCTCTGAGGCATGTGAGATCTTCCAGGAGCAGGGATCGAATCCGTGTCTCCTGCATTGGCAGGTGGATTATTTACCACTAAGCCATCAGGAAAGCCCCCAAATTTTACATTTTTGACTTTGAATTTTCTATTTGGGAATCGAACTCATTTTTTCCACCATAAAAAACCTATCACATCCTCTCCTGACTTTGTGGATCTAGGTTTTTGACCTTTATTGTTTTCTATATCTTATTCTTGTACAATGTGTCTTTCTGTGCAGTGACTCACATGATTCTTACCCCAGATGCTGCTTTAGTCCAGGGTTAAAGGCACTAAACTCTTCGTGGCAGGTTTATCACAGAGCTGAGGTCTCTAAGAGTCCAGCTATCCTAGAATAGCAAGAATAAGGAAAATGATAGTATCATCAAAAAACAATGGCAGGAAACATCTATTGAGTGTTTTTCACATGTTGAGGACCCTGCTGAGTGCTGTACTTATTCTACTGACCCTGGTGCTCGACTGCATCCGTTTCACCCACATGATTAGTCTTAGCTAGGGTTCAGCAAACAGTCTGCAAGCCATCCAGTCCCTGGCGTGTTGTTGGCGGACCCATGAACTCAGAATATATAGGGTTGAAACAAGAAGTATATGCTGCAGGGATTGTATATGGCCCATAAAGTCTAAAATTGTCATTATCTTGTCTTTTACAGAAAAGTGCCAAGACCCCTTTCCTTACTAATGGTTCGATTAGAGTTGGGCATGTGGTCCATTCAAACAACAAATAGTTATTAAGTCTTAACTACTATTTTGAATGTTGGGAGTACATCAGTAAGCAAAACAGACAAATTCCTGCCCTCTTGTGTTTTTATTCTAGTTTTAGTTAATGAGATTAAGTTTGTGGCTGTTTGGTAAAGGTTTCTCTCATTTGAGTAGGCAATAGTGAAAAAGATATCCCTTTCTACCTCTAAATATTTCTTTCTTTAAATGTGATACCTCTAATTTATGATCATGAGGGGAGATAGCTCAATATAGAGTTAATACATCAATGGGCACAGAAGAGAAAGTCAGAAAAATTAATTAAGCTGCTGAGTCAATCAGCCTTGAAATCTGCCATACCTAATATTATGTAATGCATATATAAGTTTATATATATATATATATATGTTTTCCTTGTTTCTGTTTTCTATGGCATACTTACACATGTACATTGCCCAATTTAATTCTTATAACAGCCCTGTGAAGTGCTTAAATTGTTCTCATTTTGCAGAAAGGGAGTGTAAAGATCAGAAAAATAACTTTATAGTCTGCACAGTTAGTGGAAGAGCCAAGATGGAAACCCAAGTCTTTCTGGATCTCTCAGGTCTCTAGTCTCTCCCTCTCATGGAATTTCTAAGCAGTGAGGATTGTTAGAGGGAAAGACAGGGAGTCAATATGAGGACAGTTTTGTATCCTAAGCCTGTGTATTGGCTGCATCACTGAGTTTCATCCTTTTGCTTAGTCCTAGAACAGTGTTTCTTGACTCCCATCCCACAATGAGAAGGCATCATTTTTCCATTCATTGAAAAGTCACTACCTTCAGACAGTTGTATTAATATAAATATAAGTAACCAAGCACTGAAATCTTCCAGGGAGGGGCAGATCTATCAATTTCCATCCGTTTTTCCCACCACCATTTAGATCATTTCTCACTTTGTCAATTGGAATAACAGACTCCCACACGGTCTTTGTTCAACTCACTCTGACCTTCTAATCCAATCTCTACACTATAACTGGAGGAATAAGATGAATTTTCAATATGATCTGCAAAGCTTGTTAGCTTGGTATTTCCTTAGACACCCTCCTACTTTCTCTGTACCAGTCGCACCTTTATTGGCCATCAGCTTATGCCTGGAATGAACTTTCTTTCCTGCTATGTCCAATAAACACCTATTTGTCTTGTGGATATCTATCCAGATTTTCCTTTTTCATGCAAGCATTGATTTTCCTAACTGGATTGACCCCTATCGTTTGTCCTCATCAAGCCATGTACCCAGTTTGTGTGATTATCATTTTAATTTATCTGCCATGCTGTATTTTATGCTGTAGGAGAGCAGTGGGCACATTGGTCACCATTGTAAACCCAGACACTGTCTGGTATGCTATTGAAAGTGAAAGTTGCTCAGTCATGCCCGACTCTTTGTGACCCCATGACTATAGAGTCCATGGAATTCTCCAGGCCAGAATACTGGAGTGGGTAGTTATTCCCTTCTCCAGGGAATCTTCCCAACCCAGGGATCAAACCCAGATCTTCTGCATTGCAGGTGGATTCTTTACCAGCTGAGCCACCAGGGAAACCCTGCATGCTATTGGTGCTCAATAAATATTTGTGGATTGAATATATGAATTTATGTAAGAAAAGGCATCTTATATTTTTTCAGTGATCCAAATCAAGGAGATTTTAGAGCTCAGGTTGTATTAGTTTGAATCTCTGTAGGAAATACACTAGAATCTCAAATGAAGCAACTGAGTAAAATTTAATGTAGGAACTATTTACACAAGTTTAAGGGAAAATAACAAGGAATGGTGAAGCATCTTTGGGCTAGCAACAGTGGGGGGAAGTTGGTACCCCTAAAACTGACTGCTCAGGGAGGGGAGCATTTCTGCCCTTAAGGGAATAATTGTGGTTCTAGAAGAAAGTCAGAGGATAGGCTGTTGTAAACAAACCCAGCTAACCTGAAGGACCTCTCCAGTATTCAGTGATGCTAAGATGATAAGACCAAGAAAAACACCATTATCATTAATACTCTCATTGCTCCTTTGGCCTGCATCCAGTGCCTCCCATGCCATTAACCCAGTTGGATTTATCCAGTAGAAAGCAGAAGGCAGGGAATGAAATGATGTAGTCTGTAAAGGCTGAAATCCAGGGCACCATACTGGGTAGAAAATGGAGGAAGTGTGTCAGGCAGGACAAATAAAAAATAGTCAGTCATTGGGACTTTTCTTGTTGTTGCTCTGTTGCTCAGTTGCTCACTTGTGTCCAACTCTTTGTGATCCCCATGGACTGTCGCACTTCTACAGACATTTCTCTCTCTTGCCTTTCTGAAAGAATTATTAAGACGAATAACGCTAAAATTAACTTGAAACGTTTTAATAGAAGGGAATCACTAAAGTTTGAGAGAGATATAGGTAATCAAAACTACAGAAGTTTTCTTATCATGGAAATGCCATGAGAAGTGTAGATTAACGATAAGTATCTGGGATTTTTAGTTAGATGGAGCTCAAACCAGCTCTGCCACCATCTACTTTGGTAGCTTTGGTTTCCTTGTTTGTAGAGTGAGGATTATAATGCCCATTTCATAGTATTATTCTAAGAATCCAAAGTCTGGCACATGGTATCGACTCAATGGACATGAATTTGATAAACTTTGGGAGACAGTGGAGGACAGAGGAGCCTGGCGTGCTATAGTGCATGAGGTTGCAGAGAGTCAGATATGACTTAGTGACTGAAAAACAACAACCACGAGGTGCTCATTAGTTGGTTTCTGTGAAAAATGTATGCAGTGATTAGTGCTAGGGCCTAGCACTGTGATGGAATATTTCCCTGGGAGCTTTTGTTGTTGTAAGGCAAGCAAACAAAGGCTCCAGGGAAGGAGCAGTTAGAGACTAAGTAGGCCAGAGAATAACCAAATATCAAACGCATATTTATCTTCTCAAGAAAGATTCAGGTCACAGGCTCTAGCAGATCTGCTGTGTAAATGAACCACTTCTCACTCTTGCCACTTCCCCAGTCCACCTCCCACCCACACCTCTAGATCTCTGAGAAAACTTCCAGTCCTAAAAGCTAATGCATTGTAGATCATGACGATTGTATACATCAGTGAACTACTGAGTCACTCAGCTACGTGCAGTTCAACCACGGGCTATTGAAGCCAATAAAAGCAAGAGAAGTTTAGAACTTCTTAGTGGGTACTCCTACCTTAAGACAGTAGTGACATCACATCACTCAGCTCCGATGCATTGTGTGAAAGTGACAATTTTCCCCCCTCTTAACAAAACCCCTGTTTGCTCGCTTGGTGCCAAATGGCTCATATATAAACACTGAAGGACAGATTAAAGACTGCATTGTACTTTTCTTTGCCATTGCGTGAAGGGCATTATTTTCCAAGTTGATAAGATCTGGAAGGAAGAATAAGGCACAATGGACATTTATTTTAACCACTAAACACTCACCTTATCTCATAGAGTGCCCGGGGCTCTGTTCTACTACTCTTGGTCACAAAGCTTATGCCATTAGGAAAAGTAAAGATACTTGGCTCAGAATTTATTTCTAGGGAACAGGAAAGGAGTTAAGAAGAGGGATGAAAAAGCAGAATTAGAAGGCCTGGAGGACAAGCTGGGATAACAATTTTTATGCCTGGAGTCCTCTGCAGACAATATGATTTTTGCTCTCAAATTGCCTGAGACATACTGATAAAGAGGAGCAGACACCACCAGTGTAGATGAGTCAGAGCATTAGCAACAGAAGCAAATGAATCCTCCTTCACAAACATAGCCTTTCCCAATGCTTCTGTCCTGTGTTGACCTGTGTCTTCTCTGTATTTTCTCCAAACAAGGCGAGCAATTCCTCTATTCCCTCCTCCCTTTTCCACTTACATTAATGTCTTGTGTTGTCACAGTTCACTCTTGAAGTTGAAGTCACAGTGGGTCAGGAATTAAGAGGCCTACTTCTAACTTTAGATTTGCTGTATTATTTTGAATATGCCCTTTATGTATTGTTATTATCTTATTTTTCAGGACCTGTTTAAAATTGAAAATATGGTTGATGTGCAGTATTATGTTAGTCTGACATTTGTACACATTATGAAATGATCACCATGATATGTCTACTTACCAGCTGTTCCTCATATAAAATTATTACAATATTTTTGACCATACTCCTTATGCTGTTTATTATATCCCTGTGGGTTGTTTACTTTATAACTAGAGGTTTGTGGCTGTTAATTCCCATCACCTCTTTGCCTCCTCCAACCCCCTTCTCTCCAACAATTACCTGTTTGATCTCTGTTTCTGTGAGTCTGTTTTTGTTCATTTGTTTTGTTTTTCAGATTCCACATGTAAGTGAGATCATAGGGTATTTTGTCATTCTCTGTTGGCAAGATTTCATTCTTTTTATGACTGAGTAATATTCCATGGTGGGAACCTTTCTACTTTTTTTGCCATATACAAAAATGGGTTATGGGGTTGTAGGAGAATAAAGTGAAATCACACCAGCTTTTCCCCGTTTCTTGGGGCCTTCGCCCACCCTCTCACCTTGTACAAGACCATCCTGTTTCTATAGGCCATTTCTTTTGTGAGTAGCAAAGGGTTGCCAGGAAAAGGCTGGTAGATTTCCTTGTTTTTACCAGGAATAGAGAGTATATCATGACTGAAGGAAATTACTCTGAATAGTTCTCAGCAAAACAATTCTATTATAATAGGGGCATGGTCTCAATGAGGAAACTGACACTTGAAGATACATCTGTGTGTACTTTCTTTGGTTCAGGAAGGGAAAATAACAACATGGGGTTGTTTGTATTGCAGAGAAGAACTCTTCAAGGTCAGAACTGGCTTCAATCTGACTGAAGCTCATTGGCCTGTGATTTCTGAGACTGAACAGGCACAAAAACACACAGTCTGGATTCATTATGAAGACACTATATTAATGTGTTACTAGAATTATATAGGGTTTCCCAGGTGGTGCCTCCTCCCAATGTAGGAGGCGCAAGAGATGTGAGTTCAATCCCTGGGTCAGGAGAATCCCCTGGAAGAGGAACTGATTCCAGTATTCTCACCTGGAATTCCGTGGACAGAGGAGCCTGGTAGGCTACCGTCCATGGGGTCGCAGAAAGCCAGACATAACTGAGCACACATGTGGATGCAGAATTATAGAAATACAGTATTAGGAAAGGCCTATATAATAGCTGCTCAAGTATTTTCAAATTATATTCCACAGAGCTCTATCCACGGAGGTACTTTTAAGTATTCTGCAAATGTTTGGCTTGAATTTTATTTTTTTTTAATGTGGTCAGTTCTTGATTATGATTCTAATCCTTATTTTGGCTTTCTTTTACAGCCCCTCTCTTAGAATCCAGTTTTCAGTAGACCTTGTGCTGTGCTGTGCTTAGTCGCTCAGTCATGTCTGACTCTTTGTGACCCCGTGGACTGTAGCCCACCAGGCTCTTCTGTCCATGGGGTTTCTCCAGGCAAGAATACCAGAGTGGGTTGCCATGCCCTCCTCCACGGGATCTTCCCTACCTAGGGATTGAACCCAGGTCTCCCACATTGCAGGCGGATTCTTTACCATCTGAGCCACAAGGGAAGCCCAAGAATACTTAAGTGGGTAGCCTATCCCTTTTCCAGGGGAACTTCCCAACCCAGGAATCAAAGCGGGGTCTCCTGCGTTACAGGTGAATTCTTTACCAGCTCCAGGGAAGCTACTGGGAAGTCGCCAGTAGACCTTACCACTACTAAATAATAAATCATCTTAGTTTCTTTGTCAGGAAACCTGAAATAATGATTCCCAAATCACCTTGGGGAAAGTATACATTCTTGATGCCAAATACATTTTTGAAAAGATGTTTCCATCTTGTGTACCTTGATAAAATAGCTTTTTGGAAGTCCATCCTCTTGGGTAGATACTGAAATCTGGAAGGAACATTTTGGAGTTAGAGAATGCCTACATAGAATAGGAGCTGGGTAAATCAAAGGTGCATGTGTGTGTGTATATGTGTGTGTGTGTGTGTGTGTGTAGTAGGGAGTTAGAAGAATAATGACTGTCGCAGGCAACTCATATTTTGGCCCCAAATGGATTTACCTTGCTTGGTCACTCTCATTCATTTATGAATAATATTTGGCAGTTTTCAGGAATTTAATCCCGTCTCTGAGGCTGAAGTTTTAACTCTTAGAGGCTATTGGAAGGAACGTTCTTCATCCAGTAAGGGACATTCCCAAGGAGGAATTTTTTTTAAATGGTTGGAGTATTAGAAATATGGCTACAGTATTTCACCTTAAGGTATATGGTTGCCAGATTCCTGAGAAAAAGAAAAAGAAGAATGCTCAGTTTAATTTGAATTTCAGGTAAAAAAGTATTGGTCATTTAACTAAAATTGAAAAGCACAGGGTATCATGTTTTGCATGTGGTGGTCCTCTGAGCTGGCTACTTTGCTCTGATATATGTTAAGTTCCAGATTTACTAAACTGCAATCACTCCTCCATAACCCCTTTTTGCAAAGGGCTGAAGTCCTGCTTGACTCAGTGCCAGGAGAAACGTGTGCTATGTACAGTGCCTTGCCACGTCCCCATATATCTGGACCCAAAAAAGCATGACCCCAGGGCGAGGAGAAACAAAAGAGGAAAACCATGGCTTGGGTCTCTGCAGTCTTTCAGGCCTGACCTTGGATGTTTTGCAGCCTTCCAGTAGCCTGGCAGCTTGTCCTGAGCAGTTTAATGCTGAGATTCTTTTAAGTGATTGTGTTAGTTTCCTTTTCATAAGCCTTATCTCTTCCTTGGAGTGTGTTTTAGTTTGCATGGATGGAGCTGAGGCTCCCTGAGTCCTCACGTCAGACTCTTGTTTCTGTGGGATTTCATTCTTTGCTTATTTGCTTTAGGAAGAGGCTCACTGATAAAGGAGGGCAGTCATGTAGGGGCCAGGGGATCCTCTTGTGTAGCTGCCCGTGGGGACCCTGCTTTCTTCTCAAGCTGCAGGGATTTTATTTATAATCATGGAATGTTTTAGATGAGAAGCACCTTAACGTGTTCTATTATAATGGGAC
The DNA here is from genome assembly GCF_000754665.1 of Bison bison bison. Taxonomy (NCBI): domain Eukaryota; kingdom Metazoa; phylum Chordata; class Mammalia; order Artiodactyla; family Bovidae; genus Bison; species Bison bison. Next base: position 8,790,662 of record NW_011494903.1, read on the forward strand.
ATGGGAAGTGACCCCCTAGACAGTCTCTGAGTATTTTTTTTTAATTTTTAAGAGGAGTTTTACTCTTTATCTGTTATACATTGTTAGTTTTTCTGAAAGATATCACTTGATGAAAGGATCCTGCAGCTATAAATGAGTTATAAAATTCTTCATTATACCCCAGCTCTTTAAAAATAAGGAATCTGGAGCTCAGAGAGGTGAAGTGACTTGCCAAAGATAATGTAGCAGGTTAGTAGCAGAAATGGGACATAGGAGTTCAGGTCTTCCAGCTCCCAGAGGGTACTTTTTATTCAAATATACCAAGTCCCTAACACTATGATTCAGCTATACACATTTCAGGGCCCAGGAAAGAGTTCTTTGGCTCTTTAGTTCATGTGCCTTCCTTGCCTGCTTTAGAAGGTTGGAGATTTTTTTTTTACTGCTTCTGGAGTGGTGGCAAGGTGTGTTAGGCTTAAAGCATACATACTTGGGGGATAGTAGACAACTATTCTATTCCATCCTATTAGGTAAACCTAGATAGGGGCTTGTTTTCTGAAAGTAATGTTTTATGGGAGAGAGAACAGAACAATCTGGAGACTTAAAATTAGGATGAGTGGCCTGCTTTTAGAATAGAAATGGATTCTAACAGCAGGATATGCCCTGGCATGTATCCTTCCCAGCTTTTATTTATTTGGTGTTTTTGGTATTCGTCACCTCTGGATGAGTGAGAAACATATGATTCTCTTCTCTTCTTCTCATCCCTTCTTAGATGGACACTTGGCTGAGGTTCAGTCCTTCTGTTATACCGTGTACTCTGATTTGTTACCCTTTCCCTGAGGAACTCGATAGTTCCTTGTTAGGTTGTCCCTCACATACTCCAGGCAGCAATAGGGAATCACTAAAACCAAAAACCACAGCCTCAAATATCCCTTATGCTTCCCTTGTATGTAGAGCACTTTACCATGTCATGAGGGAATAGAATAACAAGATTTTTAAGGACCTGGATTTTTAAGGTTGCAGCAGACCTGGATTAAGGACCAGCTCTGTATTTTGCTAGCAAGTGACTTTGGGCAATTATTTTTTACCTTTTTGAACTCAGTTTCTTCATGTATGAAAGGGATAGATGGGGTTGAGTGCTAACAATAGCTCACACTTCATAGGATTGCTGTGAGGCTTAAAGGAGAACTGTATATAAAGTACTTTGAATAGTACCTGGCAAGTGGTAAGCACTCAGTTGCTGCTAGTTGCTTTATTATTGTTTTTATTTTTGATACCTTTATTATTAATTTCCATAGAAATTAACTATTTTGGGTCTCCTATACCATGATCTGTGGGTTGGTATCATTCGTATTTTCATTAAAGATAATGTCTCTCAAACAATAATTTGAATTTATGTAAAGAGATTTCTTTTTTGCTGAAATAGAAATAGAGAATAAACCCTTTTAAGTTTAAAAAAAAAGGAAAGAGAAGAAAATCTCTCTCCTAATCAAAACGCTACTTATTTTTAATTGTTTTCACTTATGATTTCTTAAGTTCTGGTTCCAGTTTCACCTCTTTGATGAAATTTTTCACCATTCCATACCACTGATACCTATCTCCTTTAATTTCCTGATTTACATATGCTCTGAGTCAAATGATCTAGAGAGAAATTTCTAACATTTTTCACATAAAGTGTCTCTTTTTAAAATTATTTTTCCATGGATGTTATGGTTGGAAGCTTATTTTAAAGCTAATTTTCTTATTAGGGAAATTTCAAACATTTAAAACATAAAAGTAGTGAAAATAGTACAATGGGCTCCATGTATCCATTACTCAACTTTAACAATTATTAATATTTTGTTGACTTTGTTTTACCCATCTCTCTTGTTCTCCTGTTATTTCAGAGAATATTCTAAAGTATATCCCCAGACATCATGTAAGTTCATAAGTAAATAGTTATGTACACTTAATTGATAAGGATTTTTCCCTTACAATTACAGTGCCATCAATCTAACAAACTTAATGATATTCCTTTTATTATTTAACAGCCAGTCAGTATTCACATTTCTCTGATTACCTCAAAAACACTTAAAAAAAAAACCAAACAGTTGAATCAGTAGTTGAATCCAGTCAAACAATGCAGCCTCCACACTGCATTTGGTTGCTGTATCTATTAAGTCTCTTAATTGAATAGAGTTCCTCTTCCCTTGCTTTTTAAATAAGTTTTCTAAAGACTCAAAACCTAAACAAACAAACAAAAAACCCAGAGTGTATTTATTATAAAGAAGTCATTTGCTTATTTAATAAATAAGACATATGTAACTGTCAGTCAGAGGGTCTAGTTAACATAGCTAGAATTAACATTCTGAATTGACATCAGTCCATCTGAAAGCAAAGAAATATACTAGTTTAGTTAATTTGTGCATTTTTATCTTAGAGCATATTTCTATTTGTTTTTTAAAAATACTACAGATGGCTTAAGGAATTTTAGTCCTAAAATCTAAGTGATATTTATTATAGAAAGACCATTCTTACTTTTAAACATCTAAAATTAAGTGTTTTTCTCAGCAGGCAAACTCCTCTTATATCTGGAGTCCCCCACTCTGTTCTCTCTGATATTGGTTGACAATGCTGTCCTGCTCTCTGGGTCACAGTCTGTCTTTATCCTGTTCATTGGCTACTCCTAACTGCATGGACTTTATCCTCCTTGTGAACCTGGACAACGTGATGGAGGGGGATGAAGGGAGCGTCTAGCTAGCTCCTGGGACTAGAAGGGATGAACATGAAGGCAGTGGAGAAAGAAACACGAGACAGGTCAGAGACAGGAGCCCTGAGAGAGACAGGAGCCTGCAGAACTAAGTTAAGAGAAAGGCTGATTAAGAGGGACATTTAGCTTTGGCAGTTGTAGAGTTTATATTTCGACTGAAAGGAGCGAGAGTGTTCATTCCATTTATAAGCCCCCAAATGACCTTAATTTTGAGTAAGAGGTGATGTGTAATAATAGCTCCATCAAAAGAAAAAAACCTGAAAGCAAGTTATTTTACAGTTAAACTAGAAAAAATGTAAATAACTGGTAGCATCACTTGCTGAAGCCATTGAAGGCACCTAGAAATTCCACTTCACTTCCCTCTAGCAGTGGTGCTCAACTGTGGCTCACATTGAAATCACCTGGGAGCTTTATAAATTATTGATGTTAGACGCTACCCTACCCACCAGGTTCTAATTTACTCTGGGGTGGGATCCAGGAATTAGTGTTTTTAAAAGCTTATGAGGTGACTCTAAATGCAATAGCATTCATGGTTAATTTCTATAATTCTTACTTTACTATCTTTTCCCCAGTTTCATTAGTATAATTTATTGGGGCCCCCTATGTTGCTTCTCTTTTAATATTTTTTAATAGATTCTGCAAGTTCAAATATATCGCTAATTTTACTATTTAAAATTTTCTAAGCACACAGTTTTTTAACCACATTATGCTTTTGCTTTTTCCTAATAATGGAAAAATAAGTTTGAGATTGTGTATGACGATCATAGATCACTTAATGAAGGGATTCTAAACTAAATAATAGCTAACAGAAAATATACAGGGGGAATTTATAGCAACTAAATAAGTAGCTATAAAGCCATCTTTAGAGATTTCTTGTTAAAATTTGTTATGCTCTCTAAATGTCAACTTCTGCTGTTTTGAGGTTTGGTTGTATTTTTAGTTATGTTATAAATTCATTATTAATATCAAAACTATCTTTAAAATGTACTAAAGAGATACCGACTAAGGACTCCCTGTGTTGACTCAGGGTGACTAACAGATATAATTGGCTTAAATAAAATCTAAGATATTTTTGCTCATTAGTCATTTACAATCAAATTAGGAACACAAGAAAAACACACATGAATTTATGAGAAAACAGTGGGTAGTGATCATATGACATGCTGTGTCGGTTACTACCTAGGTTCGGAATCCATTAATATAAGCTGAAGTAGCCTATCTTGTGATTCCTGATTACTATTCCAGTATCTTCCCAAACTCACTCTTTGGTTAAAGGTCAAATTCCTCCTGTCACATATTAGAAATTCCATCTGTAATTTTTATTTGAACATTTTCCTCCCTTTCTCAATAATGTCATCCCGCCCTAACCACCCACCGGAGAAAACAACACAGGATTCGTTTGTGTGGCAATGGCATTTTGAGAACAAGAGAACATGCCTCGTGCAATTAAGCTGAATATTTGCATGTCTGCATGATGCTGTGATTGTGGTCCTTTGGACAAGAATTGCATGCATCCATCTTAGGAGTCGCCAGTCCAAGGTGAAGAAATCTTTGGACTTTAAAACCAGGCCCCTTGGCAGGATTCCGTTTTTGAAGGGAAAAAACCACCAAGAGTGAGCTGTGTATGTGTGTACGTACAGAAGTCGTAGTGGCAGATTTTACACATTGGGCAGCAGTTCCAAGGAGCTGTTTTCTAATAACAACGAGTAAAGGATGAAATCTTTGTATTTCAGCTTTTTAAATTATGTAAGAGAGAGGAGCTGCTGAAACTAGCATCTGGTACCTAGGGAATCAGCTGCTGAGTTGCAAAATTTGATGTCATTTATTCACCAGGGTAGACCAGATTGTAGAAAGAAGCTATGCCAGAACCCACAGGGCTTAAGACAACAAAGGAGTGCTTGTTGCTCCCACTACATGTCTATCATGGGTCAACAGAGGGCTTTGTTACGCAACACAATTGCCCTCACTCTGGGAGTTGACGGGAGCAGCCACTATTTGGAAATTATGGTTCATGTGGCAGAGGGAGAAAAATCAACTCTGTAGGGTCTAGCATGAAGAAGGCAATGGCACCCCACTCCAGTACTCTTGCCTGGAAAATCCCATGGATGGAGGAGCCTGGTGGGCTGCAGTCCATGGGGTCACTAGGAGTCAGACACGACTGAGCAACTTCACTTTATTTTTTCACTTTCGTGCATTGGAAAAGGAAATGGCAACCCACTCCAGTGTTCTTGCCTGGAGAATCCCAGGGACAGGGGAGCCTGGTGGGCTCCATCTATGGGGTCGCACAGAGTCGGACACGACTGAAGCGACTTTGCAGCAGCAGCAGCAGCAGCAGCAGTAGCAGCGGCAGGGTCTAGCATCTGCATCAGTCTCTGGCTTGGAAGTAACACAAACCAATCTTGAGAGTTTAGGATTTAATCAAGTTTTATAAGACAAAAACTCCATTGAGATAAATACAGAATCTTTTATTTAGGACCTCAGATTCACTTGCCTAGAATGAGGACATGTGCAGAAAGGACTGAGGGCTCCATATGAATAAGCCAGTAGAGTTACATGATAGCCAAAAAAAGCTAAGATGATTTCAGGTTGGAGTGATAACATCCATTTCAAAATTGGTTCCTAATAATTCCATTATCCTCCCTAGTAGTTAGACCATTCCAGAAGTATATATTCAGGTTTGGTATTATTCTTGGAGAGAGATTTTCATAAAGAGAAGTCAGTCTAAATAGAAACAGGAGGGTCAATTTCACAAAAACTCATATGAGAAATGGTTGGAGAAACTGATGCTATTTTACTTCTGTAAGAGAAGACTGAGAGGTGACATCCAAGCTTCGAGAATATAGAGAAGGAATTTAGTCTATTTCTATGTAAGAGAGGGTAGAATGGAACTTTTGAATGGAAGTTAAATGGAGAAGAATTTCAAGTCAGTGTTAATAATCATTAGAATTCTCTAGCAATAGCACAGACTGTAAGGTGCAGTTTCTGGCTCTGTGGGAGGTACTAATTGAACATGATTTGTTATTCAATATGAGCTCATGTTGTCCCTAGTTGAATTTTACTCCTGTATAGTTGACTGGATTTCTGTTTCATAGTTTGGAGGCTTTTGAATCTTATTTGGAATTTTTTAAACTGATAGTTGGCCTCTGAAAAATGTCTTTGATAAATGAACTTTTGAAAATCTCTTTCAGAGATCATTAAATGATTTATTTTAGAGTCAGACTGACTTGTATCCATATCCTAGCTCTTCCTTTAACAAGTTTTGTGACCTTGGCAGTTTAGTTACTTAATGTCTAGAAATGGGATTAATAATATTGCTGAGAGGATTAAATTGAACTAGCTAATGCACATAAAGAACTTGGCACAGAGTATAGGAGGCTATTCCATTATTAATCCTTTCTTTGGCTTTGACCAAGGCTAATGTGGCACTTAGCAAAGGCTTTTAGGTTCTTAGTCATAGCTTCTTTTCACTGTTTCTCTTGAGTTACTTCAGGTTTCAGGGTCAAGTGCAAAATATTAATGACTAATATTCCTCCACTCATTTACTTTCCTAGCACTCGAGTGTTCTAGAGTCAGGTTTTCTGATGACTTCTGTAGCTGTCATTACAGGCTATCTGTGTAGTAAAACCCATCATACTGCAGCATTTCAGATGACCTAGTGGTCTTTGAAAACCTGCAGGAGCCTTAGGCCTACTCATGTGTAATACCCCTTCTTAAGTTTTTCCTCACATTTGAAGGCTTTGAGTTTTTCTTTGACTGTTATCTAGGGTGAGGCTCAGATAACTCTGTTAACTTGATCTTTCCCTTATGCCACAGAAGACTCAAAGAAATCTCATCTAAAACCCCTTTTTGGGGAAAATAAACTTTAGAAACTGTGGCATTTGCCAGCATTGAAATTTGTGCTTTTTATGGCTTATTTCAGACTTCCCTTGTGGTTCAACTGGTAAAGAATCCACCTGCAATGTGGGAGACCTGGCTTCAATCCCTGGGTTGGGAAGATTCCCTGGAGAAGGAAAAGGCTACCCACTCCAGTATTCTGGCCTGGAGAATTCCATAGGCTGTATAGTCCATGGGGTCGCAAAGAGTCAGACACGACTGAGCAACTTTCACTTTACTTTACAGCTTATTTTACCCCCAGCACTGACCAAAAGGATTGTTATACCCATGAGTTTTTGGAAGCTATTTGCTTTAAAAGTCCTGTATTAGGTTAAAATGTGAATAATTATATTGCATATATGTTCTATTTTGCAATGTTTTACTGCAAAAATCAATTTTAAGGGCTTATTTCTGCATATAGATAGCAGGCTTGCATCCAGCTTTCTTACCGGTCTGCTTAGTGCCAACTTGTCTATTTCTCATCGAAGCCAAGTTGATGGCTTTATTCCTGAGGTTTTTAAGCAATTAATTCTCTATTCCACAGGGACTAGTAAAACGCAACTACATTCTGATACAGGGAAGCACGAGGCCTTTGGAATTTATGAATCATAGCAATCAAATCTGGAAATAGTCTTGTAGCCCTTTGCTTGAAAACATATTACGGAGAATTCAGTTTATGGTTATTGCTTTTCCCTAGTGCCAGTTTGATTGTCAGTCAGTTAGAAAACTGCTCACGCAGCCATTGTGTGAGGATACTTATGCTGGCAAACACTCGAGTGTTACAGACATTTATTATTAAACTGAGCAAACATTTCCATAAATGTTCAGGGTTTTTTCCCTTTAGAACGGTCCTCAAAGGGCATTTTACACTTGGCAGGTATCCCCACTCGCTCACACATTCATCAGGACTCGCTCAACTAATTAGTGATAAAGTGACAGTGGGGGCATGCTTTCAGTTTTTTGAGGGGAAGGATTTACATTCTTTTCCAGACGAATTTCTTTAGGCTAATCTTAGTGTTCCCTAGAAAATTTGAGATTACTGTGCTAATTTTTATAACTGGATTACCCTAATTTTTAGAATGGGGGAAAGTATTAAGATATTTGAATTTCTCAATTGGTATAGATGCTCTTATATGCAAGAGTGAATTGCTAGAGAGAGAATTCAGGTAATTTTATTATAATAGTACCTATCAAATGAAAGTAATTCAAAGTGCTAGGTTCCTACTTCTTCATTTATAAAATAAGACTAATAATGGCACAATCTCAAAGACCTATTGTGAATTTCCAAGGAGGCTGTGTGCTAAGCGTTTAACTCAAGGGAACATTTCATGAGAAGATGGGCTCAATGAAGGACAGAAATGGTATGGACCTAACAGAAGCAGAACATATTAAGAAGAGGTGGCAAGAATACACAGGAGAACTATACAAAAAAGATCTTCATGACCCAGATAATCATAATGGTGTGATCACTCACCTAGAGCTAGACATCCTGGAATGTGAAGTCAAGTGGGCCTTAGGAAGTATCACTATGAACAAAGCTAGTGGAAGTGATGGAATTCCAGTTGAGCTATTTCAAGTCCTAAAAGATGATCCTGTGAAAGTGCTGCACTCAATATGCTAGCAAATTTGGAAAAGTCAGCAGTGGCCACAGGACTGGTAAAGGTCAGTTTTCATTCCAATCCCAAAGAAAGGCAATGCCAAAGAATGCTCAAACTACCACACCATTGCACTCATCTCACACGCTAAAGTAATGCTCAAAATTCTCCAAGCCAGACTTCAGCAACATGTGAACTGTGAGCTTCCAGATGTTCAAGCTGGTTTTAGAAAAGGCAGAGGAACCAGATATCAAATTGCCAACATCCATTGGATCATCGAAAAAGCAAGAGAGTTCCAGAAAAACATCTATTTCTGCTTTATTGACTATGCCAAAGCCTTTGACTGTGTGGATCACA
>NW_011494903.1:8799377-8818304 GCF_000754665.1 Bison bison bison
GAAAGTGAAGAGGAACTAAAAAGCCTCTTGATGAAAGTGAAAGAGGAAAGTGAAAAAGTTGGCATAAAACTCAACATTCAGAAAACTAAGATCATGGCATCTGGTCCCATCACTTCATGGCAAATAGATGGAGAAACAGTGGAAACAGTGGAAACAGTGGAAACAGTGGCTGACTTTATTTTTTGGGCTCCAAAATCACTGCAGATGGTGATTGCATCCATGAAATTAAAAGACGCTTACTCCTTGGAAGGAAAGTTATGACCAACCTAGATAGCATATTGAAAAGCAGAGACATTACTTTGTCAACAAAGGTCCATCTAGTCAAGGCTATGGTCTTTCCAGTAGTCATGTATGGATGTGAGAGTTAGGCTATAAAGAAAGCTGAGTGCAGAAGAATTGATGCTTTTGAACTGTGGTGTTGGGGAAGACTCTTGAGAGTCCCTTGGACTGCAAGGAGATCCAACCAGTCCATCCTAAAGGAGATCAATCCTGGGTGTTCACTGGTAGGACTGATGTTGAAGCTGAAACTCCAATCTTTTGGCCACCTGATATGAAGAGCTGACTCATTTGAAAAGACCCTGATGTTGGGAAAGATTGAAGGCAGGAGGAGAAGGGGACGACAGGATGAGATGGTTAGATGGCATCACCGACTCAGTGGACATGAGTTTGCATAAACTCCTGGAGTTTGAGATGGACAGGGCGGCCTGGTGTGCTGTGGTTCATGGGGTTGCAATAGTAGGACACGACTGAGTGACTAAACTGCACTGAACTGATGGCATTGTAAGTGGATGGATGAGCATTTGTTTCTCCTCAGCTTGTGAGACAGGAGGTATATTGTTTCTTGAACTTTGCAGCTGAGGAAGCTAAAGCTCCCAGAGGATCAACAGGGACTTTTAAAGTCTTCTGGCTAATGTATAGCTGAGAGTGGGACCTCATTCTGAGATTCTTAACTTCTAGTTCAGTGCTCTTACACTACCTGAAGGTCCAGGGGCGAATCAATTGGGTGGATTACATGACACAGATTTAAGCCGTGATTTTTAATCCTTACAGTTCATTAGAATCTCCAGTAAAACTGTAGTGCCATGTAGATACTTTGGTTCCACCAATGGAGATTCTAGTGCAGTAGATCTGGTATGGAGCCTGGAATTTGTAGTTACAAACTCTTGGTGCTGTCGACTTGCTACATCTCCTTCATTCTCTACTTTTTAACATTTTTGGAGCTCCTTCCAGATGCATGTTGGAACTTTTCCTTCTATCCTTTATATCTATAAACTATAGATTTTAACTTTTATCTATGTTGCATAGTATTTGGTTGCCCATTCATATTTTACTAAAATACTCTAAAAACATTCTGGAGATGTGGAGTGGGCTTGTCCAAATACGTATCATTGAAGAATGATCAGATGAGGGCCTGGCTGTTCTTTCAGTACCTTTTAATTGACTCTTAGTATCAAGAAAATCTTAGTTGGATCTTTCCTTTGGAGTAGTTTGTGGTCCCAAAGAAGAATTCTCCAATCTCTTGCCCTAGAGATATAACCCCGATTGTGACATTATAAGCAAGAAACCTGGGAGTCATAAACTTTTGCTTAACCTGTTATTTACAATTTAGAACTCCTGCCTCCCACTGTGCCTCATGTCTCTGAGTGTGTAGTCCTTCACTTTCAATCTGTTTATAAGAATCACTATTCAGGCTTATAGGTGGTAGAACAGTTTTGTTTTTTTTTAAATGAATGCTTTACCAGTGTTTTGCCATGTTTAGAGATACATGATGCACCTAGTTCCCAGTTCTTTCTGGGCCTCCACTGTGTGAACCTGTACCCTATTAAACACCCCCATCCCATCTCACCATGTGTATATAGTGTTCTGCCTCATCTAGTATGTTTTCCAGGTTAGGATTGCAGGTGTCAGGATCTGATGGCTGCAAGAGAGACAGGCATGGAATGTTCTTCTTTCCTTCTTTTTCTTTCTCATGACTGTTCTGCTTCCTAGGATCTTCCTTCATCTGCTCAGACCTTGCTTTTCTCCTGGCTTCAGTGCTAGTTCGGAGCAATACTGTGAGCAATGGCGATCCTGACCATAAAGGGGAACGTGAGAAACTCAAAATATAAGCCTTGCACCTCAGTGCTGTAAGCCTGTTTACCAATTACCTTTCACTACTGCAGTCAATCCTCTTAGGAAGGCTTTAAGAACTCTTTTTGTGTGAGTGGATAAATTTTCCTTTTGTGGACTCAGAGGGATCTTAAAATATTTTGGTCTTTCTCATCAGTATTTAAGTATAAAGACACAGAAAGGGTTCTCTTAAACCTGACTTTGTGCTTACTAGCAATTCATAAAACTTCTGAAAAGCAAACTTATTGGTAAGGCTGACAGATGATTTTGCATTCTTCCAATGGCCAGAGTAGAAAGACTGGTCAAAAATTACAAGTGATTAAAAAATATATATAAAAGAATGACAAGTGATGTCTGTAACAGTGAAAGGAGGTAGGTCAGATTAACCATAGAAAGCCTTCATAAGCCTTCTTCTTGTTCCTTTTTCTTTTCAAATTGTCCCTTTCCTCAGATTCCAAATAATGAAATGGTTCAGAGAGGGGCTTCTAGAGCTTAGCTATCTCTTTTTGAATCCTGGCTTTGATAACTTTTAGGTATATAAATGTGAACATGTTTATACAATTACAACTATGTGATACTGATACAAGCATAGACAAATAGGTGAATAGAACAGAAGTGATTCCAAAACAGAGGTCACTTAAATGACTTTTTTAAAAAATTTTATTTTATTTTTAAACTTTACATAATTGTACTAGTTTTGCCAAATATCAAAATGAATCCGCCACAGGTATACATGTGTTCCCCATCCTGAACCCTCCTCCCTCCTCCCTCCCCATACCATCCTTCTGGGTCGTCCCAGTGCACTAGCCCCAAGCATCCAGTATCGTGCATCGAACCTGGACTGGCATCTCGTTTCATACATGATATTTTACATGTTTCAATGCCATTCTCCCAAATCTTGTACTTAAAAGTAAAACTGCAATTCAGTATTTAACTCCTATGCATCTTGATTTCTTCATATGCAGAATAGGAATAACTGTATCCCCATTGTAGTAATGTGAGGGTTAAATGCATTAAAATGAATGTGCTCAAAGTAGGGCTTGGCATCTAATAAATACTTCGTAAGTTTTAGTTACTGTTTCTGTTCTCTTTATTTCAATAAGACTTTCCCGGGTTCCAGGCCTTAATCGGATTGCTTTGAAATTTCACACTACTCTGCATTATTTCTTTTGGGACTTAATACTTCAGCATCTTGCTTTGCTACCAAATCCTTTTACATGCGTTAGTGTTATTTCCAGTTCTCTGAGGACGGACCCCACATAAAATGCATGTACTTGCTTTTCAAGTTCTCATGGCACCCAGCACAGTGTTGAAGGAGACATGCAGTGTGTGCTCATCACTTCAGGGGTAAGGCCATGCTTTTAATTTTCCAAGACACAAGGAAGGAGGAGTTCTGTATTTTTTAGCCCTAATTGATATCAGAAACATTGCTATTTTTACATTTTTAGTGAATAGTCCTGGATCTTAGGGATAATACCTGACAGAATCTGTCCACAATTAAATACACTGTGAGGAAAAGTAGAAGCTTGTTCTTGACCTCCCTTTCACCTCCAGGGGCTCTAAAGAAGACAGGAAAGAGTTTATGATTTTTCTTATTTATGAATGAGTAAACTTTTCTCATCTATATTGTTCTTTTGGACCTGTTTGGTTTATGTATTTTATGTGGCAACCTAAAATTACAAGGGTATTTTTCCTCTCTTCATTTTCTTTTTCCTTCCATCTCTACATTACCTACTGGCACTTAGAAAATCTGTCTTTTCAAGGTCCTCCTGCCTTCCCAAGAAAGGACATCACGTCTGTTGGTTACCTTGAAGCTGGCATATTGCCTTTCTTCCTGTTTCAAACTAGTCTCATGGTGCTTTCTTTCCCGAGAGACAGCTAAAACTACTGTGCTGAAATGGTCATTTGTGAATACAGTAATTCTCAGGAGGCATAAATTCATATCCTGTTCTCACTGTGTATTTTATTAACTGTTAGAATTATTCTATTGCCAGGCCCTGGCTAGAAACTGATTCAGTGCCCAGTGCTAACAACTGTCTTTAAAGGCTTATGAATAGGGTCATAAACACTATTTACATTAGTAGAAACATGTAGTTTTATTAATATTATTTCCACCACCCACTGCCCTCCTGCTCACCACAACATGCACAAGCAGTTTGTAGTAAATGTGTGGTTACTATGCAGCTTCTCCATTTTTTGTGTTCACCTGTGAATAAATTTGTTTGTTTAAATTTATTTTTTATAATCAAGTCACTCTTGTATCCTGACCTCCAGTCTTCAAATAACATGAACCTTCTCAGATTTATGTTCTTAGGTTTTTCTTTTCCTTATTTTAGACTAGGGTCAAAAATAATAAACCTGGGTTATTATGCAAGGAACCAGGAAGTTAAACTGTTGCTTAATATGCATTAGCAGAAGTTTAACTGCAGTAGGGCCCCGTTGTAGGTTTAATAACATTATGGAACTCTCTTTAGTTTAATGGCAAACTTGATGTTCACCTCCCAGGATATTCCGTTTCAGCTTCATATCAAAGAAATGTGAAAATAAAAGTTAGACAGACAACTAATCTTTGTTTTTCCTCAATTTTACTCAAGAGGGAGACTATGCTATGTTATGCTAAGTCACTTCAGTCGTGTCTGACTCTGTGTGACCCCATAGACGGCAGCCTACCAGGCTCCCCTGTCCCTGGGATTCTCTAGGCAAGAACACTGGAGTGGGTTGCCATTTCCTTCTCCAGTGCGTGAAAGTGAAGTCGCTCAGTCGTGTCCGACTCTTAGCGACCCCATGGACTGCAGCCTACCAGGCTCCTCCGTCCATGGGATTTTCCAGGCAAGAGTACTGGAGTGGGGTGCCATTGCCTTCTCCGCAAGAGGAAGACTAGATAGTTGAAAAAGAAATTATTACTGTTGTCTTAAGATGCAAACTGTGTCATGTTACAACAAATCTGAAAAAGAAGCAATATCCTGGAAAAGTTGATTTGATGGTGACTGGATTTCCACTAAGACTATCTGGTAATGCATGGTGGATATCATTCATATAGCTCAAAGGATCTGTAATACCAGGCTTGAATTCAGTCCAACTATTCAACATGCCAGACAATCTGCTAAGTGATGAAGTCAGAATAATGATGGCAAGGATTATAGCTGAAAGAGTCTGTCTACAAAAGGTACATAGCAAAGAAATACAAAACTCATATTTTTGACCTTCATGTAGGGATAAGGGACATCAAAGAAAAGTTGTCAATTATATACTTAATTTTTGTCTCAGTCTCATTTTACACACTGTATTTAACTATGCATTTTATATTCTGTGCCCTCAAAACTGATCACATTATTGAACTGGGCCTGAGAATGCTATTTAGGTCCATGTAACACTGCTGACAAAGAAGTATCAATAAGTCACCTATCCCATGGAAGCAGTTTTGACTAATGCTTAAATGCACTGGATTTGGAGGTATAGTTATACTATTTCTTTGCTATAGGACATAGAACAAGCTTTCTATCAATCTCAACTTCTCTTTCTGTAAAATTTGGATAATAGTAGTTCCTAAATGATAGTATCAGTGTGAAGATTAAATGAAATAATGCATCATTGTTTAGGATAAAGCCTGGAACACAGTAAGCTCTTTAAATAAACATTAACTGTTATTATCCAGCTATATTTGTTCTTGTGTGACTGTCTTAGCAAGGGTCTCTTTTATTTAACTCTTCCTACTTCTCTGAACATTTTAGTGCTCAAAAAAGATAAGTTAGTAGATTAGTGTTAACAACTGTTACTTTGATTTTGTACTGGTGTCTGGTTTGGGTAACTGCTAGTGAAATGACTCAAGTCATTTTTTTATATCCAAGTCTTTTAAGTGTTCTATTTCAGTCTTTTGATTATAGCAATGTGTTTCCATTAATCCCAGTTTATAGCCAAAGACTGTTCTCAGTTATTACAGGAGAGAAATATGATCAGTGGGCACTAATCTTTCTCTCTCTCTCTCTTTTTTTTACATGGTGGCTTCTGTCTCTAATCAAAGAGGACTGGGCTTATACCTAACCATAATGAGGGTAGGCGAGTTTGGATGGTAACATTAACCTTAAAGCTTGCTATATGATGGACTTTGTTGGGGTCTTTGTAAATGAGAAAGGATTGATTGGGTGAAGCACATGGGTTCTAAAAGGAAAGCCTGGGGCATTTTCTTTTGGCTTTAATACCATCCCACACTCCAATATATACACAAAATATGAAGAAGGAGATCCATTTTTAATTTTATTTTGTTAGCACTTTTTAACTACTATAAACTCTTTCCCAGGAAGCTGTGTATCCTTGAAATAAACTTTGCTCTATTAAAATTGCGCCTTCTCTGTGTAAGGTCTCTGATGGTTTTTCTTGCTTTGAATATTCAGTAGAAAGAAGCCCTTATGATGTCTTTGCCAATATTTTCTCCAGTCTGGATCTAGTTGAGTGAACATTACAATTTTTTTTTTTTCAGAAATCAAAAGTTTCTCATTAAAATTTTTACTTGAAATTCACATAGAGTTTAATAAAGTTTCTGAGTTTAGTTTCATTGCTAATAGTCCATTAAGAATAAGGAATGATTGACTTGTGTTTTTATTAGCCTTTGGCTGTAAGTAACCTTAAAACACCATCTAGCACATTCAAAATCACCAGGCATGACTGTCCAGTGCTCCACCTAATCTAACACTTTCTTTTGTTCTCTTGTTGAAGTCTCTCAAAATCTCCATTGGAAGAGAGTGTGTCAGAATCTCCTTTACCAGTCTGTTGTAGCATCTTACAATTCATACAATACTTCAGAAGAAAACTGAGTAGTGTTCTTATAAGTGTAAATGTTTATTTCGATATTTGCTCAGGTTGAGGCTGTTCCTGTTCTGTTGGCTACCGTATTCATGTGCTAGTTGTTAATCACGGTGCAGATAGCTGACAGTGAGTTGTACACAATAGGAGCTGCACCCAAAGAAGCTGTGCCACAAATCACGTAGCAATAACTTGGAGTCTTTTTCAGGATGGTGACCATGTCAGAATGTTATGCTGTCCCCACCTCCCTCCTGCAAACATGCATATACAATACACAATACTAGTTTTACCTTTTATCTGTTAATTTAAGAAAATCCATAGTATATTATGGATTATGAGATATTATAAGTACAGTAAAGCTTTTTAGTGAGCATGTCTTTTCTTAAACAAAACTGCTCCTTCATACTTTTGAAAAGTAACAACACATATGTGGGAGAAGTTTTCCTGGCTAGGAAATGAAATGTGTCCTGTTTATCATTATGAGTCATTCAGTGAGAGTATTGGTGGTGTTTTAACCCTAAAAATCCTTTATTCATTATGCATATTTTGGGGTCTAATTAAAGATAAAAAATGAAAAAGAGTAGTGAACATTTCATTTTTTTTTCACTCTCCTTGCCTGTAGCTCACAAGAAGGGTCTTGTTAAAACATAGCTATCACTAAGACAATAAAGCATAATAAATGTGAATGCTCCAGTGTGTTGAGCCTCAGACTATGCTGCCTGTGATTAAATCTGAAAATGTTTATAAATAAAAACAAAGGGTTTGTACTCTCAAAAAATTTTCTCCATACAAATTTCTTTATGGAGCACTAAAATTTCCTGGTTCATGCATCTTTTTTTAACTTAGATGAAAAAATTCTTGTCCTTTTTAACATATGTCACTCCATGAGGGAATACTTAACAGTGAAACAATCCATTAACAAAAATGTGTTTATAAATGTCTACCACGTGGCTGACAAGAAATCATTGGTTTCTCTCATCCATTTATCTATTGGCCTTAGGTTGGTAATGAATGTCAGTTACTATGGATACAGAAAGGAATTTTTATATTGATGAACTGTATTTAGAAAGTTGACCCAAGTCTATCTAAATAGATTGCTTTTTGATAGATATTTTCCTTTGGATAGACAAAACACTGTTGTTTTTTTTTATATATCATTTTTCTATTTATGAGGGACAAGCTGATTCTTATCTTTTGGGAGCTGTTGAATATTTTTCTGCCCATATGAAGAAATGATCAAATAATATACATGTGGTTCACTGTCTCTCTTAGAGTGCAGGGACTAGGAAGGATGGGTGAGTGGATGAGAAATTGATGTACTAAAGGTGCCAAAGACTGCTTGTCTTGAGTAGTCCTGATAGAAGGAGAGTATTTTCCTGTTTTCTTTTTGTCTTGTTTTGCATATAGGGGTGGAAGGGCTTCCCTGATAGCTCAGTTGGTAAAGAATTGGCCTGCAATGCAGGAGACCCAGGTTTGATTCCTAGGTCAGGAAGATCCCCTGGAGAAAAGACAGGCTACCCACTCCAGTATTCTCAGACTTCCTTTGTGGCTCAGCTGGTTAAGAATCCTCCTGCAATGTGGGAGACGTGGGTTCGATCCCTGGGTTGGGAAGATTACCAGGAGAAGGAAAAGGCTGCCCACTCCACTAGGCCTGAAGAATTCCATGGGTTCAAAAAGAGTCAGACACGTCTGCGTCACTTTCACTTTTCACAGAGATGGAATGTTAAGGTTCAATTTGGAAATATAATACAGTTAAATCTCAAACTAATTAACTTAGTAGAATGACTACCACTGATATTTCCAGTTATCATAAAATTCAGACTATGCTGTGTATGCATCATTAAAATAAAACACCAGTCTTTAAAGGACTACTTCCCTGGCTGTGGAAACTATTCATGTTCCTCTGCTGTTATTTTGCTGGGAAGGATTGATAACTGAAACTCTCTGGCATCAGCTTTAATATGAAATGTGTCTAAAGTGCACTCATTAATCCCACGAATCACAGACATTTCTTGGGCATTTATCATGTTCAAGGCATTACAGTTGACAGTGAATATACAAGTATCTGTAATGTGATGAAATGGGAAGTTTAATTAATGGGCTCTTTTTTATCTTCCTAGTTTTACTGGTGCTCGTGAAGTCACTCAGTCATGTCCGACTCTTTGCGCCCCCATGGACTGTAGCCCCACCAGGGGCCTCTGGCAATCGGATTTTCCTGGTAATGATACCCTATTTGGCAGGTACACATTGGCCACCTATTACTTGAGTGTTGTAAATAGCACATGCCAAAGTTGTAGCTTCTAACTGAAAGGTCTCATCTGGAGTGAGATAGGGACGATTCGAGCCAATGCTGACATACTAAACAGGTTTCTCTTCCTATTTCTAGACTGGGTAAAAGACCCATTGAATTAGGAAAGAGAAAGAGCAGTTGGAGAGGAAGAGGAGAATTAGATGTAGCATAACAGTCCTGTGCTCAGCTTTCAACACCCCAGTGGAAATGAGGCTGGGCAGAGGACACAGCTAACATTTGCCTTGAGATTTTTAGGTTTCCAAGAATAGAGGGACTTGGGCTCCACCTTCCTTTTTGAAAACTTTGGAGATGGTGGTCTCACAGATGTGTCTTGTGTTATCTTTGACAGGTGAGTGGGATAGAGCTGGTGGCTTATATATGTCCCAAATGTCTATTGTAGTGTGGTAGATATTACAAAGGAGAAGGCAATGGCAACCCACTCCAGTACTCTTGCCTGGAAAATCCCATGGATGGAGGAACCTGGTAGGCTGCAGTCCATGTGGTCGCAAAGAGTTGGACACGACTGAAGAGACTTAGCAGCAGCAACAGCAGATATTACAAAAGTTAAGAAGAAAGAGAGATTACCTTGGCCTAGGTTTATTGAAGAAAGTTTGTTTTCTTGTCTTAGTAGGTATAGGGAATATAGATAATATTATGTTGGCTAGTTAGAATTAATAAAATGCAAATAATTCCCAGAATATGAGCAGTAATACTCTTGACTTCTCCCTTTTTTGCCCACATAGATAATATTGAAAAAAAAAAAAAAAAAACCACCTTTTTCTTATTGACTGGAAAATAGAGCAGACAAACCTTTTATTGACCTTTGGGGTACTTTTTCTTTCTTCATTTGTTAAACGACTCCAGACCTGATGGTTAATAATTTTCTTTTTTCTTCCTCCAAAACAAACAAGCTGAGGTAGCAGGAGTCCTGATCAAGTGCCACCTATCCAGTATGTGATGTACAAGAGCAGTAACAGCCCCTAATAGAACAGATTCCAGCTGTTGCATCTTTGAAATAAACTTAAATCCTAATAATCACTGAGATCATGGGGCATACATATCCCTTGAGGGTTTTCTCCCCTATAACCCACATTTCTTCCAGATGTTCCTCAATCTCTAAAAATGCAGAACAGTCATTGATGAGGCACCACTACCATAAATTTTGCCTGCCCCAGAAAGTCTCCAGGTAAGAGCCTCCTTACATCCAATTTCCATTCTAAAAGTAAAGTAATAAACCAAATTACAGCAAGCCAATACAACTCCTCCCTCACTCTTTATCCCACTCAACTTGACCTTACAGGGACCCAGAAGAACAATGGAAAAGTTACCATTGAATTAACTGTAAACTGTACCATATGAACTGGAAATAATGACTCTAATGTTCGCCTAAGCCCTTGGGAGATGTTGCTTAGTTTTAATTATTGATCCTTTATAGTAAACTCATGTCCTTCAAAACCACTAGTTATTTATTGGATTTGGAGAATAATATAGAATTGCATAATATAAAATCTGAATTTAAAATTTATATTATATGGCTATTTATAATTACATATGGCCCTTTTGTCTTTTCTAAGGTTAACATTTTCTGGCAGTGTATTTCTGGCAAAGTTACAGACTGAGGCGTGACCTTTCACCTTAGGTAAGCAATTATATAACTACTCAATAGTAATCACTTTACCATCTGTAGTCCACACTAATTTAAAAGACACCTGATCCTGAATTCTGGCATGTAGCTCCAAGCTCTGTCTTTCTTTTCCTAGTTCAGCAATGATCAATTCTATTCTGCTGACTGTAACTGTCAGTTTGATGGATGGAAAAGCAAAACACTAAATGTAGCCTCATTTATTCTGAACCAATTAGCTCCACCCAGCTTTGTTTCCATCCTACAGAGCTGGTTCCCAGATAATCCAGACCTTCATGTTTCTTCGTCCCATTTTGGTCCTGCAAATATGTAGACCATTTGTATTCATTTTCCATTGTGAGTTTTTCTAGTCTTGAGTAAGATTCCAATGGGTTCTGGAGGGAAAGAATGGCCAAAACCCTTTTTGTGGATATAGATTGCTTTCCCTGTCTCCATGGAGATACAAGGCTGTCCCTTGATGGGTGTTAAAATAATATATAAGTTCCACCCAGACCTGGATATGAGGAAAGCATTTGCTTTTTGTTCCAGCATGTAGCAGGCTTTTACAGCAGAGTAGAAAAATCAATCACATTTTCTGACAGTCCAAACACCTTTTTAAAGTATTGTTCATTCCTGGTGTTGAGGAGGGAGGGGGGCAGAATAAAGATGCTGGCAATCATAAAGCCTTTTTTCCCCTTTTGATTCCACAGATGTTTTAGCCTAAGAGTCTCCACTGTAAGGCTTAAAAAAAATATACTGTAAACTTCTTGTGCTGTGATAATTATACATGATGAATCTGAATTCCACCCCCACCCTCCCTGGTCTTCTCAGTGCTTAATACACTTTCCTGTTCATATTCTGTCTTTGCTTCCAATCCTCCCAGCTTTCCATATCATCCCACATCTTTTTATACCAAGGTATCTAGTTTGCTGGATTTAAATGATAAAGACTTATTGTCATTGTTGAAACAATCCTTGGGTACTTGGCCTGTATCTGTGCTTTGTAGGGTATCCTACACTCTTCAGGATAAAGAAAGTGTGGGAGGCATGGAGCTTGTGACTTACTGTTTCTGGCATCTCAACCTTATAAACTATATTCATGGGAATTTGAGAACCTGCTCTCTGGAATTCACTTCGCTGTTTAACTACACTATTCTGGAAGAAAACTTGGAAATGAGCTGTTGGTGCAGAAACATCCTTAATTAATGATTCAGAATGAGTCTGCAGCCAGCCAAGATATAATTATGGAAACATCTGGAAAAATATGTATGGCCTATAAAATGAATTCCTTTGCTTAAGTGTGCAAGAAATTATCTATCATATATACACATATCATCTATCATATATGTGCATATAATATATCCTATATACATGTATATATGCTTTGTGTATGTTTTATTGATATTTTACCTAGCATATAACTAGATATACATACACGATAGGTAACAAAAATTTTTCCAGTAGTCATGTATGGATGTGAGAGCTGGACCATAAAGAAGGCTGAGCACCTAGGAATTGATACCCTTGAATTGTGGTGCTAGACTCTTGAGAGTTCCTAGGACAACAAGAAGATCAAACCAGTCAATCCTAAAGGAAATCAACCCTGAATATTCAATATTCAAGCTGAAGCTCCAAAACTTTGGCCACCTGTTGTGAAGAGCCAACTCATTGGAAAGACGCTGATACTGGGAAAGATTGGAGGGAAAAGGAGAAGGGATGGCAGAGGATGAGGTGGTTGAATGGCATCACTGACTCAATGGATGTGAGTTTGAGCAAATTCCGGGAGATAGTGAAGGACAGGGAAGCCTGGCATGCTGCAGTCCATGGCGTTGCAAAGAGTTGGGCATGACTGAGCAACTGAACAACAGCAACAATCTATACTATATATCTGGTGTATATGCTATATATGTGTTTGCGTACTATATATGTAAATATACTATATACTACATTAAGTACACTCTGTATTTACATATATAAAGTATTTACTATATATAGTATAAATAGATAATATACATATAATATAGATAGGTTTTATATCTGTTTATACTATTAATGTAATCTTCTAGTTTTAGGTGTTTCTAGGGAAATGACTGTCTCTTCCCAGGCGAGCCTTGAACACAGGCCTAGTAAATGGTCACTTTAATGGGCTGATTGATTTATTTGTGTGAGCCTGTAAACACCAATGTCAGGCCCATTATGGAACTTCAAATTCTACCAGTTTGATTTTGTTTCTTTAAACTCTAAAGACTTTTTTGCATTCCTAAGTACTAATTAAAATTTAATATTCCTGGGAACACTTTTCAATTGTAGCCTACTTGAAAGGCTAGGACAAAGAGAGAAAGGGAGTTAGTTGGCAATTAGATAATAACAAAATCCTGGGAACCTGAGCCCAGGGCAGAGACCTGAGTTTAGCAGGGGCGGGGAACAGGACTCACAGCCAAAAGAGGTGGAAAGGAGTTGTCAGATATAAAGTCACCTACTTAGTTTTGCAGAAGGCTGGTCCAGCTCCTCTTTTGTGCATAATGGGTGTTCACTCTGTCAAAGAAGTACTTGGATTGTCTCTCGAGGGAGGGAGAGAAATAACTTTCCTTACCAAGTTAACAGCCAGAACCTTCACACACCTAAATAAACAACCTTCCATGCCAAACATCACATTAGTTTATAGGAAGATGTCAGTGGTAGAGCTAAAACATTGCTTTAAAAGATTTCCCGTTGGAGGAGCCTGACAGAGGCGCTGGAGGAGAGTCTTGCTGGGCTGGGCTGATAAATGCTCTCAATGTTTTTCCTGATAGCTCTGTTAAAGTTGTACTTCTTCAAATAACAAGATTTTAATGTTTTCTTGAAAGTGAAATAGCTAGGACTTGACTAAAGTCAAAACTTTCTCTTATCTGTTGGATTTTATGGGTTGGTTTAGTGACAGAATCTTTACTTATTTCTTTTAATTTCAGTCTCTGACTTATTGTCAGCCTTTTTTGATGACCAACCTAATTTCTTTTGTTAGCAATCTTTGGTAATTACACCTTTCTCTCAACAGCGTTGGTGAACACCAGGCCAAGTACTTCTCTTGGCCAGTCTTATCTTGCACTTGCTCTTCAGCGCTGCCCGTTGTCTCTGTGCTTTCTCATTTCCAGATTCAATATCTCCTTTTTTAAAAATTTGAATTTAAATTTCCTGTTGACGTTACATATGATCAGACTAGAGTGGTAGGAGTCAAAAGTACTTAAGATAATAAAGTGAAAGTGAAAGTCACTCAGTTGTGTCCGACTCTTTGCAACCCCATGGACTATACAGTTCATGTAATTCTCCAGGCAAGAATAGTGGAGTGGGTAGCTGTTCTCTTCTCCAGGGGATCTTCCCAACCTAGGGATCAAACCCAGGTCTCCCACATTGCAGGCAGATCCTTTACCAGCTGAGCCACCAGTAGGAAGATAATAAAAAGTAACTATTATGAGTCAAATACTGTATAGTGTTATCTCTGTGTATGTGTGTGTGCTTGCTCAATCATGTCTCTTTGTGACTGCCTGGACTGTCGCCCGCCAGACCCCTTGTCTGGGATTCTCCAGACAAGAATACTGGAGAGAGTTGCCGTTTCCTCCTCCAGGGGATCTATCCAACCCAGGGACTGAACCTGAGTCTCCTGCATCTCCTGCGTTGGCAGGTAGCTTCTTTACGACTGAGTTACTGAGAAGGTAAGCATGTATGGAATTACATATATAGTCTTTATGTTCCTAATGCTGAGACATTTTCTTGTGGCTTATAATAAAAGTCCACAAAACAAGGCAGCTAAAATAACAATACTATAGAGCAGTAATTTTCAAAGAATGATCAAATGACAATCACTGGAACCCTGAGAAGTCTCAGGGCTACTGGAGGTGGGGGGTTGTTTGAGGGAGGTTTAGTTTGTGGGGCTCCGAGCTCCTTTCTCAATAGTTATATTTTATTCTGTTTTATGTATCAAGATTCCGAGTAACTCTTTTTCAAACCAGAGTCCATTGTTTACATTTTTTTTCCTAAGTTTTTATTTGTTATAATGTTGGAGAAACTTAGTTAGGAATTTGGGATGTCAAAGTCAGAACTACAAGGTTCACTGGACTTCCTGGCAACTTCTGAAGATAAAAAGGCACCACGTTTATTTATAAAGTCTCCGTTGTTTTGTGGAGGAAAAAAGGAAAGGAAGGGAGGGAGAGGAGGAGAGGACAGAAGAAAGGAAAGGAAGAGCAGACTAATATGTATGCCTTGTAAGGCAAGGCAAGCGTTCCCTTGGTATTAATTACAGGAGGAATTTATCTTGATTCTTAAACGAGGGACATAATGGACAGTGATGGTTTCAGTTATAGTTTTACATAAGATGTTGTTGCAATAAATTTTTCTTTTAACAACCTTTAATGAAACCAGTACTTTGGCCACCTGATGCAAAGAGTTGACTCATTGGAAAAGACCCTGATGCTGGGAGGGATTGCTGGCAGGAGGAGAAGGGGACGACAGAGGATGAGATGGCTGGATGGCATCACCGACTTTATGGACATGAGTCTGAGTGAACTCCGAGAGTTAGTGATGGACAGGGAGGCCTGGTGTGCTGTGATTCATGGGGTCGCAAAGAGTCGGAACCGACTGAGCGACTGAACTGAATGAAACAGAGGGCTTCCATGGTGGCTCAGACAGTAAAGCGTCTGCCTGCAATGCAGGAGACTTGGGTTCAATCCCTGGGTTGGGAAGATCCTCTGGAGAAGGAAACGGCAGCCCACTCCAATATTCTTGCCTGGAAAATTCCATGGACTGAGGAGCCTGGTAGACTACAGTCCATGGGGTCTCAAAGAGTCAGACACGACTGAGTGACTTCATTTTTACTTTCAATGAAACATAAAGCTATAATGTTAATTGAAGAGTCCTCTTGAGAGAGGGTAATAAAATAAGGTATGTAAAGTGGACACAGCAACCTTTCTAGCCTACCTCAGAGCATTGTTGCTGACAACTCATAAAATACATGTGAAAAAGTTAGAAACATGTCAGAATTACCTGACATTTAAATACTTATTATTAACTCACACATATTTTTGAGTTCAGGCTCTGAGCCTGGTATTATTCTAGGTGTTGGAGATGCTCAGTGTCAACAGTTATAGGTTAAGTTTTTGTCTACTCATATCTTTTGAAAATTACATATTTAATCTTATTACTTTGAGAGATGAGATTCACTGCATGAAGAAATTCTTGATCTGTGTTGCTGCAAATGGCATTATTGCATTCCTTTTTAGGGGTGAGTAATATTCCGTTGTATATATGTACCACATCTTCTTTATCCATTCCTCTGTCAATGGACATTTAGGTTGTTCCACGTCTGGGCTATTTTATGTAGTGTATGTAGTGCTGCGATGAACATCAGGGTGACTGCATCCTTTTGGATTACAATTTTCTCTGGATATATGCCTAGGAGTGGGATTGCTGGGTCATATGGGAGCTTTATTTTTAGTTTTATAAGGAACCTCCTTACTGTTCCCCATAGTAGCTGTACCAATTTACATTCCCACCAACAGTGTAGGAGGCTTCCCTTTTCTCTGTATCCTCTCCAGCATTATTGTTTGGAGATTTTTTTTTGATGATGCCCATTCTGACCGATGTGAGGTGATACCTCATCATACTTTTGATTTTTGTTTCTCTAATAATTAATCATGTTGCACATCTTTTCATGTGCTTTTTTTTTTTGCCATTTGTATGTCTTCTATGGGAGAATCAATGTACCATGTGACCTTGATGGGAAGGAAATACAAAAAAAAGAGTGGATATGTGTATGCATAATTGATTTACTTTGCTGTACAGCAGAAACTAACACAATATTGAAAAGCAACTGTATGCCAATAAAAAGTAAAAAAAAAAAAGAAGATTGATTACCTGAATAAACTGAGTGCAGCTTGACAGTTGTACTTTGGGAGGCTCTCAGAATATGGAATCATTGAGTGTTTATGCTGGAAACATTTCTAGAGATTATCTGGTTCATCTGGCTAAAACAGGAATCCCTCTCACAGAGTTCCTGAGAAAGGGTACCAGGACCTCTAACTGCCTGTATTTCTATAAACTCTGTGTTTCTGATTTACAAGTAGTTCAGTCTATTTTAGACAGCTTTGGATTTTAGAGAGTTTCTTCTTTGTGTTGAACAATCTGGAAGGTTGGAGAACACTGGTAAGGATAGATTTTAAATTATCCTCTTTGTTCTTATGTTTATCATTGGCACTAGTTCTGCCATCAGAAGCATGATAGAAAGGATCTTTTACCCTTTCACTTGACAACCATTGAATTTAGAGATGTCTACCCTAAAACTTTGCCTTTTATAAGCTAACACTCGCAGTTCTCTCATTCTCCACTTGAGATGGTTTCCAGACATCATCTTGGTTCCCCTTGTCTAGATATATTGCTTTGACAGTGTCCTTTTTTACAGTATAACATTCAGAAATAAACAGAGTGTCCCAGATCTGGCCCACTACATTGGATTCTATTCTCGAGAGCTTATTGTACATTTTCATTTTGTTTCTTTTTTTTCAAGCGTCACATCAGCCTGTAATTGAAATATGTTTTTGAATGACCTCTGATTGGCTTTCTCTTGAATTGGTTACCAATATTGTCAAGCTTGTTATACATAAAAGTAATTTATCACTTGAGAAATGCTCAGATGAGGTAGTAGACACAAGGCTGCTTGTAAGTCATAAAACGCTATATAGATATGAGATATTGCAGGAAAGGTCCTCATATTTTCAATATGTCAATTCTGAAATCATTGTTGAAATACACTTGGATCCATAGAACTTATTTCCATGCCATTTTATTCAAGCCGTTCCTTTCAATTCATCGGATGTCTTTTCCTGAACTTTTAATTTTTCAAGAAATAAATTAATTGGGCCTACTTTTTTGGTAAATTGATCAGAAAGTAGTCATTGAGCACTAATAAACGTGCTGCTAAACACTGCAGGGTCAAAGAGATTGAGGATAATCTACCATTAAGGAGTCTTACAGAGGCAGGGTGGCCTTGGGTAAAACTGTGTATTTGTCTTTGTTGCTTTCATTAAAATATACTTTCAAAATGGTGCTGATGTATGGGAAGGAGAGAGAACTCCAACCTGGGAAGTTGAAGAGTGGTGGATGTGGCTATGTATAGCAAAGTCATGATCTTGAGTGTTTAAATGTTTGCACTGAGGTTACAATGTGGGCTTGTACAGAACTACTGGTTCCTAGAGAAAAGCCAGGGAGAAGTTGATTTAGAGTGCATGGTCTGGAGGAATAGAAGGAAAGAAAAGAGAGAAAATAGAGAGCACCATATAAGGGGAGAGCACCTTTCTGTTCTGTGAACCTCATGTTCTGCCAGCCTTAATGTATTAGTTTTTATTCTTGGGCTTATTCCTCACGGTATCAGAATGATTTCAGTGATTCCACACATCACTTCCTCATTATAACTAAGTACATTTATAGGAATATGGGAAGGTATAGATATAATGGTCATCTGAGTTAAATTCACCCATTCCAGTCCATTTCAGTTCGCTGATTCCTAGAATGTCGACATTCACTCCTGCCATCTCTTGTTTGACCACTTCCAATTTGCCTTGATTCATGGACCTGACATTCCAGGTTCCTATGCAATATTGCTCTTTATAGCGTCAGGCCTTGCTTCTATCACCAGTCACATCCACAGCTGGGTATTCTTTTTGCTTTGGCTCCATCCCTTCATTCTTTCTGGAGTTATTTCTCCACTGATCTCCAGTAGCATATTGGGCACTTACTGACCTGGGGAGTTTCACTTTCAGTATCCTATAATTTTGCCTTTTCATACTGTTCATGGGGTTCTCAAGGCAAATCCCTCAGAAGAAATGGAGTAGCTATCATGGTCAAAAAAAGAGTCCGAAATGCAGTACTTGGATGCAATCTCAAAAATGACAGAATGATCTCTGTTCGTTTCCAAGGCAAACCATTCAATATCACAGTAATCCAAGTCTATGCCCCAACCAGTAATGCTGAAGAAGCTGAAGTTGAACGGTTCTATGAAGACCTACAAGACCTTTTAGAACTAACACCCAAAAAAGATGTCCTTTTCATTATAGGGGACTGGAATGCAAAAGCAGGAAGTC
>NW_011494903.1:8818404-8819691 GCF_000754665.1 Bison bison bison
AGACTAATAGAGTTTTGCCAAGAAAATGCACTGGTCATAACAAACACTCTCTTCCAACAACACAAGAAAAGACTCTATACATGGACATCACCAGATGGTCAACACCGAAATCAGATTGATTATATTCTTTGCAGCCAAAGATAGAGAAGCTCTATACAGTCAGCAAAAACAAGACCAGGAGCTGACTGTGGCTCAGACCATGAACTCCTTATTGCCAAATTCAGACTTAAATTGAAGAAAGTAGGGAACATCACTAGACCATTCAGGTGTGACCTAAATCAAATCCCTTATAATTATACAGTGGAAGTGAGAAATAGATTTAAGGGCCTAGATCTGATAGATAGAGTGCGTGAAGAACTACGGAATGAGGTTCGTGACATTGTACAGGAGACAGGCATCAAGACCATCCCCATGGAAAAGAAATGCAAAAAAGCAAAATGGCTGTCTGGGAAGGCCTTACAAATACCTGTGAAAAGAAGAGAAGCGCACTGAGGAAACCAGAAGGGAAAGAGACACGTGTACCCCAATGTTCATCGCAGCACTGTTTATAATAGCCAGGACATGGAAGCAACCTAGATGTCCATCAGCAGATGAATGGATAAGAAAGCTGTGGTACATATACACAATGGAGTATTACTCAGCCATTAAAAAGAATACATTTGAATCAGTTCTAATGAGGTGGATGAAACTGAAGCCTATTATACAGAGTGAAGTAAGCCAGAAGGAAAAACATAAATACAGTATACTAACGCATAAATATGGAATTTAGAAAGATGGTAACAATAACCCGGTGTACGAGACAGCAAAAGAGACACTGATGTATAGAACAGTCTTATGGACTCTGTGGGAGAGGGAGAGGGTGGGAAGATTTGGGAGAATGACATTGAAACATGTAAAATATCATGTAAGAAATGAGTTGCCAGTCCAGGTTCGATGCACGATACTGGATGCTTGGGGCTAGTGCACTGGGACGACCCAGAGGGATGGTATGGGGAGGGAGGAGGGAGGAGGGTTCAGGATGGGGAACACATGTATACCTGTGGTGGATTCATTTTGATATTTGGCAAAACTAATACAATTATGTAAAATTTAAAAATAAAATAAAATTAAAAAAAAAAAAAAAGAAAAGCAAAGAAGAAAAGGAAAGATATAAACATCTGAATGCAGAGTTCCAAAGAATAGCAAGAAGAGATAAGAAAGCCTTCTTCAGTGATCAATGCAAAGAAATATAGGAAAACAACAGAATGGGAAAGACTAGTGATCTCTTCAAGAAAATCAGAGATACGA
>NW_011494903.1:8820499-8822890 GCF_000754665.1 Bison bison bison
AAAGGTTCGTCTAGTCAAGGCTATGGTTTTTCCTGTGGTCATGTATGGATGTGAGAGTTGGACTGTGAAGAAGGCTGAGCGCTGAAGAATTGATGCTTTTGAACTGTGGTGTTGGAGAAGACTCTTGAGAGCCCTTTGGACTGCAAGGAGATCCAACTAGTCCATTCTGAAGGAGATCAGCCCTGGGATTTCTTTGGAAGGAATGACGCTAAAGCTGAAACTCCAGTACTTTGGCCACCTCATGCAAAGAGTTGACTCATTGGAAAAGACTCATGCTGGGAGGGATTGGGGGCAAGAGGAGAAGGGGACGACAGAGGATGAGATGGCTGGATGGCATCACTGACTCGATGGACGTGAGTCTGAGTGAACTCCGGGAGTTGGTGATGGACAGGGAGGCCTGGCATTCTGCAATTCATGGGGTCACAAAGAGTCGAACACGACTGAGCGACTGATCTGATCTGATCTGATTTGGGTAGGTATAAAACGTGGCCTTAACCCACCCCCTCTGTGTGTGTGCGTGCTAAGTCACTTCAGTCATGTCCATCTCTTTGCGACCCTCTTTGGACTGTAGCCCACCAGGCTCCTCTGTCCATGGGACTTTCCAGGCAAGAATACTGGAGTGGGTTGCCATGCCTTCTTCCAGGGGATCGTCCTGACCCAGAGGATCAAACGTGCAGCTCCTGCATTGGCAGGTGTGTTCTTTACCACCAGTGCCACCTGAAGCCCGACTCACCCCCTCTATGGGGGGTACAAAGCTCCAGAAACCTCAGTATTCTTTCCTTATATATTGGTCATGTTCCTACTTTTCAATCCGCTGACAAATGGAGTAAGGAAAAACAAAATTGGTGTGGACTAATCATGGTTCATCTTTTGAAAATGGGAGAGGAGCTCACCTTTCCCGAACATATCAAGAAGGGAAAGCAAAATGGGAGGAGAGACCATAGTTGAAGTCAGCTGCATCTGCCATAAATGAAGATTCCAGCTGAGTTCTCACTAGACAAAAATATGCTTTTGCTTTTGTTTTTGTGTAAGGGAACAGTTACTGTACTGTGAGCTCTGGGGAGGATTTTGTCATTTATTTAATATTTGTGCCTTCATGAATAGTATGATATTGAATTTGTCTTTCTTTTTTTAACTCTAGATGTTTATTTTTTATTTTTATTTTGTGGATATATTTTAATGCTTCTTAGCCACTTTGTCCATGGAGTATCACAGAATTTTGATTCCTGTAATTTCAGTTTGGAAATATGAATTCTAATCCTTGGGGACTGTACAGATGTTAGCTTCCTTGACTAATATCTTTTTGTGTGTATATGGAGCTTCTTTATTAAGCTAAAAAAAATGACTTTATTTTGTTTCTCTAATATAGTCTTCCAAGTGCAAATGACTGCCAAAAAATTTCAATGTATAAAAAGTTTGGCAAGGTATACAAAATATTCTACAATTTTGTACTGTAATGTAATTTGGTCATAGTGATGGAGTGAAGGAGGATTGGTTTGGAGGACAAGAGACCAGGTGTACTACTGACTCTTCTACAAATTAGCTCATGGTCTTTGTTCAGTTACTTCACTTCTCTAGAGCTTAATTTCATCATCTCTTCCCTTGAGGGAGTCAGATTAGTGTTTCCTAGACTGTATTCTATGAAGAACTAGCTTTCCAAGAACATTTATTAATATGTGAAAACTGGAAAATTTGATCAAATGTATTTGGGAAATATTGGGTTAAATCAAGTTTATCACATCGCCTCATCTCAGGATTCTCAGAGCCTTTCATATGCTAATATGCATCATGAATCTCCAAGAGAAAGGTAGAGTGTGTAGCATTTTCTAACACTATTTCATCAGGGCCTTTATTCTTCTTATTTGTTTTGTTTTGTTTTAAGAATCATGAGATATTGTTCTTCAGAGCATAGTTAGTGAAACATTGCCCTGGATAATATTTACCCCTGCAATTACGCAAAAATAATGTGTTCTTTGATCTGAGGCTTTCTTTAGGGATGGCAGGATGGAGAGACCTTTCCAACCAAGTCAAGCATGGAGTGCATATTGAAGGAGGAAAATCAGAACTGGAATCTGTAGAATTGGTAGAATTTTCATAGTTGAAGTTGAGTGGAGACATTTACAGATAAAAGGAATGGCATGGATGACGACAGGAATAGAGGGGAAATGCAGTAGGCATTAGGAAATGACGAATTGAAGCTGCATCTAAAGTATGTGTTGACACTGAGGAAACCAGAAGGGAAAGAGACACGTGTACCCCAATGTTCATCGCAGCACTGTTTATAATAGCCAGGACATGGAAGCAACCTAGATGTCCATCAGCAGACGAATGGATAAGAAAGCTGTGGTACATATACACAATGGAGTATTACTCAGCCATTAAAAAGAATAC
>NW_011494903.1:8823219-8827281 GCF_000754665.1 Bison bison bison
GGAAACATGTATAATATCATGTATGAAACGAGTCGCCAGTCCAGGTTCGATGCAGGATACTGGATGCTTGGGGCTGGTGCGCTGGGACGACCCAGAGGGAGGGTAGGGGAGGGAGGAGGGTGGAGGGTTCAGGATGGGGAACGCGGGTATACCTGTGGTGGATTCATTTCGATATTTGGCAAAACTAATACAATATTGTAAAGTTTAAAAATAAAATAAAATTAAAAAAAAATAATAAAGTATGTGTTGAGATGTAGGGGGGATACAGCAGGAAATGTGGGAGCTGACAGCCTTGAGTGTCAGAGCAGAGCTGTGCTTTGTGTAGGCACTGTAAAGCCCTTTGAGAAGGAGGATGATATTAAGTGATATAAAAGGCAGCTTAATCTGGGACAGTGTGGAAGATGTATTGGAGTGTATTGTGAAAGCAGATGAATGTGTAATATGGATTTGAAGTTGAATAAGGGTGGTGGCAGTGGAAATAGAATGGAAGAGGTGGAATCTGGCTCTTTCTGAACATCAGAGGACTCTGAAGTGCTAATATCCCCTCCCTACCAAAAGAACTAAAACTAAAGAGTGTGCTGCATTTGAAGGGCGACTGAGATCCAGAAAGAGAAGTTATTCAAGAGCAAGAGTCAATGTTTCTCAGGCAACCAAGAGTACAAAAAGGAATGCTGTTTACTTGGCTTGTTTGTTCACTCACTGGTTTATTTATTCACTCACTTAGGCATTCATCAAACACTCACTGAGGCCTGCACTGTGTAGGTAAGAGTGTCCAGGGACATTGTACCCCTTTTCCTGGTTTACTGACAGTAGTTTTCAGTGAGGGCCTGATATATTCTTACAGTTATTCTTATTGGGAAGGTTTATTACTTCATTAGAATAATAGAATTTTATATTTGAACTTTTTTTTTTTTTTTGGCTACCACATGGCTTACGGGATCCTAATTCCTCGACCAGGGATTGAACCCAGGTCTTTGACCATGAAAACACCAAGTCCTAACCACTTAACTGCCAGGGAATTCCCTTGTAGTCGATTTTTTAAAACTTTTCTTTTATGTCTTTTTTCATTTATCTAATATGCTAAATTGTGAGAGTTCATGATTTAACACTACACTGGACGATGGTTTCTTATAAATGTTTTAAGCCCCATAGTCTAAGGGACTGTGAGGATTCAAATGATAGACTGCATTAAAACACTTCTCTGCATTAATGGTAAGTAGTGATAATCATGACTGCTACTGCTGTGACTGCTACTGCTCCTATCACTACTATGCTTACCCTTCAGAATTTTTTTTCTGGCTTTGAGTAAGCCTGCAGCACATTCATTTGTAATTTCAGTTTTCTTATAGCCTCACTGTGAAGAAATAGGTTGAGAGGGCACGAAGCAAAGTGAGTGGAATTCCTGTGTATAATAAATCATGACGTTTGGGAGAGCCTGAGAAGTTTAAGGTTGTGGTTTCCTTGCGACACGTGGGAACAAGGGGCCCTCAGAATCTGCTTGTGTGGGTGCTTGTGAGTGTACGTATGTGTGTTTGTTCATGTGGTGCATGAGTGGTTGTATTTCAAGCAGGGCTTTTTTTTTTTTTTCCAAGATACTATTTGTATTGGGTTGGCCAAAAAGTTTGCTCCCTAAGATCTTACATAAAAACCTAAATGAACTTTTTGGCCAACACAATGTTATTATTCAGATAATTTTAATATTCTGTGTTTCTTTTTCCTTAAAACCTTGGAGTTTCTTGGTTATCTTGAAAGAAATTGTACAAGAGTCATGCTGAAGGGGAGATGAGAAGGCTGCTCTAACATGGTAGTCTTCCTGCCCTTCACTCCCTTGTCACCTGGCAATTTTGCCTCCTGCAAAACTGGAATTCTGGACTCAGGATTTTTAAAGGGAGGGACACATTTCTAGAAAATTTTGGAGTCAAAGAAAAATACGTATTCTCAACACATAATTTCTTAGAAATTATGATTTTCATATTTAGCATCAGGGAAATTGAAATCCCACATGATTCATGCCCTAGGATTTTTCCAAACCTTTGCATCTGAGCAAACATTTCCTGATTAGTTTGAGCTCTCACCCAGCCCAAGGAGTTCCTATCAGAGATGCCTGAGCAGGCTACGTAATGTGGGTGATTTATAATGTTCTAATGGTGAAGTTGGAGATTTCCTTATTAAACACCAAGAACAAAAGGGAAACAAAGTGAGGAACAGCGTAGATCATAATCATTGCTGACTGAAATCTGTACACCAGGCGTGAGAGAGAGGAAGGGACAAACAGGCTCAGGCTCAAACCTACTGCTTCCAGCAAACTTACAAGTGGATTTGGTGACTTCCTATTCTGAGAAGAAAGTTTTTTCCCCTTTGGCCTCCTTTTGGAACAACGACCTCAGAAATATTGTCATTCACAAAACTTTTATTAAAATGCATTCAATCAGTCAACAAGTATTTCTTGAACAACTACTCTTTGCCAGGAACTGCTTAGGCCCTGAGTATACAACAGTGAACAAAGCAGATGAAAATCTCCACCTTTGTGGAAATTCTGTTTTTTGTGACTTGGACTCCTAGGCATTGGAGTGTTGGAGGCAGAGTCTGGCAAGTGCAGAGGCCTTGGGGAGCGTAAGGAACAGGAGGCAGGTGTACCTGCATTGCAGAGAGCAGAGGGGAGAGGGGGAAATAAGGGCATGGGGCGTGGATTCTGACTGTGTAGAGACTCATGGGTCTGGTGAGGGCTTGGGCTTCTACCCCACATGACAAGGAAGCCACTGAAGGGTTTTGAGCAGACGAGTGACATGATCTGACTTACATTTTCAGTTCGGCTCAGTCACTCAGTCATGTCCAATTCTTTGGGACCCCATGGACTGCAGCACACCAGGCCTCCCTGTCCATCACCAACTCCCGGAGTTTACTCAAACTCATGTCCATTGAGTCGGTGATGCCATCCAACCATCTCATCCTCTGTCATCCCCCTCTCCTCCCGCCTTCAATCTTTCTCAACATCAGGGTCTTTTCAAATGAGTCAGTTCTTTGCATCAGGTGGCCAAAGTGCTGGAGTTTCAGCTTCAGCATCAGTCCAGACTTATATTTTACTGGAACATTTTACTTCCATGGTGCAGTATGCTGAAGGGGACAAGGATAGAAGCAGGAAGACAGATTAATAAGATACCTGAGAATCTGAGGGCTTGTCTTCAGTTTTCTCCAGGGAGGCTGTCTTGACTAGACCTAAATTGCTGATTCTCAGTAGTGTATGTCCCATATCTAGCTCATAGGAATACTTCCTTCATTGTTGCTTCAGTAAACAGTGAATACAGTAGCAACTTCTCTCCCATTGCCAAAGCTCCAAACTAACCTGGCTCTTGCTCTTTAAAGTTTCCAGGCAGGAGTCAGACACCAGTTCAGTGGATTCCTTCCTAACAGAAGGAAATTAATGATAGATTACTCTGATTGTTATGTCATCTATCATCTATGTCATGGTGGAGGGAAGAAGGAAGAACTCACTTCCTCCTTGAAAAGGGGTGGACCCTAGAACATACAGAGTGAAGTAAGCCAGAAGGAAAAACATAAATACAGTATACTAACGCATGTATATGGAATTTAGAAAGATGGTAACGATAACCCTGTATACGAGATAGCAAAAGAGACACTGATGTATAGAACAGTCTTACACTACTGTAAGTTTGTACAGATCATATTCCTAAGATGTGTCTTTGTTTAAGAAAGTCTTGATTACATAAATCATATTTAGAAAAAATATTTAGTTAACAGTTTATATCTGAACACTGTTTATATGTTATGAAAAATGCTTAATTACAAAGGCTGATGTATGTTTTATTTCTGTTTTTTTAAATGACCTACAGTACTTGGTAGGTGTACTAAAATTGTTTGGGGAGTGGGGTTTAGAGACTTCTAATAGATGTATAGTTAATTTGGTAATTCTCTCGCATGAGGTATAAGCTTCCATATGCTGGTTATTTAATAGATTTGCTACATAAGTAAAACATGGTTCACCTAGATAGTTTGATATGTATGGGCATTACTCCTAGTAGTATTTGTTTGTTGTCTTTTGTT
>NW_011494903.1:8827421-8832762 GCF_000754665.1 Bison bison bison
CTTGAGTTTAGTATTGATATTGTGAAAATGAATGCAATTTGGATTTCACATTTCTTAATGTTTGTTCTTATTTCACAAATGGATAATTAAGGAATTATGCGTCATAAAGAAGGAACCTAAGTGAGCTATATTATGGGTATGCTGTCTTTGCTCATACATTTGGGTAGCTTCTGGAATATAGGACTTATTCACGTTTTGCTTCCTAATCTTTCTGTTGTACAGGGCCAGATCTCCTCTTAGCCACTTGATTGTTTTTATGTGAAGCACATCTTACTATCGTCTTATTTTGGTTGCTTTTGTTCACAAGAATTGTTAATATGAGAATGTGTATCCACCTTAATAAAGAAGTTAAAAAAAAAAAATAATAAAAAAAAAAAAAAAAAGAATTTTCTCCACGGAAATCTTCTCTAGAAATTCTCCTTGAGTAATGTCCCTGAGGAACTTTTATTTTAGGAGCTAGTACTTCTCTCACATCTCTCCCGTGGAGGAAAAGAGATAGGAGAAAGTATAGCATTCTCTCAGAAAATTTTTTCCCCTGGGCTCTATTTTTCCTCTATCTTTTATACCCTGGATGCAAGCGAGGAGTTCCAGAGTTTTGCAGTCATTTTTTGGTGGGGAGGCGACTACCATCTTTGAAAATTTGCATCTTGGCCTGGCACTTCACTCTGAATAGCTATTATATTTTGATGCGTTGGTTGCAACATCGTGTTACAAAGGGAAGGGCTAGTTAATGAATTGTGTATTTCTGCTTGATAATGGCTATTGATGAATGAGAATATGTTTGGCAGGGAGGAAAAAGAAAATTCAGGATATAGCCTCAGGTCTTGGCATGGCGATATTCACACAGTAGAACCTTAACAAATATTCGTATTAGGAAAGCAGTTCATGGTCAGAATTAAGTCCACCCCTCACAAGGATAGTACAAATAAGATTATTGTGTCCTCACTCTGCACTGAACTACTACCCAAGGTATTGCTTTTTTTCCTCGTTTTTTATGCACGGGAGTTGGTCAGCAATTGCTAAGCCTCAAAAATCCTTATGAGTCCCTAGAGGAGCTGCCACATAATTGGGTAACAAGTGCTATTGTATCATTACCAGTCTTTGGGCTTATAAAAAGAGCAGGAGAGTTTTCTGACTGATGATAAAGGGGTGTGAGACTTCATGTCCAACTCTGGGAGCTGGACTTGAGAAAAGTGTTTGAGAAATGATGTTGATAAATACTGGAACATTGCCTTAACATAACCTGTTCTGATTAAGATTCACACTTACACTCTCTATTGCTTCTTATGAATAAAAGGGTGTCAAGGGGATTCTTTGTGCCAAGCCATAAGCTGGAAGACAAAGCATACACATATGAAAGCCTGAAAAAGAGCACGGGAATGGTCGTGAGGCATTTCATATGAGGCATATTCACTTTAGTGCCAGCGAGAGGCCTAAACAATCAGTTCCGTGAGAGCAGAGGAGGAGGTAGTCACTGTGGGGTGGGGAGGAATGTGAAAGCTTTTTGGAGGACAGAGAAATCAGCTTTGTACTGAGGCTCTGCCATATAGTTTGGTGTTCACTGAATATATTTCATGTGGGTATGAAATATGTAAATCACTCTGTTACTCAGACGTTCATCTTCCCTTTATCATCTTCTTTTAAAAAAAAAATATGACACATATACAGAAAAGTACCCCAGTTTAGCTTAATGAAAAGTGGTTTGATGAATCAATACAATGAAATAAAGCCACCCATGCAGCTGTAATTAGAAAACATGGAGACTGTTCTTGAAGCCTGAGTGTCTCTTGCCAAGAACCTCCCTCTCACTTTGTCCTCGAGGTAGTCAGTTTTCTGCATTTTATGGCAATGATTTCCTCACATTTCTTTTTAGCTTTGTATGGTATGTACAGTAAAAGAAAAAATTGTTCAGGCCTGCTCTGGAGTAGAAGCTTTTTGTGTGAGGTAATTTATAACCCCTTTCTTGGAGAAGATTAGTGTTCCTGATAGAGTGACTGAAAAAAGGTCTGATGAAATTTAATGAGATTTATTTTGGAAATGGATTATTCACCAGTCAATTGGATTCTCAGTTGACTGTCAGTCAAAAATCTGCTACCTTTAACCTCATCCTGATCTTTAGATGTTACTCAGTCACTAAGTCATGTCCAACTCTTTTGACCCCATGGACTGCAGCATGCCAGGTTTCCCTGTCCGTCACTATCTCCTGGAATTTATCCAAATTCATGTCCACTGAGTCAGTGATGCCATCCAACCGTTTCATCCTCTGTTGCCCCTTCTCCTCCTATCCTCAGTCTTTCCCAGCTTCAGAGTCTTTTCGAAGGTCTGCTCTTCGCATCAGCTGATGCTTCAGCTTCAGCATTAGTCCTTCCAATGAACATTCAGAGTTGATTTCCTTGAGGATTGATTGGTTTGATTTTCTTGCAGTCCAAGGGACTCTCAAGGGTCTTCTCTAGCACCACAATTCAAAAACATCAATTCTTTGGCACTCAGCCTTGTTTATGATCCAACTTTCACATCCATACATGACAACTGGAAAAACTATAGCTTTGACTAGATGGACTTTTGTTGGCAAAGTGATGTCTCTGCTTTTTAATATGCTGTCTAGGTTGGTCATAACTTTTCTTCCAAAGAGCGTCTTTTAATTTCATGGCTGCAGTCATCATCTGCAGTGATTTTGAACCCAAGAAAATAAAATCTGTTACTGTTTCCATTTTTTCCCCATCTATTTGCCATGAGTGATGGGACTGGGTGCCATGATCGTAGTTTTGTGAATGTTGAGTTTTAAGCCAGCTTTTTCACTCTCCTCTTTTACCCTCATCAAAAGACTCTTTAGTTCCTCTTCACTTTTTGCCATTGGAGTGGTATCATCTGCTTATCTGAGGTTGTTGATTTTGTCCCCAGTGTCTTGACTCCAGCTTATAATTCATCCAGCCTGGCATTTCACATCATGCACTCTGCTTACAAGTTAGATAAGCAGGGTGACAACGTACAACCTTGACATACTCCTTTCCCAATTTTCAACCAGTCCATTGTTCTATGTCTGGTTCTAACTACTGATTCTTGACCTGCGTACAGGTTTCTCAGGAGACAGATAAGGTGGAATATTATTCTCATCTCTTTAAGAATTTTCCAGTTTGTTGTGATCCATATAGTCGAAAGCTTTAGCATAGTCAATGAAGCAGAAGTAGATGTTTTCCTGGGATTTTCTTGCTTTCTCTGTGATCCACGAATGTTGGTAATTTGATCTGGGGTTCCTCAGCCTTTTCTTGTACATCAGCTTGTACATCTGAAAGTTCTCGGTTCACGTACTGCTGAAGCCTAGCTTGAAGGATTTTGAGCATTACCTTTCAAACATCTTTAGATATCTAGACTAAAAATGACTACCTAATCATTCTCCTTTCCTATTAAATGTACCTACAAAGAATAACTATTTGAATATACCTCTAGGTATCCTTTTCCCTGTGTGTAAAATTTAAAAACATGAATAACGTTAATGCTGCTGCTAAGTCGCTTCAGTTGTGTCTGACTCTGTGTCACACACGGCAGCCCACCAGGCTCCTCCATCTCTGGGATTCTCCAAGCAAGAACACTGGAGTGGATTGCCATTTCCTTCTCCAATGCGTGAAAGTGAAGTTGCTTAGTCGTGTCCAACTCTTTGCAACCCCATGGACTGCAGCCCACCAGGCTCCTCTATCCATGGGATTTTCCAGGCAAGAGTACTGGAGTGGGGTGCCATTGCCTTCTCTGAATAACGTTAATATCTACCTATAAAAAAAAACTTGAAGAAATTACTTTAATGGTAGCATTGCTAATAATAATAATAATAATTTTACTGTTGCTCATTTTTAAACTTCATGAAAATGGACTCATATATTACCTTGTCATTGTTCTTTCTTTTGCTTAATATTTTGTCTTTAAGAGCCAAACATCCTTTCATGTATAGTTTTTGTTTATTCATTTTTATTGTTGTGTAGTATTTCATTGGAGGTACATATTAGAATCCATTCATTCTATTTTGCTGGGCACTGTTGTTTCCAAAACACCAGTTTCGAACTGCTGAGAAGACTGCTAGGAGCATTCTTGTATATGTATCTAGATTCAAATATGTAAGAATTTCTCTAGGTGATGTACTCAAGGCAGAATTACTGGATCATAGGATATGCACATATTCCGTTTTAGTAGATAATGTCCACTTGCTTTATCCAAAGTGCCTGTACCAATCTCTACTTCCAGTAGTGCAATATGAGAGTTTCTAAATTTGTTCCATTTCCTCACCCAACACATGATATTTTCAGACTTTCTGAATTTTCTTGATTGGTTTAGAGTGCAGTGGTATCTCATTCTGTTTGACTTGTATTTGTCAGGTCAGATATTAGGTTGGACACATATATTTATTTGTCTTTTGGATTTCTTTTTCATAATATTCTTGCTTCAGACTCTAGCCTTTATTTTTCTATTCTATTGGATGGTATTTTTTTTTGAGGAGTTTCTACAAATATAAAAATCTCTCTATTACTAATATCCTCTCCTATCTTGTGACTATTTTTAATATCCTTCCAATAATTAAGTTTTGCCATCTTCTCCTTTACGGTGTGTGTGGTATGTGAGTGTGTGTGTGTGCCTGCACCCGCACATACAAGTACATTTTTGTATTAAAATTTTTTCATAATTTACTGAATTCATTTATTAGTTCTAGCAGTTATTTGATAGTCTTTAGGGTTTTCTATATATAAGTTGTTGTCGTCTGCAAATGGATAATTTCACATCTTTCTTTATGATTTGTATGCTTTTTATTTCTTTTTCCTGTGTGATTGCTGTTTATAATTTAACTACCAGTACTGTGTTGAGTGAAAGTGGCCACCATGGGCATCCTTGCCTTGTACTGGATCTTAGAGTAAAAACTTTCCTCTTTTCCCCCATTGGTTGTGATGTTAGCTGTGGGCTTTTCATAAATAGCCTTTATTGTGTTGAAAAAATTTCCTGTTATACCCATTTCATTGCGAGTTTTATTGCGAATAGATGCTGAATTTTCTCAGATGCTTTTCTGCTTCTGTCGAGATGATCATGTAATTTTTATCTTTCATTCTGTTTATGTGGTGTATCACATTGGTTGATTTACATATGTTAAACCTTGAAGCCAGGGATAAATCCCACTTGGTCATGATTTAAGAGGTCTTTATATGTTTTGGATAGCTGTCCTTTATCAGATGTGTAACTTGCAAATATTTTCTCCAGGCTGATGGCTTGTCGTCTCATCTTCTGAATCACTTAGCATACTAATTATAGTTATTCAAAATTTTCAGTCTGATGATAATTCCAACATCCCTGCCATACCTGAGTC
>NW_011494903.1:8832862-8842089 GCF_000754665.1 Bison bison bison
TATTTTTTAAAATTTTTCAGTCTGATAATAATCCAAACACCCCTGCCATACCTGAGTCTGATTCTGATACTTGTGTTAAACTATATATATGTATATATATATATATATATATATGTATATTTGACTTTTAGTATGCTTTGTAATTTTTTTGTTGTTGAAGGCTGGGCCTGATATTCTGGGTAGATGGGTAAGGTATATAAGCCTTATTGATATGGTGGTAACATGCTGTGGAGGGATAGCATTCTATAGTCTGATGATTAGGTCTCAGGTTTTTCGTAGCCTATGCATCTGGGCTGTGAGATTTAAAAGTTCTTCTCATGTTCCCTCCTACACACACACACACACAAGTGAGACAGGAAGACTAGAAGAGGCTGTGATTGTGTATTTCTCTTCCTCCACATCAAAACGTAAAAGGAAATGGCTCTGAGTATACTTCTCTTCCTCCAAGTTTGTTAGGCTCTAGTGAAATAGTTTATTTTGTTAAGAAGAACAGAGTGCTCTGGGTTTGATTCAAAATGATTACTTTTTCCCTCCCCCTGATGGAAGCATGAGGAGATTTTTCTCCATTCATCTCTGTGAGAACCTCCTAGGGCTTCTGGAGGGAATACTTACAAAGGGTTAGAGCCACACCTAAGACTGCCCTTCCCTGGAACTTTCAATTCTCAAACTTGTCCACTCTGAATTTCCAGCAATTCATCAATTATAGTCCAGATTTTTTTACCCTGATACTGATTCCCATGGAGGTTTCTGCTCTAGTAAGCTGTGGTTCTCTTTATCTGCCTGTCTGCCTCTCAGAATTTGGGGGCAGTGATGTTTTGTGATCTTGACTCTCTGATAAGATCTAAGAAAAGTTGTTGATTTTCAGTTTGCTCAACTTTTTCTTCTTATTTAGATGGGAGTGAGGACTTCCAAGCCCCTTATATGCTGGACTGGAAAGTAGATGTCTCTACAGTTTAACTCTTCCAGTTCTACAATGTTACACAATTTTATCTTAGAATAATTACATTTCATTCATTTTACAGAAGTCTGGGAAAGTTGAAAAAAATAAAAACCCCATACTTAGTCATATAGTTAATTGCAGAGGTGGTGTTAGAACTGAGGTTTTGGACTTATCCATAGCTATTTAACCTGGATCAAGTGAGCACAGTGATAATGTACATTCTTCTCAAATGGAAATCCAGGGAAGACTGGAACAATAAGTATATGATTAACTAGGAAGTACAGGTGATGTTTTCGGAGAAGGCGATGGCACCCCACTCCAGTACTCTTGCCTGGAAAATCCCATGGATGGAAGAGCCTGGTAGGCTGCAGTCCATGGGGTCTCAGAGAGTCAGACACAACTGAGCGACTTCACTTTCACTTTTCACTATTATGCATTGGAGAAGGAAATGGCAACCCACTCCAGTGTTCTTGCCTGGAGAATCCCAGGGACGGGGGAGTGTGTTGGGCTGCCGTCTATTGAGTTGCACAGTCAGACACGACTGAAGTGACTTAGCAGTAGCAGCAGCAGCAGCAGCAGAAGCAGCAGAAGACGTGATGTTTTAGAGAAACAGTAATAGCAACAACAACATGGTTATTAGGAGAAGAACAGTTTAAAATAGTGAAGAAAAACTTTTTTTTTCAATATGTGATATATTGTAATAATAAGAATCTTTGTGTTTTTATAAATATAAACACAAATGGAAGTAACATTTATTGAATATCTACAATATTTACT
The DNA here is from genome assembly GCF_000754665.1 of Bison bison bison. Taxonomy (NCBI): domain Eukaryota; kingdom Metazoa; phylum Chordata; class Mammalia; order Artiodactyla; family Bovidae; genus Bison; species Bison bison. The sequence continues at coordinate 8,834,580 of NW_011494903.1, forward strand.
CTATGTAATTAACTCAGCATTCTCAAAAACATGCCCCCATGCAACAATAATTTCAAGTGTTTTCTGATCATTAAAATTGAGAAATGCTGTACATGGGATCTTATTGTTGATTCACTAAGAAAATTATCATATTAAAAACTCTGAGAAGTTGTGCATTAAATAAATCAGTTTGATAAGTTATGACTCATTGTTTCCTAAACTGATTTGATCCACAGATCTTGTTTACTCTTCTCTGGAATTTGTCTTCCTGGAACACACTTTGGAAAATGCAAATCCTTGCAAGCTAACATAATTGACAAGTTAAGCGAGACAGGTTTATAGTCATTATGAGATAGGTTTATGGTCATTATTTTACAGATAAAGGTATTGAAGCTAAGAGGGTTTACAACACTTGCCAATAACAACACTGTAAGTGGTAACACTGGGATTTAAAGTTGATTTGGTGTTTTTAAGGCTCCAGATCTTTCTTTCTTTTACTTCACTAAAAATAAATTTTGCTGAAGGAAAAGTGAAAATGAAAGTCACTTGGTTGTGTCTGACTCTTTGTGACCCTATGGACTGTGGAATTCTCCAGGCCACAATACTGGAGTGGGTAGCCTTTTCCTTCTCCCAAGGAATCTTCCCAACCCAGGGATTGAACCCAAGTCTCCCACATTGCAGGCGGATTCTTTACCAGCTGAGCCACAAGGAAAGCCCAAGAATACTGGAGTGGGTAACCTATCCTTTCTCCAGCGGATCTTCCCAACCCAGGAACTGAACCATGGTCTCCTGCATTAAAGGTGGATTAATGATCAGCAAATCTTCACCTCATATCAAATGTAAATACCTCTGACAGCACCAGAAATTGTCAAAAGGATTAGGTTTCCCCAGCATCCTTATTGGTATTATTGCTCAATGCAGTATTTCTAACAGTTAGATTCCCAGGTCCCCAGTGGCAGATAGGCTGTGTGCACTCCATGTGTAAACACCTCATGATGTCCTCCATTCTAGAGACTGTTTCGTTCCATGTGATGAGACGTTGCCTATGATTCCAGAATGAAAATACAAACCAAATTCAATAAAGCCTAGCTGGTAAGAGAACATTCGGCTGAATTACATACTTAGTTGAATATGTCCCACCACCCTCCCACTTGATCACTGCTGTCGATTCCCTAAGAACTTGAGTTGAGCACTAGTGAAGCTGGTTGAGGTTGGCTTTTCATTACTTCCTGTGGAACCATTTTCCAGTCCGATGCTGGTGCATCTCTTGGAAGCATAAAAAGCTTTTCTCTTTATAAATTTTTCCTATTGTTTTTTATTTTGTTTTAAATTCCCTTATCTCTTCAATTTTTCTTCTTTCTATTGCCTGCAACATGAAGTTTTCTTTCTGTAAGACAACTTTTGAGAGGGGAAGGATGGGGTCAGAATCAGCTGCATAACTTGTGACATCTACTGTAAAATGAAACATAGGGCCTTTTGTTCAAAAACAATTTCAAGACAGGAACAGCAGAGCATTAAAACAGGAGTGGGGCCATTCTTAATGTGAGGCCCTGTGAGACTGTGTAGGTCATATGCCCATGAGGCTGGCCCCAGGGTACAATATTGAGGTCAGAAGGGCTCAGAAAGCTGCGGTTTTGGTTCTGGCTCTGCCACAACCCAGCTGTATGATCACTGACATGGCCACCGCGTGTCCATCTCTGAAACCAGCAGGTGAATTAAATGGTCTCCAAGCTTCTCTGCAATGCCAGGTCCTTTGATTATGTGACTCATTTGTAAATTCTTGAAGGAAGCAGAACAGTGCTTCAGTTCAGTTCAGTTGTCGTTCAGTCGTGTCCGACTCTTTGCAACCCCATGAACTGCAGCACGCCAGGCCTCCCTGTCTATCACCAACTCCCGGAGTTCACTCAAACTCAGGTCCATCAAGTCAGTGATGCCATCCAGCCATCTCATCCTCTGTCATCCCCTTCTCCTCCTGCCCCCACTCCCTCCCAGCATCAGAGTCTTTTCCAATGAGTCAACTCTTCGCATGAGGTGGCCAAAGTACTGGAGTTTCAGCTTTAGCATCATTCCTTCCAAAGAACATGCAAGACTGATCTCCTTTAGAAAGGACTGGTTGGATCTCCTTGCAGTCCAAGGGACTCTCAAGAGTCTTCTCTAACACCACAGTTCAAAAGCATCAATTAACTATTATTAACTATTAATTATTAACTATTATTAACTATTCATCTTTAATTCCACCCCCTTTGCCCCAAAACATACGTACACATTCAATGCTCAGATACTGGTAGTGGGGCTGCCTTTCCACCAGATGTTTTGGGTGACCTCTCTCCTCTCCATTCTGTTTTCAGTGACAGATGAGAGTTAAAGAAAGACCTTCAGGATCTCACCATGGGGAAGGTGAAAGCAATATTAGACTAACTTTGCTCTTAGAAAGGATTTTTTTTTTTTTAATGGCCAGTCATTTCCCCAGAGACCTCATTTAGTTCTGGCATGTACGCTTTCTGCATTGTCTAACTATGTATTTTTATAGTTGTTTGTCTTGGTGTTGAATAAAAAGTATCATTACTATGGAAACTGCTTGGTTGCATCAAGCTTTGTTTGAGATACAGCAAAAGAACACATGCTTTTCACAATGCTTGTCAACCTCTTTATTTTCATGGATAAAATGAAAACCAGAGCTATACCCTTGATATTAACTAGTGCTTTTAAAGCAACATAAAAAGCTAAATTCTAGTGCTCCATAGGTGATTGGATCAGAAAAAAAAGAATTCAGGATTGCTGATGATCCCTCTTGTTCTTAAATATTTTCAGAGAAGACATTTTTATATATCTCCCCCACCCTTTCTCAACTTTTTAAGATTTATTTTGTATTTACATATAGTAATTCACCTTTTTTGGAGGGATAGGGGTGGTATAGAGTTCTACAAGTTTTGACAAATGCATAGCATTGTGTAATCACCACTATGATCAACATAAGAGCAGTTAGATCATCTATCCCCAAACTCCCTGTGCTAACCTTTTCCAGTTAAGTCTTACTCCTATCCTTAACTCCTGGAAACCACTGACCTGCTTTCCATCCCTATAGTTGTGCCTTTTCTGGAATGTCATATAAATAAAGTCATATACTATGTAGCTTTTACAGTCTGGCTTAGTAATGTGCACTTATTAACTCATGTTAAAATAACTCATGCTATTTTAGATACATGTCTATGCAATTATGTTGAGTTATTCTGGTTCACTGGTGTTATTCAGCTTCTGTGCATTGGAGTCAAAATGCATTGCTAAGAGGCGGGGCTCCCCAGGTGGCTTAGTGGTAAAGATTCTGCCTGCCAAGCAGGAGATCTGAGTTTGATTCCTGGATTAGGAAGATCCCCTGGAGAAGTAAATGGCAACCCAGTCCAATACTCTTGCCTGGAAAATCCCATAGACAGAGCGGTCTGGCAGGCTACAGGCCATCGGGTAGAAAAGAGTCAGACATGGGTTAGTGACTAAAACAGCAAGGAAGAGGCAGACTCTGATGGAACAGGGGGAGATACTTTATGAGCAACACCTTTCAGCTGGGATATCTTTGCAAAATTGTCTGTAAATCTGCCACAATTTCATTTTCCACTCTTGATTTCTAAAGAAAAGTTTTCGGTTTAGATCTGGAGGGCTCCTTTGTAGGATGGTTTTTCAAATATTCTTAGACAGTAAAATGAGGACTTCTGTTTAGCCACAAAGAAGAGCTTCCCCAAAATGAGGGTTCTATTTTAAAAGTAAGAGGAGTTGGGAAGTAAACTGGTGTGTGTTTTCAACTACACCCAAGCAGAAGAGGTATTGCCATTTACCAACTTCTCATGCTTGCAGGTTGGGGAACTGTGTCTTTCTAGTAGAATAATAAGTAATTTGATAATGAAAATAGTAGTTCTACTGTTCTTTATTGAGACATGAGGATTTTTTGATCAGTAAAATTGTCATTTGATATTAAAACAAAATAAAAACGGTTTAAGAAAATAAAAATAACCTAACTCTTACCACAGTCTGGTTAGGGTGGACCAACATTTGATCCCATGTCTGATTGAGAAGGTCAGTCTCTCTCTCTTTTAATAGACCTTTTATTTGGCAATAATTTTAAACTTATGCAGAAGTTGCAAAGATAGTACTGTGAGTTCTCAGATGCTCCTCTCAGTTTCCCTCATCATTAACATCTTCAGTTCAGTTCAGTTCAGTCGCTCAGTCGTGTCCAACTCTTTGTGACCCCTTGAATTGCAGCACGCCAGGCCTCCCTGTCCATCACCAACTCCTGGAGTTCACTCAGACTCATGTCCATAGAGTCAGTGATGCCATCCATCCATCTCATCCTCTGTCGTCCCCTTCTCCTCCTGCCCCCAATCCCTCCCAACATCAGGGGCTTTTCCAATGAGTCAACCCTTCGCATGAGGTGCCCAAAGTGCTGGAGTTTCAGCTTTTGCATCATTCCTTCCAAAGAACATCCAGGGCTGATCTCCTTCAGAATGGACTGGTTGGATCTCCTTGCAGTCCAAGGGACTCTCAAGAGTCTTCTCCAACACCACAGTTCAAAAGCATCAATTATTCGGTGCTCAGCCTTCTTCACAGTCCAACTCTCACATCCATACATGACCACAGGAAAAACCATAGCCTTGACTAGATGGACCTTTGTTGGCAAAGGAAAGTCTCTGCTTTTGAATATGCTATCTAGGTTGGTCATAACTTTCCTTCCAAGGAGTAAGCGTTATCTTACTCAAGTTCTTTTAAACAAATGAAGAAAATTGTCTCTAATTCAGATATGGGGTGCTGGACAAATAGATAATCCCCAAAGGTAAATTATTCCCTAAGAGACAATGTCTGAAAAGTTTGTACCAGACACAGCCTAGTCAAACATGATAATTGCTTTCTAAAAGAGGGCTTAATGATGGTGGGCAAAAATGATGAGTGAGAGGAAAGAGAAGAATGTGAAATTCAGGTAATCTAGATGTTTCTGTCAGGTATCTGTAGCCATTTGCCTGCAATGCAGGAGACCCCGGTTCAATTCCTGGGTCAGGAAGATCCCCTGGAAAAGGGATAGGCTACCCACTCCAGCATTCCTGGCTCATCTGGTAAAGGATCTGCCTGCAATGTGGGAGACCTGGGTTTGATCCCTGGGCTGGAAAGATCCCCTGAAGAAGGGAATGGCTACCCACTCCAGTATTCTGGCCTGGAGAATTCCATGGACTGTATAGTCCATGGGATTGCAAGGAATCAGACATGATTGAGTGATTTTCTCTTTCTTTCTTTAATTATTCAAGCATAATTGCATATTTGGAGTTTCAGTTGTATAGCTGGATAGGATTGTATCCATATCTTTCTGATAAGAGCAAACCCCTCTGGTATTTCCCAGCATATTGCAACTTGTATTTAGCTTTGGCTTAGGATAAGTTTACTTAATGGACATAGTCCATGGTAGAAATTTTTCTGTCTTAGCAAATAGGGTTCAGTGTGCCATTTACCTTAGGATCTCTTAAAATGTGTATGGAATTTTAAAATATATATTCTATATACACCTTGCATTTCATAACTATATGATAGTTTCTAAATATGTGGAGTTATGATTCAAAAAGAAAAATTAAAGGGAACCATGGACTGGATGGTTTTAAAATATGGTTTTTTACAATTTTAAGCTATATAGTCCATGGAATTCTGCAGACCAGAATACTGGAGTGGGTAGCCTTTCCCTTCTCCAGGGGATCTTCCCAATCCAGGGATCAAACCCAGGTCTCCCACATTGCAGGCAGATTCTTTACCAGCTGAGCCACCAGGGAAGCAAGAATACTGGAGTGGGTAGCCTATCCTTTCTCCAGCGGATCTTCTCAACCCTGGAATTGAACCAGGGTCTCCGGCATTGCAGGTGGATTCTTTACCAGCTGAGCTATGTTTGGGAAGCCTGTAAAGGCTGAAAAGAACTACAAAAATGATAAATTAATGTAATCACTCTGTCTTTTGTAGCCCTTGTTTTCTGTTCTTTTTTCCTTGACCTTGAGCCAGTTTGCCTTCTATTATATACAGCTCTTTCCAATGGACTAGCTTTGTATTGTTTGCAGCCTGGACTGGGTCCCTGAAGAGACATTAGAGGAACAGTTTAATGGTTAGCAAGTTATGCTGGGAGCTGGGCTTGCTGAGGCAGAACAGAACACAATTGTCCAGACTAGCTGCTTGGAGAACAAGGTTGTCTGGATGCTGTAAGTTTAACTTAATAGCGTTGGCAGTGGCCAAAGGCAGTGGTTAAGGGATGTCTTGGAGTGAACGGACTGCTGCCTTGGAGTTCCCTAGTTCAGTTCTTCATAATTCTCATCTTACCCTCGATCAGTGTGGGATCCTCTTGTAGTTCTGGGGTATACAAAGCTTTTAAAAAGGTAAAATAGAGAGAGTATTAGGAAACTGCCTGTGGAGAATTGTGCCCTGCATAGCAACACTGATGGCTTTGAATGTAACATAGAGCTGGTCTGTTTATCCTCAGATATTTTAGTAATATACCTCATACCTTTGCTTCTTTCCTCACACTGGGATAAACCCGATTGCAATAAATATGCTTGTAATGTCCGGGGAGGAGTTTTGACTGTAAAACTATATGACTTTGGCTTTTTTCATAAATATTTATGTTTTAAGACATTCCCCAAACCTCATAACAAAAGATTTTTAAAACAACCAGGCCCTAAAAGAAATCTGTGTAAAGATGATGAAAACCAGGCTGTAGTCCTAAAAAGAATTTCCTGTGTTCTTTCTAGCTCTTCTTTCCTTACAGCCTTGGTTTTGATAGAATTTTATAAAGGCGCACATGCGGTTGGGATATATATAAAGAGAATCTTTTGTTACTATAGGAAAGACTGAGATTTGGAAGTCTGTTATTTAATTTAAAAATATTAAACTTTTTGTAAAGGTCAGTTATATTGGTCAGAGGAAAAGTACATTCATGGCCATGACCTCAACTTTAATGAAGGGCCAGATACATGGGAGGGAGCCACCAAAGGGAGGCGATAAATGTATACCTATGGCAAATAGATGGGGAAAGAGTGGAAACAGTGTCAGACTTTATTTTTCTGGGCTCCAAAATCACTCCAAGAATCACTCATGGTGATTGCAGCCATGAAATTAAAAGACTTCTGGGAAGGAAAGTTATGACCAACCTAGATAGCATATTCAAAAGCAGAGACATTACTTTGCCAACAAAGGTCCATCTAGTCAAGGCTATGGTTTTTCCAGTAGTCATGTATGGATGTGAGAGTTGGACTGTGAAGAAAACTGAGCGCCGAAGAATTGATGCTTTTGAACTGTGGTGTTGGAGAAGACTCTTGAGAGTCCCTCGGACTGCAAGGAGATCCAACCAGTCCATTCTAAAGGAGATCAGTCCTGGATGTTCTTTGGAAGGAATGATGCTAAAGCTGAAACTCCAGCACTTTGGCCACCTCATGCAAAGAGTTGACTCATTGGAAAAGACTCTGATACTGGCAGGGATTGGGGGTGGGAGGAGAAGGGGACGACAGAGGATGAGATGGTT
>NW_011494903.1:8842189-8849030 GCF_000754665.1 Bison bison bison
ATGGACATGGGTTTGGGTGGATTCCAGGAGTTGGTGATGGACAGGGAGGCCTGGCGTGCTGCAATTCATGGGGTCGCAAAGAGTTGGACATGACTGAGTGACTGAACTGAACTGATGGCTGATTCATGTTGAGGTTTGACAGAAAACAGCAAAATTATGTAAAGCAATTATCCTTCAATAAAAAATAAATTAATTTTTTAAGTCCTCTTTTTAATTCCAAGAGGAGCCCAGATGGGGGCAAGTGTTTGGATGAATTAGTGAAAATTCATTATCTCCACAAGGGGAAAAAATAACTTGAAAAAGCACCCAAGTGCAAATGTGACAGGTTCACTAGCATTATCTTAAGTTATATGGAACTTGTTAGGAGGTTGAGATTATAGTAACAAAAGTCAGGAATAATTTGTGGGACAGAGCAGAATTTCTCTATGTGAATGATTCTTATTTTGAATGATTTCAGAAGATATATTTCAAAGATGTGCTAATGGATCTAGTCTAGGGATTGTATCATAATTGAACTCTACTTTGTGCTTAGTTGCTCAGTCGTGTCCAACTCTTTGCATCCCCATGGATTGTAGCCTGTCAGGCTCCTCTGTCCATGGGGATTCCCCAGGCAAGAATACTGGAATGGGTTGCCGTGCCCTCCTCCAGGGGGTCTTCCTAACCCAGGGATTAAGCCCAGGTCTCCCTCATTGCAGATGGATTCTTTACCATCTGAGCCACCACACTCTGCTAGAGGACACTAGTTTGAATTTAAAATATGTGTATCTAGAGAGTTTTAAATGTGTTTAAAAGGGCACTGGAACCTGATTACATTCAATAATCACAGGTGAATTTGTTAACTCGTAAATTCAACAAACTTTTGTGAAGAACACACTATGTGCTAGGCTTTACAATATTCATTTTTTTTGGTGAGTGTACAATAATGCTACACTTATAAGAAGCAGGTGGAAGTTTTGACGTTTAGGGGAGGCACTTTCCTGGAAGAGAGCTTCTGGGGTTTGGTAACAAGCCCAGGTAAGTAAAGACGAAGTAAAGCCACCATATGGAGGGATACAGGCTCATGCGGAAGCCTCTGACAAATGTTCTGTGACTCTTTGAGAATGTTTCCACAATTTGATTATTTGATTATTATTATTTTTTTTTTTTTTAGTTTTAGGTAAGAGCTAAACATAGATTTCCTTTAGTGTCTGGCTATTTGAAAATCTTTGGTTATAGGTTGTGGCATATGTCTTAAAATATAAATATTTATGGTGAAATAAAGCATTTTCCTTGCTTTATTGCTAGGAAAGTTCTGCAGTTTTTGTGTGAAATGCAGAACTTTGTAGCTCAGAATAAGTGAACTGTACAATTTTCCCCAGCAAAAATGCCTTCTGTAACCCTGCACCGACTTTTACTTCTCTGGGATCTGTACCTACATTTTCTAGGGATTTTCTTTTCTGTGTATCTCTTGTTTACAGATCTTGCAGCTGATTTATCTCTTTTCCCCATCTATTCAATGTTTGGGCAAATTTGGTTATGACTTTAAACTCGGATGGAAACTATTTTGAGTTTTTAAATGTCCAAGGTCTTTGCTGTGGTTTCTCATATGTCTTTCCTAAGTTTCTAATAATAACTTCCTCTGATCTTTCTGGTGGCAGTCAGGAGCTGTACGGGTAAGTGAGCTGCTCTAAGTTATTGAATTTGGAAGATATGGCTATTCTTGGACAGTAAGAGTTAGAATGTAATTGATTTGATTTGATATTTTAATCCTCTTAGTTAGTCATTTTCAGTGCATAAATCTTTTAGGGGTTAGGGTAGGAAGTTTGTATAAATAGCAGTTATTTTTTTCCCCTGATCTACTTGCTCTCAAAATTTTACCAGATTTATGGGACTTCATTAATAGCTTGGAATAGCAGTGAATCTTTTTCTAAGTATGTTGGTGCCCCTGTCTTAATGCTAGATATACAGTTAAGGGTGCTTTTTTTGGCCACTTTATTTTTTTAATTAAAGGATAATTGCTTTACAGAATTTAGTGGTTTACTGTTAAACATCAGCAAGAATCAGCCAGAGGTATAGCCATGTTCCATGTCTCCCCAACCTTCCTCCCATCTCCTTCCCCATCCCACCCTTCTAGATTGTCACAGAGCCCTGTTTGAGTTCCCTGAGTCATATAGCAAATTCCCATTGGCTATCTATTTTACATATGGTAATGTAAGTTTCCATGTTACTCTCTCCATACATCTCACCCTCTCCCTCCTCCCCTCCCACCCCATATCCATAGGTGTGTTCTCTATGTCTGTTTCTCCATTGCTGCCCTAAAATAAATTCATCAGTACCACCTTTCTAGACTCCATATATATGTGTCAGTATATGATATTTATATTTCTCTTTCTGACTTACTTTGTTTAATAATAATAGGCTTCATATAATAATAATAGTAATAGGCTCTAGGTTCATCCACTTCATTAGAATTGACTCAAATGTGTTCCTTTTTATGACTAAGTAGTATTCCATTGTGTATATGTGTACCACAGCTTCTTTATCCATTCATCTGTCGATGGACATCTAGGTTGCTTCCATGCTTTAGCTATTGTAAAAAATTCTGCAATGAACATTGGGGTACATGTGTCTTTTTCAGTTTTGGTTTCCTCAGAGTGTATGCCTAGTACTGGGATTGCTGAGTGATATGGTGGTTTTATTCCTAGCTTTTAAAGGAATCTCCATACCATCTTGCACAGTGGCTGTATCAATTTACATTCCCACCAGCAATGCAAGAGGCTTCCCTTTTCTTAAAGGGTGCGTTTTAATGTCCAACTTCTCTCTGCTTTAGCCTTCATTCCTCTTGGAATGTTTCCTTTAACTAAAAAATGTTTCACGATTTATTTACTTAGTGTTCATTTTAAATTAAAAAACTTTAAAGTTGGGAGGAATCTTAGAAATTATGTATCTACCTTCCATTTGGTGAACAAATACATTCAAACTCTGCTTGAACAGTTCTACCAAAAGTAACATCATATTTCATGGGAGCCATTCAGTTTGTAAAAGTTCTACCTATGTATTGAGTAAATACACTTCCTACAGTTTCTAGTCATTTATTCTAGGTGGTCTTCCACAACAAAGTGGAATGTCTTACACATTTAAAGTTGAGGTTATGAAGGCAGGTAAGAATTAGATACTACACTAGAAGAGTCAATGGAAAGATGTTTAGCATGATACACACTAAATAAAAGTATATACTACATGCTACAGAATACATAGTAGATCTGTTAAAGACATTTTGTTTTCTCAAAGGGTCATCTAAATTGGAACTTGAAGATAAAGAGATATTTGGATTGAGCAACAGCAAAAGTATAGAAATATGAAACTGTGACATATTCAAATGAAATATGGTGAGAATGAAAATGGCATGTGTGTGTGGTAGTGATGGAGAGAAGACTAGGAAAGGAGCTAGAGATTATACATAGGCCCAGACCTTAAAGAGTTTTGTGTTCTTAAGGGAGTTTGAACTTTCTACAGACATCCCTTTGTCAACAAAGGTCTGTCTAGTCAAGGCTATGGTTTTTCCAGTGGTCATGTATGGATGTGAGAGTTGGACTGTGAGGAAAGCTGAGTGCTGAAGAATTGATGCTTTTGAACTGTGGTGTTGGAAGAGACTCTTGAGAGTCCCTTGAAATACAAGGAGATCCAACCAGTCCATCCTAAAGGAAATCAGTCCTGGGTGTTCACTGGAAGAACTGATGTTGAAGCTGAAGATCCAATACTTTGGCCACTTGATGCAAAGAGTTGACTCATTGGAAAAGACCCTGATGCTGGGAGGGATTGGGGCAGGAGGAGAAGGGGACAACAGAGGATGAGATGGCTGGATGGCATCACCGACTTGATGGACATGGGTTTGGGTGGATTCCAGGAGTTGGTGATGGACAGGGAGGCCTGGCGTGCTGCAGTTCATGGGGTCGCAAAGAGTCGGACATGACTGAGTGACTGAACTGAACGGAACTGAATAGAATACAATGGACAGTCACTAAAGCATATTTTAAGCAGAGAAGCAACTTGATTACATTTGGTTTTTTTAACTGAATAATACAAAAAACCTATTTTATTTCACCAGAATTTTACAAACTTATGCATAAGAGAAAATGACTTTTTCAGAATGAAATTGGGTTCTTCCCCCAACCTCTTTCCCCACCACTTCCAAATATCCCTCAGGCTTGTTTATTTCAAAAACTGAAATTCAGGACATGAAAATTTATTAAGAAAAGGCACACACGATATATCTTGCTTGTTTCCTCCTTTCTTTCTATCTACATTAAACAAATAATGATATGACCCACTATGAGTCTCTGATTTTCCTTGAATTCAGAATTCAAGATAGTATAAATGGTTGATTACCAACCTATATTCCAGGAACAGGGAACTTGATTGGAGGAAAAAAAAAAAATTACTATTCATCTTCTACTAAAAGACAGAGCCAGGTAAGATATTCAAGGAAAGCATGCAAATGTTTAAGAGAGTAAGAGGTGAAAACAGCAGACAAGGTGGAAGAATGCAGATATGTGTGAAAAAAATGAATGTCAGCTGGTCAGGGTGTAGAAAGCACAGATTTTGGAGCACCACAGACCTGGGGTGGATGTAAAATTTATGAACTCATTTACTCTCTCAAAACCTTACTATAACACTTTCACCTTCTGTTTCCTTGTTATAAAATGTGGGTTAACGCAGGCCTCATAGTTTTATTATGAACTTCTAATAGAGAAACAGTGAATGCTTAATGATACCTACACATCATTGACAAAAAAGAAAATTAAAGTAGCAGTTTTCATAATCTGGGCTTCTCTAGTGGCTCAGATGGTAAAGAATCCACCTGCAATGTGGGAGACCTGGGTTCAATCCCTGGGTTGGGAAGATCCCTTGGAGAAGAGAATGGCTACCCACTCCAGTATTCTGGCACAGAGAATTCCATGGACTGTATATAGTCTATGGGGTCGCAAAGAGTTGGACACAGCTGAGCAACTTTCACTTCACTTGCATAATCTGGGCAGGCCTAGAAGGAAGTAATCAAGTTTAGGTGTAGTGGAGGAGGTAAAAACTAAGGTGAAGTTAGAAGCAGGCTGGAGTTATACTGATGCCCTCATTACTCTCCTCTTCTCTACCCTGACTTCAGCGGATACTCTATGGACATTTTTTACTTACTCTTCAAACTTCACCTTAGTTTTGTTTTTTTTTAACCTCCTATATTTGCCTTTTAGTCAGATCACCCTTACTCAGTCACTTAGTCATGTCCAACTCTTTGTGACCGCATGGAATGTAGCCCTCCAGGCTCCTCTGTCCAGGGGGTTTTTCAGGCAAGAATACTGGAGTGGGTTGCCATTTCCTCCTTCAAGGGATCCTCCCTTCCTGGGGATCGAACCTGCATCTCCTGTGTCTCATTCATTGCAGGCTAATACTTTACTGCTGAGCCATCTGGGAAGCCTGAGATTACCTTCGGAAGCAGGTAAAGGGAGAGAGTTAAGTAAAGCAAACATAGATAGAATCTGGGAGTCTATTTGGGTGCCTGAGGTAATTCAGGAAAACTTTGGGAGGAGTCTACTTAAGAGATAAATGGGGGAGATGGAGAGGGATGATAAGAAAAGAAAAAAAGGAAAGACAGGAAGAAAGACAAAGACAGAAAGACTGAAAAGAAGACAAATAGGAAGGAAGACAGAAAGTAAGGGAAGAAAGAAAAAGAAAAAGTGAGGGTGAAGATGGGAGCAGGGAGGTAGGAAGGGAGATGGTTGATGAATACAGCAGGTGAAAAGAAGAGTGTGATATTGACTGCCTTGGTTTTCAAAACTACACATTAGAATGACTAGGGCATTTTAAAGAAATACTGTTGTCTTCAGCCCATCCCCTAAGATTCTGTTTAATTGTTACAGGGTGTTGCCTGGGCATTAAGATTTTTAAAAGCTCCCCAAGGAATTCATATTGTGCAGCAAAATTTAAGAACCACTGATCTAGATCATCACCTATTCAGTAGGTAATGGTTTTCAACATTCTATTTATATGGCACCTAGAAGTGGACAGAATGCTATAAATGTGTTCTGATTAGAGAAAAGTAGGAAAATTACTTCCTCGGATCAGGTCACTATTTTTCTTTATTAATGAAGCCTGATAGATAATTTATTTCCTGTTTTGGTAGTTATATCCCATTGTTTCATATGGTGAGTCTATAATTAACTAAAACCCACATGCTTCTCATATAAGAACTATGTTAAATGAGGTCTCCTCTCTTCCCCATCTTTGAGGTTGATTTTTTAAAGATTTAGTTTTTAAGAGAACTTTTAGGTTCATTGTAAAATTTAGAGAGAAGTGCACAGATTCCCCAGGCTTTCCAGGTAGCTCAGTGGTAAAGAACCCACCTGCCAATGTAGGAGACGGGTTCTATCCCTGGGTTGGGAAGATCCCCTGGAGAAGGAAATGGCAACCCACTGTAGTATTCTTACCTGGGAAACCTCAGGGACAGGGGAACCCGGTGGGCTACAGTCCATGATTTTGCAGAGTTTAACATGACTTAGTGACTAAACAATATCACAGATTCCCCATAGACTTCCTGCCTCCACACCTGTGCAACCTCTCTCAATATCAACATTGCTCACCAGGAGAGTACATTTTTTTCTAAGGATGAACCTACCCTGACATATCATAATCACCCAGAGTCCATGGTTTACATCAGGGTTCACTTTTTTTTGTTTTACATTATATGGGTTTGGACAAATGTATAATGGCATATATCCATCATTATGGTATCATCAGGGTATTTTCACCACCCTAAAAGTTTTCTGGCTCTGCCTATTCATATCTCTCTCCCAAACCCCTGGCAAACCAG
>NW_011494903.1:8849925-8853818 GCF_000754665.1 Bison bison bison
CGCTTCAGTCATGTCTGACTCTGTGCGACCCCATAGACAGCAGCCCACCAGGCTCCCCCGTCCCTGGGATTCTTCAGACAAGAACACTGGAGTGGGTTGCCATTTCCTTCTCTAATGCATGAAAGTGAAAAGTGAAAGTGAAGTCGCTCAGTCGTGTTGGACTCTTAGCTACCCCATGGACTGCAGCCCACCAGGCTTCTCGGTCCATGGGATTTTCCAGGCAAGAGTACTGGAGTGGGGTGCCATTGCCTTCTCTGATGACAAACCTAGATTGCATATTAAAAAGCAGAGATATTACTTTGCCAACAAAGGTCCATCTAGTCAAGGCCATGGTTTTTCCAGTGGTCATGTATGGATGTGAGAGTTGAACTGTGAAGAAAGCTGAGCACTGAAGAATTGATGCTTTTGAACTGTGGTGTTGGAGAAGACTCTTGAGAGTCCTTTGGACTGCAAGGAGATCCAACCAGTCCATTCTAAAAGAGACCAGTCCTGGGTGTTCATTGGAAGGACTGATGCTGAGGCTGAAACTCCAATACTTTGGCCACCTCATGTGAAGAGTTGACTCATTGGAAAAGACCCTGATGCTGAGAGGGAGTGGGGGCAGGAGGAGAAGGGGACGACAGAGGATGAGATGGCTGGATGGCATCACCAACTCGATGGACATAAGTCTCAGTGAACTCCAGGAGTTGGTGATGGACAGGGAGGCCTGGCATGCTGCGATTTATGGGGTTGCAAAGAGTCGGACACAACTGAGCGACTGAACTGAACTGAACTGATAATAGGATGTAGAGTTTCTTTTCATATGCTTATTTGACATCTGTGTGTCTTCTTCAGTAAGGTGTCTATTAGGGTCTTTTGTCCATTTTAAAATCAAGTTCTTTGTTTTCTTATTGTTGAGTTTTAAGGGTTCTTTGTATATTTTTTGGATAATATTTCTTTATCAGTTGTGTCCTTTGCAAATAATTTCTTACAGTCTGTGACTTGTCTTCTAATTCTCTTGATGTTGTTTTTTTCAGGGCAGAAGTTTTTAATTTTGATGAAGCTCAGCTGTTTCTTTCATGGATCTTATCTTCATGATGTTGTATTTTAAAAGGTATCACACCCAGGATCATTCAGATTTTTTTCTATGTTATCATCCAAGAGTTTTATATTTTGTGTTTAAGACTATGATCCATTTTGTTAGTTTTCATAACAGGCATAAGGTCTGTTTCCGATGTATTTTTTCATTCCCTTATGACAAAGAAAAAATACATCAGAAACAGACTTTATACCAAGATGGTGCAAAAATTCTTAAGTTTTTAATTTGTAAAACTTTTCAAAGAAGTTTCCTGATAAAGGTCTGAGAGAAAAGTCCCCTTAAGGTATTTATTCATCAAGTCTTCTACAAGCTGCAGTTTAGAATATGCTAAACATATAGGTTGGGAAGTCACCACTGATGTTCTTGTCTTGGAAGAAAAATGTTATTTAAGTCTCTGGATGAGTTGAATAAATGCTATTTTGCTTCGAGCATTTTGACTTCAACATCAGGGCTTTGAAGAGCTCAGAAGTTCAAATGTTACCTAATAATAAAGTACTGTTGAACCAACTAAGGGACATGAATGCCATTTTCTTGAAACCTGCCGGCAAACTACAGATCAACTGTGATACTTGCTTTTACACGTTCACTGATTTCATTTAGAAGAACTCTAATAGACAAAAGCTTTTGGCCCAAGATGTTTTATTATAGGCTTTCTTCCCAAAGTGGATATTTTCTAGGTTATAGACTTAAACAAAAAAGAATTTAGTTTTGAAAACCCAAAGGCAATTTTAAAATAAAGTATTCAGTGTACTGGTTACCTGAGATTCCTTTCCTTTAAAAAGAAAAAAGTATTTATGTATTTATTTTTGGCCCTGCTGGGACTTCATTGCTGCGTGCAGGCTTTCTGTAGTCATGGCAAGTAGAGGCTGCTCTTTGTTAAGGTGCGCAGGCTCCTCATTGTGGTGGCTTCTCTTGGTGCAGAGCACAAACTCGAGGTGCCCAGGCTTCAGTAGACGCAACAAGTGGGCTCAGGACTTGTGGCTCTTGAACTCTAAAGTGATGAGTCAGTAGTTGTGGTGCCTAGGCTTAGTTGCTCTGTGGCATGGGCAGGTGGAATCTTCCTGGACCAGGGATCAAACCCGTGTCCCTTGCATTGACAAGTGTATTCTTCTCCATTGTATCACTGGGAAAGTCCTGTAAAACCCAAAGACATTTTTAACAGTAACAAGAACAGGATTCTTACCATTAGTAAAGAAGACATATGGGAGTTCTAAAGGCTTCTTTTGGAAAATAATTATTGAAGAATTAGAAAATGAATTAAAACAATCACTTTCAACTTTGAAAGTTGAAGTTTTTATTAGGGTTGATCCTAATAAAATTTTTGGAAGCAGATGAAGTTTGTATTTTCTGGGCCTGCTATGCCTGTTCAGGTCTTGAGCCTCTTGTACCTTCTGCTATAGCTTCCTCTATTGCCTTTGTGTCCCCAGACCCATGACTGCCTTCCCATCTCCTACCTGTCACTAACATGTCAAACCTAAGCCTTGGGCAGAGTATTTCAGGTTGTCTTCTTCCAAATAGCTTGCTTTGAATCTTATACTCTCAGCATTCCTCTTTGAAAACTGATTAATTTCCTGTATTTCCTGTAACTTCTGCTGAGGATATGTGTCTTTTAATATTTTACTTCATCTTAAGGGGCAATTCACAGAAAAGAACATGCAAATATCCAATAAATACATGCAGGCAGGGATCTGGGAGGGTGAATTATCATGATATAACTTGACTCCCCATACTTCCCTCTTAACTTTCACTATCCTTTCTCATGTACACTCTCTTACCAAAATGGCTTTCCTGCTGTTCTCTGAAAATTGCAGGCATGCTCCCCTTTCTTTCACTTGCTATTTTCTATTATACTGAGATTGAAACCTTCCCTGACTACTCTATTTAAAATTTTACCTTTCTTCCTAGATATTCTCTAGTCTCCTCTCCTGCTTTATTTTTCTCATGACACATCACCACCTGGCATACTATTGATTGATATATTGATATATTACTACCACTAAAATTAAGATCTATAAGGGTAAAGTTTTAGGTCTGCTTTGATCCATATATAACACAGAGTAGTCTAGTAATATTGCACAAATATTTGCTGAATGAGTGAATTAAACCTTTTGGGGAAAAAATATGGCAGTATTTATTCATGCTGGATCATCAAAAAAGCAAAAGAGTTCCAGAAAAACATCTATTTCTGCTTTATTGACTATACCAAAGCCTTTGACTGTGTGGATCACAATAAACTGTGGAAAATTATGAAAGAGATGGGAATACCAGACCACCTGACCAGCCTCTTGAGAAACCTATATGCGGGTCAGGAAGCAACAGTTAGAACTGGACATGGAACAATAGACTGGTTCCAAATAGGAAAAGGAGTACGTCAAGGCTGTATATTGTCACCCTGCTTATTTAACTTCTATGGAGAGTACATCATGAGAAACTCTGGGCTGGAAGAAGCACAAGCTGGAATCAAGATGGCCGGGAGAAATATCAATAACCTCAGATATGCAGATGACACCACCCTTATGGCAGAAAGTGAAGAGGAACTAAAAAGCCTCTTGATGAAAGTGAAAGAGCAGAGTGAAAAGGTGGCTTAAAGCTCAACATCCAGAAAACTGAGATTATGGCATCTGGCCCCATCAGTTCATGGGAAATAGATGGGGAAACAGGGGAAACAGTGTCAGACTTTATTTTTCTGGGCTCCAAAATCACTGCAGATGGTGACTGCAGCCATGAAATTAAAAGACGCTTACTCCTTGGAAGGAAAGTTATGACCAACCTAGATAGCTAGCTGCTAAGTCGCTTCAGTCATGTCTGACTCTGT